>NC_091877.1:1255461-1569326 GCF_019399895.1 Cardiocondyla obscurior
CGTTAAATAGAGCTCTTCAATTTGCCTGAATTGATCTTGCATTCTCAATAAACGCTGTTTCCTCGCGTCGGAATCAGCCAAGAGTTTCTGCCAACGGGCGATAACATCGGCATGACGCTTCTGAATACTAGGCGTCTGATCATGACCGGAATCAACGAGCATTTCTTTTAACGAAGTAATATTTTGAATACCCTCGTGTTCAAAAGCATGTAAACCAGCGTCGAAAGTTTCTTGTTTCGTAAGCAGGGTCTGTACTGTAGATAAATCTCGACCGAATTCTTCCGAACGTACGTGTGTCTCTTTATCGGCGATCCATGATTCGACTACGTCAGCTTTCCACATAAATTGCAAGTATGCCGAATTGTCATTCAATCGTGTTTTTCTGCGGGCCGCGAGAGCTCCGAGCTGTTCTAATTTGTTACGCAATTGCGCGCATCTTTGACTGATAGCGTCCGCTCGATGATTTCCAGCCTTGATCAACGTTTCGCCAGCCTCGCAAATATCCTTGCAGCGTTCACCGTGAGCTGCAAAATCGGTTTCAAAAGCATCATGCTTTTTCAAAAGACCTTGAACAGCGGCCATTGTGTCACCGTAATCTTCAACAGATAGTAATTGTTGCTTCTCTGTAATCCACGCTTCTTCCTCTTCGACTTTGGCGAGAAATTGTTGATACGTCAAAGATTCGTCTAGTTTTTGTCCTCTAGTGGCAGCTAATTGTTTCAATTCAGCCCACGCTTGATTAAGAAGTTTTAAACGCTGTTCGATTTCGGGTACTCCTAAGTTAGAAACGTCCATCAATTTTTCTCCTGCTTCCTGGACAGCTTGAATAGCGGGTTCGTGACTGCCAAGTTCGGCCTCCAGTCTTTTATGTTTTTTCTTCAAGTTTTGCACACCCGTAAGGTCACGGCCATAATCATCAGATCCGACAAGAAGTTTCTTTTCTTTAATCCAAGATTCCTCGTCAGCAATATCGCGGAAGAATTGATGCAAAGTATTGGCTTCGTTAAGTCTCGCCTGTCTGTGCGCTGCTAGATTTCTGATTCGCTCGTAACGTTCATTAATGCTCTGACGTTTCTCTTGAATACCAGCAGCATCGAACTGACCGCTCTCGATCAACGAATCAGCTTGTGAATTCATATCTTTAATTCTTTCTTCGTGCGCTTGTATATCTGCCTCGACAAGTTGATGTTTCTTCATAAGGTTTTGCACCGAAGCCAAATCTTTACCGGCGTCTTCGGACGTGAGCAGACTTTCGACTTCTCCAAGCCAAAAATCAAGATCTTTCACAGCGGCAATATAAGTACGCTGTTTATTGGCTTCTTTTAATTTCATGGATTTCTCTGTAGTTTTTTGCGTAAGATATTCCCACTGATCAGCAATAGACGCCAATCTCTTTTGAACTGCATCTTCCGAGCCAGCACACTGATGCTTTTCGATTAAATTGCCTCCCATAGCGAGTACCGATTGAATTCGATCCGCATTAGCTGCCAATTCGGCTTCAAAAGCTTGATGTTTCTGATGTTTCGATTGTATATTAGCAGGATCTTTGTAATTCTCCTCAGTTGCTAGCTGAAGTTTTTCGGCAATCCAATTTTCCATCTCGTCTGCGTCTCGAGAGAATTGCTGCAGTGTTTGAGACTCGCCCAGCCTCGAACGTTTCTCAATAAGAGCATCTTTCAAATGCCGCCAGCGATCTAATACTTGACAACGTCTATCGTCGATAGGTTTAGCGGCATAATGTTCTGCAGCAATCAGCTGATCGGCTAAAGTTTGTAAGGTAGCAATTTTTTCTTCGTGAGCATTAATTGCTTTATCAAAATCTTCGTGCTTTTTTATGAGAGCCTCGACGTTGTCACTGCTGTCCACTGCGTCTGCACTGCTGAGAAAAGCTTCTCGCGCGCTCATCCAATTCTCCGCCTGCTCGCAATCCCTGCAGAACAACTGCAATTCGAGATTTTGATCGAGTTGCATGCGTCGTTGAATCCAAGCTTTCTCCAATTCTTGCCGAGCCTCAGTCATAGATTCAAGTTTTTCCAATATTTCCACGCTGGCATAATGGCTAGATTGCAATAATTGCTGGCCAAACAATTCAAATGCCTGGAAAGTACCTGCTCTAGCGTCAATTTCCATTCGATGTTCCTATAGAAAAAATAAATTAAATTAATATAATAGATTAAATAAAATAATTTAATTTTTGAGTATTTTATGACAATACACAATTCTTTGTTTGTTATATATGATAAAATCCATTCGGCGATAAATATTACAAGCAGAAAAATAATTATTACGCGATAAGCATTGAAAATACTCAAATTGTTAATAGGCAGTATTTTCATTACAAAACATCGACAGATCAATTAATTTTTTTTTTATACAAAAAACGTCATCTACGAAACGGATTACGCGAAACTAATTTTAGGCACTCTCGCCAGGCAATTTCGCGACTTCCTCGATGCATGCTCAAACGTTCTTATACCTCTGGAAGTATGCCGTATCGCGCATCTATCTCTGCTCTGTGATTCTATAATTTAAATGAGATGGTGAAAGATTTGCCAAGAGATGATTGTGACGACTGTGTTTAATCATGCTAGAATAGAAATTATTTTTACCTGATGACGTTCGAGTAGTGCTTCGGCACCCGTGACATCCGACGCGAGTTCCTCGGAAGCGACCAGGCCCATCATCGAATTAATCCACGCCATTAAATCGCGATAATCACTAAGAAAGCGTTGCAAGTCATACGAATCTAAAAGCTTCTCCTTTCTGCTATTAGCTTTGGCTGTCAATTGCGTCCATTCTTCGTTGATTTCTTTCTGCTTGGCATACGTTTGTTCGGCAGTTTCTGGATGCGACTGCATCAGACGATTAGCCGTTTCGTCGAGCTGCTTAATTTTATCTCCCAAAGCTGCCAGATCTCTCTCCAGACCTTCGTGTTTACGTTGCAATGCCTGAACGCTTCGCAAATCCTTGCCTAAATCGTCATTATTTAACGCCGCGTCTTTTTCGCGAATCCAATCTTTAGTTTCATCGACATCACGATGAAACCGCTGCACTTCGTGAGCAGAGCCAAGTTGATTGGCTCGCTCTGCTGTTAATGTTTGAAGACTCGTCCACTTCTCATTCAAATCTTGAATCTGCGTCTGAATCTTCAATGCCGCTTCAGTCTGTCCAAGGCTCATCAGTTGTACAGCAATTTCATTCATCTCGGCCAAACGTACCTCATTTGCTTTAAGATCAGCTTGAAAGTCGTCAAATTTCTTCTGCATAACTTCCACTTGCTCTAAATCCTCGCCTACGTCTTGCACCTGGGCGTGATTCTCCTTGTCTTTAATCCAAGTAGCTAATTCAGCGGCTTCTCTCACCAGCACGTAAGCCTTGGCTGTTTCGTTAAGTTTATTTTGACGTTCTCGCGCTAGACGCAAGAGATCATCGTATTGCGCCTCAATTTGCGCTTGTCGTGCAGCGATCGAGCTCTGCTCTCGAGCCAGATTTTGTTGAGACGCGCTGAGACCGGCCTCAGGTTCCACGCGTTTTACGTAAGCTGCCGGCACGAAGCCTTGACGATCGTTTACCTCGACCTTCCACCAATCCTTGTTGTTAGAATTGAGCAGAGTCAGAGTATCACCTTTCTTCATGGATACTTCTCTAGGAGATTTTTCAGTGTAATCATAAAGAGCCACAACGCATTCCTTGCCGGTGATATCAACCGTAGGTGTTTCTTGCTGTCTGCACGCTGCTGCTTGGTCTCTCAGTACCGCGATGGTGCTATCGAACGCCTCCAGATCGCTAACTAAAGCTTCGTGTTTTTTTAGAAGAGCCTCGGAACTATCTTCATCTTTGCCGTAATCACCGTTCATCACTATAGGGCGTTTCTCTTTCATCCACGACTCAGCTTCGTTAGCATCGGCAAAATATTGATGCGCTTGTAAAGAATCGTCCAAGTCGTTCTTACGTTGACGAGCCTTATCTTTCAGCTGTCCCCAATGTTCATCTAAAGCCGCCAGTCGTTGATTAATTTCCTCTGCCGCAAAATGTCCTTCCTGCAACATCGTCGAACCCGCTTGACAAACCGCGGCCACTCTCGGTTCGTGGTTGTTAATTTCTGCCAAAACAGCTTGATGCTTCTTCTGGAGATTCTGCACGCCGATCAAATCGCGGCCGCGATTCGTGGATGCTGCGACTGGCTCTTTCTCGCGAATCCATGCTTCTTCATCCTCGATATCTCGAAACAGCTGCTGCACCTGGAGTGAATCTAAGAGCCGTTGCTTTCTCACACTCATAGGACGTTGTAAGGCGGCATATCGAGCTTGCAATTGTTCCTGCTTGGCTTTAATGTTATCGGCATCAAAGTGGCCCGATTTAACGAACTGCTCGGCCGCTTGAGTGATGCCATCGATTCTATCCGCGTGAGAGCCGACATCGGCTTCTAAAAGCGCATGTTTCTTTTGCAAGTTTTGAACGCTGGTCAAATCTTTGCCATAATCTTCTGACATGAGCTGTCCCTCCACCTCTGAGAGCCATAATTCGATATCTTCTACCGTTCGATTAAACTGCTGCTGCTGGGAAGCTTCCTGTAATTTCGCACCTTTTTTTTCGGTGGCTCGCGTTAAACTATCCCACAGGTTCACGATCTCGTCTGAACGAGTGCGTATGCGATCGGTAGCATAATGATCACTTCCAATTAATTCCTGGCCGGTGGCTACCATCTCCTCCATACGCGTCTTATTCGCGTTTAATTCTTGCTCGAAGTTTTGATGTTTCTGGACTTTACCGTTGAGATTAGTTGGATCTAAGTAACTGTCATCAGTGGCAAATTTTAATTTTTCATTGACCCAGCCCTTTGTTTCGTCGCAATCTCTCTCAAATTGCTGCAGTTTG
Source organism: Cardiocondyla obscurior (assembly GCF_019399895.1). Taxonomy (NCBI): domain Eukaryota; kingdom Metazoa; phylum Arthropoda; class Insecta; order Hymenoptera; family Formicidae; genus Cardiocondyla; species Cardiocondyla obscurior. Next base: position 1,260,340 of record NC_091877.1, read on the forward strand.
TATGCGTCCTCCAAGCGACGGCGTCTTTGAGCTGATTTTTCAAGGAGAACAGTTCGTCTTTCTAATAGCAGCTGCCGCCGTTGTGCCACATCGTCCGCAGCGTAATGTTCGCCCTCAATTAATTTTCCAGCAAAATCATCGAGCACCTTGATTTTCTCCTCTTGAGCTGCCAATGATTTATCAAAATCTTCATGCTTTTTTATAAGAGCTTCGACGCTATCAAGAGAATCTCCCAAATCTTCATTAGCCAAAAACGCTTCTTGTTTGGCCATCCACGCGTCTGCTTGTTCTGTATCTCGATAGAATAGCTGTAAATCTACGCATTGCTCGTACAAAATTCGTCTCTTTTCCCATAAACTCAATAAAGATGATTTATCGTCAGCGAGAGAATTCAATTTTCGTGCAACTTCTTCAGATGCATAATGTTTCTTTTCTAAGAGTTTATTGCCAGCCAATGTGGTTGCATCAAAACTATCAGCTCTGGCGTCGATTTCTCCTTTGTGTTCTTGATGTCGGTCGACTAAAGCCTCGGCACCAGCCACATCTTTAGCTAGCTCATCTGCGGAAATAATTGCGCGCATATCATTCATCCAAGACACCAAGTCACGATAATCGGCTAAAAATCGATGCAAGTAATAAGACTCGTCGAGTTTAAGGCGTCGCTCTTTCGCTTTAGCAGTAAGGCTTTCCCACGACTGTAAGATTTCCGCGCGCTTAGCTTGAATCTGCTTGACATGATCAGCTTGGTGAACCGAGGCAAGACGATCGGCTTCTGCGCCTAGAGTGTATACTTTGTCTTCCAAAGCAGCCAAATCACGCTCGATACCTTCGTGTTTCCGTTGCAACGTTTGCACGCTAGCAAGATCTCGTCCAAAATCATCAGAAGACAAAACAACATCCTTTTCGGCAATCCAAGCCATAGTTTCATCTGCATCGCGATTAAATCTTTGAATTTCGTGCGCTCCAAAAAGCTTTTCCTGTCGCAGCGTAGCTAATTGTTTTAATCTTTGCCAGGATTCGTTCAACTCTTCTTTCCGGCGTAAAATGGTATCGCGTTCGGGATGCCCGTCCAACAGTAATTTATCCGCAAGCTCGTTTACTTCTGTAACTCTGTACTCCTGACTCGCCATGTCCTTCTGGAATTCGTCAAATTTCCTTTGAAGCACCTCCACATGTTCCAAGTCGTGTCCAAATTCGTCGGTCGTTACAAACGCTTCTTTGTCGTGAATCCAAAACATAACCTCATCACAGTGACGAATAAACTGTACGAGAACTAAAGCCTGTTGCAATTTCAAGCCCTTGTCAGCTAATCGAGACAATAGCAACTCCCACAGGCGATGCAGTTCCTCTGTAAAATATTTAATATATTGTGTTAAAAATTAAAATTAATGTGGTGCAATTTCATTGATGGTTCGACTCGTTAGATGTATGTACCTAATCTCTTTCGAATTACATCGCTAGCAAAATGATGCTGTGCTATCATCTCTGAACCAGTATTATCAAGCAGCACGATGGCATTTGAATGAGCGGCGACTTCCGCCTCGAAAGCCTGATGCTTCTGGATCTTTGCTTGTAAATTAGTAGGATCTTTGTAGCTCTCATCAGAAGCTGCTTGGAGTTTCTCGTAAATCCATCCCTCAAGTTCATCCGCATCTCGCTTAAAATACTGAGAAGCACATACAATAATTTCATAAATTATCAGGGCACAATATTACATAAAAATTATGCAAGACGATAACAACGCAAAGCAATAAATCGAAATAAAATAGTTCGAATACGTACTTGAAAGCGGCGAGAGTCCTCGAGCTTGTCCCGCTTGCTGCGCGCCTCCGCCTTAAAATTCGCGTAGCGTCCCAGTACCTGCTCTCTCCTTTCCTGAATGTCCTCCGGATTTTCGAGGATCTTCACCTCCTTCGGCGTGATTTGATCCATCGTTGGAAGTGATCTTTAAAACTGCCGTCCGCCGTTCAAAATGGCCACGGCGGGGTGTGGCAGCCGTACCAAGATTAATTCGCCGCTGTGTTCACCCGGAATCGATAGGTGCGCTCCTTTACGGGACAATGTTACCCAAACTGTCGAGTGTGTTGGCGACGATGAGTCGTGGCGTTAGTACGCGGAAACAACGTCCGTAATCTTCGCTCGCAAGCCCGCAGATCCCACTGAAATTTTTTCGTCTGCCACGATTGACGTGCCGATGACTTCACCGGATTCCTCCTGCACTCGATGTTCCCGACGTTCCCGTCCCACTCTACCGCTGTAGGTTAAAGTTCCGGTGGCACCTTTCTTTCACTGGATGTTCGGCTAACCTTCACGCCAATCGCAACGAAGGTTCAGGTATACATACTTCATTCGATGACAGTGGCGTCGCGTTTCGGGATTTACTCGAATCAAAATTTGAAATTAGTTCCGAAGAAATTCTAAATGTGGCTCCACGGTCCTTTACAGTGCGGCGATTGCGTATTTCAGGTTCGCACATCGCAGCTCATCCTCTCTACATACGCACACGCACGCACACAGAACAAGCGTAGGTGGAAAGAAAAGAAGCGGATAGTTTTGAAGTCCCGAAAGAAAGCACGCGTTAGGATTTGGAGACCGTACGTGGAGATAAGCGAAGCGACTTTTATGCAAGGAAGAATGGAATGAGTTCTGCGCGATCTACGAATCTCCCACAACGGCAAATCGAGGTGATGACGAACGAGGAAATCAACCGACACCAGGTTAGACATTTTATTTCTTTAAATATATTACAATTTAAGTTTAATCCGGCGAATTATGAAACGGTAAACGTTAAAGAAAATTAATTGAGACGATACTCTTGAATATTCTAACATGAAGTTAAAATCTAAAAAAAAAGACTTGAAAAATATTCGTTAAACAGGGAGGGGGGAGGGGTAAAAGAAAATCATACAAGTATGTATGTATATTATGATACAATAATCTTTTATTAAATTTCACCTACAAACAACGAATCACAGAACGTTACATTAGAGTTCCTTACGTCAATCCATCGTGTTTTCATATATTTTACAGGTAAATAATTATGTATTTATCTCTATTATAGTAAAGTCTTAGTTGTTAAAATATCTCGTAGTGTAGTGGATTGTTGTTATGTATATGTAAATTTAATTTACCTAAAAATAGGATTTCTGTTGTAGTGTCCATTCATTGTTTATAAGTGTCCGTTATCATGTATAGAAGTGATATACTATAGGTACTTTTTGTCCATTGTACTCTGATATATCTTTTCTTTTTGCTTTATCATTAATATTATCATTAATATTATTACTATTTCCCGCCGATACATTGTATTCGAAGTACAGATAAAAATCACCACGTACCAAAGAACTTTTCGCTGATAACATTACAAAATTCAATTCGTCACAAAAAACGATGTTAGGGCTTTATATGTGTAAAGGGCTTTTAAGTACCTGGACAAAGTGACGGCATTTACGATACAAATCGCTAGAACTTTTATATGCATCTTTACTTTTTTTTTTTTTTCTTTTTTTTTTTTTTGTTAGAAGGCAACACGTCTTTGTTAATACGAGAAGGCAATTTGCTTTGTATCATCGGTATATCTGGTGTCCCAAAAACATCGAATCGATCTGACAGCACGTAACTCGACTCGAATAACGTCGAGTCGAGCTACAAGTGCAAAAAAGGGACCGCTTACAGGCATTATTGGCAGCGCAGGATCACTGTTCAAATGTACTGTATATTTCGTTTCTCCGGTATATTATCCCGAGACTGTAATGCAACAGATGCGGCCTGTGGTTCACGCTTCGCGTTCGGTCGCTTAATCGCCGCGCGTAGAAATCTAGCTGTGGACGCTTTTCGTCTATTCCCTCTTTCCGTCGCGTTTCACTTTCTCTCGCGGATACAATTGCTCGCGGAGATAACCAGCATTTACATTCTTCCCAAACGTAAAGAATATTTTTGACGATTTCCTCTTTATGTACAAAAAACTTAGGGCTATAGGATACACTTGCACTCGCGCGCGTCACGCGTCCCGGGGCGCTAATAAGTTAAATTTTACTCTATAATTACGCATTTTTATTATTACGCTTCCCGTACGTCGGTCGGGCTCCCCAATGCAGTACGTGCGACGTCTCCGATCAGTCTGAGAATGCGAGACCATCAATTCGTGTGTATATATGTGCGTTACGACTGCGACTTTAGAAGGCTTGAACGCGAAATTGGCATTCGTAAGTTTTATATATATATAAAATTCGTTTCCGATATATAATATATGTAAGAACAAATAGATAATGTAGAAAGTTTCGAAAGAGAGACGTCGCGCGAGACGGTTACAAGTGCCCTACGCGTGTCGCCGTGACGCTAAAATCTCATAGACACATCAAATCGCTCCATTTTTACTACATAACATACAATAGATATATTTATATAATATATATAATATTCAATAATATATATATACTTTTTTTTTTTTACTAAAGGTAATCTTTATATCTATATACAGAGATATAATCGTTCGCATTAATAATCTTTACGAATTAGTAACACTAGTTTGCTAAATAATAATTTTCTTGGACCTCGGTGTGCGTGTGTGTTTGTGTACGTGTATACATGCATATTAGCCAGCACCTTGCGTTGTTGAACCCTCAGCTCACGAATCGGAAGGGCCAATCCCTTCCGCTTATACTTAAAAAAATATAATGTGTACCCCTCCCTGAGCTCGGTCCGTGAAACTTCGAGAGACGCTTCTCATCCTTGCCCGTTCCACTGCACATCCCGTCTTCTCTCATCCGCTTTTCTCTCCGTATCGTAATCCTTTTCACAGCCCACATTTCGTTTCATTTTTATTATAACTTTCGTCCGTTTCCACACATTTTCCATTTGCGCGGATCATGCGAGTAACAATTTTTCTTAGGTAACATATATATAAACGTCTAATATACAATAAATAATTTATCGCTTTCTTCGAATATACAATTTTTCGCGCAATTTCCGGTGCTTTCGCGGCTTAAGTAATTTGTCCACGGTGTCCCCTCCCGCAAGATACGCCAGATAGAATCTTTCGTTTTACCTTTCCTCGACACGTTAAGAACTAAATTTTGTACAAATTTTAACGAGTCGGGCGCCGTTTTGTCCCGATCCTACGCGGCATTTAGACGAGAAAAAAACGATCCGCAGAAGGACGAGGTACTGGGGTCGGGACCACCTTCGCCGTCGACATCATCACGCGGCGCCTTAATATACATTTACATAGGTATAATACAAGGAACAAACGAAGCCAGAGAGAAAGACGGAAGTAGAGAGGAATGAGGGAGTAAGTAAGAAGGGGAGAGAAAGAGAAAAAGAGAGCGAAGGAAAGGAGATAGAAATAACGCGTTTTACAACATCTGAGGGGTGTGCCAGGTCGGCGCGTCTCGACGGAGAGGACTGCTGAACGGCGACCTTTCCCGCGGATGAGGTCCCGCGATCGGTCCGCGTCGCCGCATCAACGATGACAATGATAACGGCAGCGGCGGTGGGCGACGTTCACGCGGGACCCGCGCTAGGATTCCGTACTGCTGCCGTTCCTCGATCTTCTTCTCCTTTTCGTGCCCCGCAGAACGGGCCGACTCCCTGTCTCATGCGCCCGTGCAGTCGATCTCGACGATGTCCTTGGGCACGTCGACGAATTGATAGACCAGTCGCTGGCCGTCCACCTTGGCCAGAATTCCACGCTGATAGTAGTAGCGCAGCGCCCTGCCCATCGTCTCGTAGTTCATGTCCGGCTTGTTCTTGTGTATGCCCCAGAGCCGCGAAACCGCTTTACTGTCGACCAGCTTAAAGACGCCTCGTTCGCGATTCGTCCACTTGATATAGCGCGGACAGTATTCGTGGTCTTGAAGCAGCTTCAGCAGAAACTCCCACAGGTACGTGGTCGAGCCCTCGCGCGACTTCCGCTTCACCGCGGCACCGCCCTCGCCGCCTTGTCGCGGTTTCTTCAGCTTGTTCTTCTTTGACCGTGGGTAGCCGAGCTCGAGCAGGTAGAGATCGTCCGAGACCGAGCTCGTGGCCGCCTGGATCACGCTGGTGGGCACGCCACCCGGTCCTCGCGGCGGGCTCGGGGTACAGGGGGTCGCAAACTGCCCACCCCCGCTGTACATATTTATGTAACTGTTGTAGTCGGACACTGAAAGAGGAAAAAAATTTTATTAAAAAATGCTGAATAATTTCTGGCATTTATACAAGTTTAGTATAATAATTTCATAATGCAATTATATGTACCGCAATTAGCCTTTCTTATTTATTACGCAACAAGTGTTCAATTATGTTTCGAGGCATGTGGGGCAATAACATGTGATAGACTCTGCTTTATCTATGCAAATTAATCAATATCGTTGCAACTGTCGTAGAAATTATTTCGACATTGCGCGACAAAAGAAGGCCTTGACGCGACACGCTCTAATCGCATCTCAAAAGAATCCTCGGCACGGAGTAGCGTCATTATCTCGATTCGTGGCGAAGGGTTGGTGTCAGCATTTATCGCGTTAGTGTTCGCGTCGCGTGTCTTAAGGATATACGTCGTAATTGGACGTACAGCCGAGTATTAACGGCCGTTGTCCGCGAAACGGCGAAGAGGGGAAAACGTCGTTATCGGCGTCTTCGTTGTCGCTTTTATCATTTTTATCACGCGATCGATCGGCGGGAGTGCACTTCTTCTGTCGTCACCTACTTCCGCATGCTTCGTTTTACCGTCTACGTGTTCGTCGACGGCGCGAAATTTTTCTCTACACTCGTCAAAACGGAAGACGTAATTGTCGAGTTTGCGGGAACGCGATCGTGTGCGTTCAGTCGGGAGCGCAATATCGATTCCGTCGACGCGATCGCACGATCAGAGTTTGTGCCGCGAGCGTGGTCCATAGGTGTAGGAAAACACCGTGCGGGTAAATCCGCCGCGGTTCCTTCTCCCAAGGGGAGGTAATCTCCCTCGCGAGTCTCGGATTTAAATGCAGCGGCGGTCTCCCGATAACATTTTCGAATTTGCTCTCACAAAAATTTAAAGAAGCCACTTTTTTCTTTTTTTTTTTTTTTAAATCAAGCTTAATCCAAAAAATTTGATTATCTATTTGCATGAAATTTCTTGTCGAGAATCGTATTTTTGTGCGAAAAGAGATAAGTTTTTTTTTTATTTAGAGGTATCTCCTTCGCTATTGCGGGCGATATTGGAGAAAATTTAAGTTTCGGCATTTGGCAAACGTTACTGTCGCGGTTACTATGGGTGGGCGAATCAGCTTAAGATGAAGCGAACATCTAAATGCGCTCGCGTGTTAATATCTCGGAAACTAAAGGCTTCAAAAGAGATACATTAATTTTTTAGGCGAATAAGCATCGGTCGGAGCATAGTTTTTACCCTCCCCCCCCCAAAAAAAAAAAAACGAAAAAGAAAAAAAATTCCAACGTACGCGCTACACGTCGCGTTGCAAGAAAGCGAAAGTTCCGCCGATACCTCGAGATGAATCTCGCGTTCTTATGCCAGAGATGCGTAATCAATGTCGCCACGCGGTTTTCCGAGGAGAAAAAAAAAAGGAAAGGAAGAAAAGAGATTCGCAGTGCTTTGCATCTACGCGCACGCGACGACGGACGTTATGCCGAGAGAAAGCAAAAGTTTCGAGGCTGCCACGAGGCGGTGAGAAACTCTTTTCCCTTTACGCCACTGGGTCGAGAGGAAGAGGAGACGGGCCGAGATAAAGAGACGCGAGAAAGAGAAAGAGAGAGAAACAAAGTGGAGTCGAGCGCAGCGAGAGAGCGGGAGGGACGCGAGACGGTGGCAGAGGGGGAGGGAATCGGGGAACTCTGCCTGCAGTATGATAGAGGACTGACCCGAGCCAAGGTTGCACGGGTGACGCCATCAAGCTACTAGTGCATAATAGCGCCGCTCGTTCTGAGGCCGCCGCGACTGCGCTAAAATCGGAACTCGTTCTCCGGCCCCTCGCGTTTCCTCCCGCTCCCCCCTCGGCTTCCACCCCCCCTTTCCCTCCCCTCGTCTTCTCTCGTCGCGCAAAACCCTCTCGCTCTTTCTATCCCATCTACCTCCACCCTTTCTCTTTCCCCTGCATCCTCTCCCGGCGTCGCGCGTTGCAGTTCCGTGGAGTCCCCGCACGGTTGAACGATTCCTCGGGCACTATTCGAGGTTTTCTGGTTTGCGGACCGTCGGGACGTGAAGGAGGGACTGGAGGGAGGGAATATTCGGCGGTATCGTATTGTCTCCTGGGCGCAACGAAGTAATAAGCGGTCGGAATAAACGGCGGCTCTATTTATTTGGCGCGGCGCGTTTTATTGATATCCCAAAGCAAGCTTAAACCCGAGGGGGCTACTTAAAAAATTACGCGAACTCGTCTCGCGAGAGAAGAGGCAAACACGACGAAAATAGAACGGCTTGATTACGCCGCGGGCGAAACTCGAGAATAATGGAGATTGGATTACGTAGAAAATAGTTACAGATCGAATATCGTAAAGATGAAAGTTTGTACTAAATCTCGCAGTGATACTTAATAAAGGGGGGAAAAAAACAAGCGGAAAAGAACCTTTACGATTTCTATACACGCGATAGCGCGTAAATCCATTGCGACACATCTGTCTCGCGATATACCGACGTAACGTAACGCGACAAGGTTTCAATAACTGTAAGGGCTGCGGTATAAATAGCACGAGAGAGAAAGAGAGAGAGAAACGAGGCAAGGGGCGGAGGGAAGAGAAGGGTGGAAGACGGGGACGAAAAACAGGAGAACGGCAGGAGGGCCGGAGATTTTCGAGGTAGCTCTAAAAATACGGAGAACGCGCCGTTGTTCTCGGAGAGAAGTACGCGTATGCGTATCCGTACGCTCGTGAAGAAACGCGGGCGCGCGACGGAGACGCGAGAAGGGCGAGAGAGAGACGAAGAAAGTGAGAGGAAGGCGGTAGTGGCGGAGGCCTCAGGAGCGCGCGCGAGAACAGCTGGAGCGAATCGTGTTTACGCGCGGTATGACTGGCTAGATGAGTCAATCGTAGACCCCGTTGTCTAGGAGTGGAGTGCGGTGGGGGAGCTGCTCCTACTTCACTGACCTATACCATGAGCGTTGTATAGCGCAGGAAAGCACCGCTAGAGACGACGCATCGCCAGTCGATGAGTCTGGTGTGCCGCGCCGCGCCGGACAGCGAGAGATTCTTAGAAGTCTCGGAAAGTCTAGGATCGGGAGACCGTGAATGGAACAGTTACGGTCGACATGTCAATGGTTCTTTCTTTCTTTCTTTTTTCCTCTCTCTCTCTCTCTTTTCTTTCTTTCTATTTTTTAATCAATTCGAGAGCAGTTACAGAATCGACGGCGTCGCAAAGCGCAGCCGGAGGTCGATTTAGACCGATCATTGGTCGAATTTAAATTCAAGTTTTGCCCGGCCCGACGAGACGATGCTCCGCGACAATGAAACGACAGTCTAATGCGTCCCCGAGGCCGTATTAATCTTCTACTTAAGCGACATTCTTCGACTCTCGTAACTGGCTCGCAAACAAAGTGGAGGACGAGCGAACGATTACAGGTTTAGGGAACTTTCAGGAAATTCAATCAGGCTTAATAAAGTCTCGCGGTATTTGCATAAAATATAAAAGCCGGCAGCTTCGGCGAGTACGGGTTTTTATTCTCGGTGCATACGTACGTGACGCACGAGTCGTGTTTCCTCGACAAATTTTAAGAGATACTCGTGCAAATCGATTTACACACGAATACTGTGTGGACTCAGTTGTGTTCATAATAAGAATGACATCACATTATCTCAAGTGTTCACCGAGCACCATGGCGGTCGAACGAAGAAAAACTTAGAGTGACAAGAGTCCAAATTTAAGGATCTACCCACTCGGCGACGTGTCCGACGTTATATACTTTTGAAAAAAAAAAAACGGGAGCACCCCGTTCCGTCTCCGAGCGCGTTCTCGTCCGAGCAGCAGGCTCGGTCGCTTTGTCGGGCGATTACGAGTTGGCGCGCGTTATTAATTTCTATATTTAACGAGGGCCTCGCGATCCCGCGCGGCGAAGATCGAGAAAAAGGAAGCGGTGCCGCGTTTCCTCGTGCGCTCTCGGGCCGCGTTCCTTCCTGACAGCGCCGGCAGGAAGTTTAGTCGAGGGACTCGGTAACGAGTCGATAGTTAAAAATACACGGAAGGGTAGGCGCTGCGACCACGGCTGCGACGCGGCGTGACGCTCGTTTATTTTGCGGAGGATTTTGCGCTAGCCGCTCTCTCTCTTTCTTTTTCTCTCTCTCTCTGTCTTTTCCGCGGGCCGGAAGTACAAGTATAGCGAGAAGGGTGAGAGATGGGAGAGACGAGGAGAGTAAAAGAGAGAGAGAGAAAGAGGAAAAAAAAAGGCGCGATGAGCCGAGAAGCAGCGGGAGGCGATTCGACCGACGCAGCCGACGGAGGGGATATCCAGGGACGACGTACGATTCGACGGAACGAGCGGTAAAAAAAGCAGTTGCGCTAAAAGCGAGCTCGGTAGAAGTGATGCTGCAAGACGGGAGAGAGAGAGAAAAAGAGAGAGGAAGAGATCTAGACAGAGCGCGCATTCTCACGTAGTGACGGTCCCGGATAATTGGCTGGGAAGTCGCGCGCGCGCGCGAGCGAGAGATGCTCTCTTGCCTTCGTTTTTTGATGACTTGCGGATGCGCGTCTGAAGATGCCTTATCGGAGCATCGATACCGAGGGTTTTCGGTCCGGCGACACTCCCATTTTTTTTTTCAAGCAAGGAATTCTAGAACCGTTGCTAAATTTGGAAAGAACGCATCGAGAGGAGGAAGAGAGCAGTAGCTGTAACGTAGTAGCGATCGCGACAAACGGCACCACTTATTCGCTCGAGCAGATGAATTAATCGCGCGGCGCTTTTCAGAACACCAGTTGCCTCAACTGGTGTCCCTCCTGCATACTTATTTAACAAGTCCGTCGTAAATTTGACATCCATCAGACTCCGAGAAAACTGAGACCAAGTCTCGACTTCCACCGGGTGAGAAACCCGGTTTCCTTCGGCTCCACCGATCCCGAGATATACGCTCGCGTGACGCGTGTTCTCACGTACCAGGATTTCGAGAGGCGGAATTCCGCGTGCATCTAAGTGCATGAGTTATACCCGCGGTCGGCGCGGATGGGGAAAGGGGGGGGTTCGGGAGCGCCGAGCGAGAGGGGCCCCCGTCTCCGGGAGGCAGGCAGACGCACGAGGGGCCACCGAAAGTGCTCGTCCGGCATAAACAAAGCGATCGTGGATTATGGTTCCGACATAGCTCCGGAGCTCCGGCGTGCGGTAGAGAGACAGAGAGAGCGCGCGAGGCGGAGGGACGGGAAGCAGGGGGATGGCGGAAGGGCAGGGTGAAGATGGGCCGGGCAGTGTCGGTGATAGCGGAGCGACGCCGATGATAGTGGTGGTCGTGCTGGATGATGGTGGAGGTAGTCGGGCAACGGAGTGGGCAGAAGGAAGAAGAAGAGTTAGCGCGGAGGAGGAAGAGGGTGGAGGAGGAGGATGATGAGACCGAGAGAAGGGGAGAGTTGACCTTCAGCTGCGCCGGGAAAGTCAGGCAGTCACTGACCGACAGACTAACTTAACCGCTCTATCCTTCTCCTCCTTCTCTCTTCTCCGCCTTCATTCGCGGCCGGCTAGTCCGATGCACCGCATTGCACACATATACGTTGGCGTTCTCCCCTTGCCCCGGTCTCCGCCGGTCCCGCCACCCTTTCACTCTCTATCCTTGCGCTTCCTTCAGCATCTCCCTGCTCGACGTCTCTTGACGTCGTGACGGTCCTCTTCCTTCGTCCTCCTCATCCCCCTTCGGAGTCTTTCTCTCTTTCGTCTCGTTAGACCAACTCCCTGCCTATTATGTTACCCTACTGCCTCAGGCTACTATCTTTAACCCCGAAACCCGTTCAAATTGCGAGCTCTCGGCCGTGCACGTGTACGCGCACCATCGCTCCTTCACGCTCTGTTTTGCCTCCTCCTTTCCTTCCTTTTCTCTCTCGCAGTCTCCCTCGGCATTCGGAAAAGGATAAAGAGCGACCGACGAGGATGTAGGGAGATTGATAGCTAAGGAAACATTCCACTTCAAGTCTCTGACGATATGCTGGTGTAAAACGCATCTTCGGTCTAGATTTATTGTCCGACAATTTATATCGTTGTTTAAAAGCGCGGGATGACGGGGGGATTTAATCAATCGTCGAGTTATTTTTTTTCTTAAACGACACCGACGTTATTCGGAAGTGAAAACAGTTAATGTCTCGTGATTCCGGTTTATTTCAAAGTAATTTAACGAGCGCGCGAGATTTTTCGACGCGAGGACGCCGCTTCCTGGTCGTTGCGTAAGTGTGTTTCAAACGACACTCCATCAGCGGATTCGGTTTGCATGGCAATAAACAGCGCGGTTTTCATCGTCGGGGATGTGGGCGGATGCTCTTCTCGCGGTTTCTGTGCTTTCCACGAAGTGTCTCGGTCGCCTCTCAGCCTGGCTCTCGCTTAGAAGCGAAAGACAACCCAGCGGAGCGGGACCGACGAGAAGAGGAGAAAGAGAAGGAAAAAAAAAATAAAATAAAATAAAATAAAAAGAGAGGGAAGAGATTTACGTTCCGGGCGTCTTTTTCCGCGCGACCACCTTGACTGCCTATAAAACGCTCGCGAAACATTTATGTGTATGCGTGTCTCGCGGACGCGTCGATTTCTCGACGAGCAACAGCACGTTCCGCTCGACGCGAACGATGACGCTAACGAGGAAAGAGTCGCGGCGATGACGGGCGCGATACTGGGGAAATATCAACGATTTCCACTAATCGTTGCAACGACAATCCGCAAATATCGATGATATCACAAACGGAAAACTGCGCTTCCCCGATTTTTCCCGCCATCAAGCCTACCCCTACGGATGAAAAAACCTCCGAGCGACGTTAATTTCTGATTCAAGACCTTCGCTTCTACGGTTGGCATTGCCAAATTTAACGTGTATCTAACGATCTTGACCTTTGCGATATTTGCGAAGCGCGCTATCGAGAGCGCTTCGATAAAGGCCGGATGTCTTGCAGAACTAAAACATCTGCATCGCCGAGAGACAGTTGTTGCCAAATAGATAAGAAAACGAGTGAACAAATTATCGGCGTGAACACGTAACTTTTCGAAAATAAATCTCCCTTTTTTTGTTCTTTGTTTCAAAATTTTCGAACGATTGATTACGAGGGGGAGGAAAAAAAAAATTCATTACAGTTTATAAATGTCAAGGACAGTTATCTCTATTCGGTTGGACGCTTTCGAAAAATTTTCAACGATTACTTTCACTTTCCTAAATAAAGAGTGATAATTTCCGTGGCGTGTCGCGAATACAGAATAGAATTACTCATCCAACGCGTGCTGTGTGAATTCCGCGTCGCCGCTATTTTTTTTTTTTTTTTTTTTTAAGCGCAAAATTGAGAGTAGAAAAAAAAAACGTAGGCGACTGGCAGATAATTTCGCCGGATAATCGAGATGTGTTCCCAGCGAAATCGACCGGAGGATTCATCCCGAGCGACGCTTTTCGAGAGAGCGGACGGCGAAGCCGGCGTCGATCGCCAATAAATATACATGCGTTTTCGTTCGCGCCGGCGAAATAAATGCTCCGCGCGATTTATAACCCGGACCGAAGCGGAGCGCGGCGTATCGCCGGCGTGCATCGTTTGCGGAATACGTTTCCCCGACGCGGCGTGGCGGGTTCGTCGATCGTTCGATGGGATTCTTATTGTCGGTTTCCTGCCGCACGCGTATCACGCCGGGCAGCTCTTTGTGAGCGCGCTATCTCTCCTTCTCCGTTTCTCTCTATCTCTCTCTTTCTCTCACTCCCGCTTGTCCTCCCGGTATCCGGAAGTCTCGACGCCGCGCTCGAAGATCAACTCGCGTGCGCAAAGCCAGCTGCAGAAGCTTCCTCGTAAACTATAAAAATTAATTTACATCGCGGTTTTTTATTTTTTTATTTTTTTTTATTTTTTTTTTATTTACGGCATGTGAACGAATTTCGTACAAAGGTACACACGTGTAGAAACTGCGGGTATTTTTCTCGTGCACCTCGTGCGTACGAAAATAGCTTACAGGAATAAAACGCGAAACGTGTAGTTGCGCGCAATCGCTGTGACAAAGTTGCACGCTACCCACATCGTGGCAGCCTTTTCCTTTTGGAAGGCGAAAGAGGCCCAGACAACAACGACGACGACGCGAATGGAAAGAGCGACAGGTGTAGGCATAATGCGCCGGCACCGCCGGATGACTTATGCAGAAACGACGCGTGTCGTCCTCGACGATGTCCTCGTGAAATGCAGAGGATCGACGATGCGGAAGCGTCCTCGTCCCTTCTAAATTAAGGCGCGTTACGGTGCAGTTTCTGAAAATTCGCGCCGTCAGAAATCGAAGGTCGCGAAACGTGGAAAGTGTGTCTGGAGGGAAAATCAACGTCAGTGTGGTCCAGCTCGGTTAGCGAGAATCACCGTCGAGCGACAAGATATTCGTACGATTGACGGATTTAAAAAAAAAAAAAAAAAAAAATTTAACAAAACAAGAGCATGGCCGTTTTCGGAACAATAGCAAAGAAAAAAAAAAAGAAAAAAAATTCCATATCCGAGCTGCTGGCAAACAGAGTCGCATTTTCCGGAATCGCTTTGTCGCTCCCGCGATTCGATTCTCCGCGGCTACTCCTTACCGGCAGTCACGAAGCCCAGGAACAAGGAAAGAACGAGGGAGAGACGCACATCGGAAGACGACGAGAGGAGCAAACGGTAAGAATGCGCGGCTCTCCTCTCTTCCGTCGTCGCAGACGACGCGCGATGTGTACGAGGTCAGTGACCATGGTGCGCACTCTCGTCGTCGTTCGCACTTCTTGCGGGCCGGCGATGCAACGGCGGCGGAGGAGGAAGAAGAGCAAACGGACGGTAATGCTGGGGGGACGAGCGCAGTTTCGCGCGGCGCAAAATACGGCGGCCGGTGTTTAACGGTCAGATGACACCGAATTTAGAGGCCGGAGGTGGCACCTCGCGCCTCTGCACCGTCGAAGAGCGACGCGCGCCAGCTTTAATTGAACGGGGAAGAAAATTAGAGAGACATCCGGGAATTCGCGGCTGGTTGAAATACGACCTTGAAGGGGAGCCGCGAAGATGCGAGACCGTGCTTGCGAGACCCGTTAATCTCGACGAGGAAGGTGAATTATTCGGTGGAGCTTCCCGCGGCCACCTCGGCCGGATGTTTCTAGCGCAACGCGAGTGCAAACCTCGTAAGACGATCGGCCAGTGGATTTACTACTACGCGAACCACCAGCAGGAAGAACCCGGTGACGGTCGTTACTTAAATATTCCGGTTACAAAGAGGAGATATTTCTCACATCGTACCGCGTGGGCGTATTTCACACCTGCGCGAGACTCCCGAGCCGATCCCACGCGCGTATATAAATTTATATATAAAAAAAAATGTAACAGAGAGGCTTCTCTTAGCTTGCGAGCTTCCTTCTTACCGCGTTACCTTCCGCGATGACGCGCGCGAGACTTCCACCGAGATACATTACAATCGAAGCTGTAAATAAATGCAAGCGCCGTAAAATCCTCGACCTTTTAGGTTTCTAAGTTACGTTTTTTAACGAAGAATATTTTATTCCTTTAGTGAGAATTCGAATAATACTCAATGTCTACCGTCTAATTTCCGTACAGTTAATTAATAACCTGGACATATAAATATATAAAAAAAAAAAAAAAAAAAGAAAGAGAGAGAAATACCTAATTCCACTGTCGTGAACGATTTATTTGAAATAATTTTAAAATCCAACCGAGCGCGTAGCTTCTTTTTCTCTCTCTCTCTCTTTCTCCGTTGCGAGATAAATACAAATTGCCGCGTCAACTTCCATTGGTAATTCAGTTCAGCCGAGTCAACGCTCTCTCTCGAAAGGGAAATAATTCCGTCGGCGGAGGGTCAGAATCATTACATGCGTCCGCGAGAAAGAGCGCGCCGCACGAAAAGAAGCGCCGATAAGCGATACGTTCCGTCCGTCCGTTCGAGCAGCGCTCGGCGAATCGCGAGATACTCGCGAGACTCGCTGAGGATTCCGTACGCGGCTATCGCGGCGATAACCTCCTCCGGCAATTGCCAAAAGCGTAGGTCTCGCTCGTGATAAGACGCGGCCGGGTCAGCGCTGACTGATATGGGTCAGCGCCGCCGACCGTGGAGGAAGGGAGGTGTCCTTATCTCTCTCGTTCAACCGGCGATTATAATAATGAGATAACAATTGCAACGAAAATGTAAATAAGTCATCAGTCCCTTGCCATCTGGCCCGCGGAATCGAACCGGCCTATCGCGGCCGTTACGTAACGGCGAGATTCGGGGACGGCCGAAAAATCGTTTCTGCCAGGCCGCTCGAGATAAGAAACGTGCCTTCCGTCTTTGCGCGAAGCATGGCATTCACGTGTTATTACCTCAACGTACGATAACGCGCGGCATCGGGAATCCATTCGAGGAAAAATCGAGTATATAACGATATATAACGTATATATACATGCGGAATTTAAAGATAATTAGGATCCTCGCCAAGCGAAAGTAGGCCACGCTCGTACCGGACAATTTCATAGGAAAATACCGATTAAGAAAGTTCGCGGACTCGCCTCTCCGCAACGCAGATAAATCCGGAGCGTTATTTTATCGGTTTTAAATTAAGAGCGCGATTAATGGCCGCCATAACGGGGCGGCAATTAAGTCGCGCTCTTGCAAAAAGAATTATTTCGGTCGCATGATAGTGCACCGAGTCATATTTACGGCCCGCGATTATTATTCCCACTTAAAGAAAAAAAAAAAAAAAGCTAACGCACAGCGCGCAAGGCCTTTTCAGAATTTTTATAACTCCTTCCGGTACGGAACGAACGCAGAGGGGTTGCGACAGAGAGATGCGATCGCCAGAGGGATGCGTTTATTTGACAGGACGTAACACGACGTCTGGCAGGCAAGGTCGCGTAATTCTCGTTGCAATAACGCGCCGGCGAGGAGCGACGATACTCCGGCCGACTGGTTGTCCAATGCCGGTTTCTGCATACCGAGGGGAACGGGGCCGGCGTTTGCGTGTACCTACGAATGTGGGTCGAGAGCTTAATACGGTAACTCCGAATATAAAAAGGTTGCGGCATCGAGAGCTGTGCAAGAGCCGTCCCCGGCTTTTGTCGCACGCGGATGATGTAACGTATTATTCGCGTCGGTCGCGCATGCAATTTGCATGGAAAATAAATAGAAAGGTCCATACGGATGGTTTAAAATTCAATCGCGGGCATTGTTTCGCGGATAAATAGAGAAATCTCGAAAGAAATGGTAGCAGCCTCTCGAATTTCCGTACCCGCGTCGGTGTGCAAGTGAATCGAGCCCGAGAGAAAAGCGCGCACGCGATAGCGCGGGGCAGAAATTTAACAAATTCCGCAATAAGAACTTATTATTATCCGAAGGGCGGCGGGTAGCGATAACTTTTTTTTTCTTATTCTTTTTTTTTTTTTTTTTTTTTTTTTTGCGTAATAGCTCGTCCGCGGTAGAGACAGAAGGGGGAATCATTTATTCATCGTGTTAGGGCGACTGACGGCTGGGAACCCGTACGTTGACGCGTCAATATGCGAACGTGCGCGCGCGCGCGAGCGCTCACATGCACGTGACGTATCTAGCGTGTCAAGTAGATAATAGAAATCGAACACGAAGGAAAGAAAGGTATACGCGACAGGAAGAGTTTCGCGTGCGGAGCTGCCGTTGCCGTTTGCCGCCGCCACCACGCCCGTTCACTTTCTCCGATAGTACTAGAAACAGCTCGGTGCCCCCTTCGTTCTCCCCGTCGTTCGTTGGGTTTCGTGCCGTCCCATCCCGTCTCTCCCTCCGCGTTCCACTCGCGGACGCATATGCCCGCGGATCTAGGCTAGCTCAGTGGGTCTAGGTCTAGGCTGGTCGCGACGTCGCGCGCGCCTACAATGTGCACTACCGATGCAGCCACGCGGCGCGCGCGTCTCGAAGCCGCGACGAGTGCGTGCCATGCGTGAGCTCGCACACGCACCGGTTATATTTAGACGATGGCGCGAATGCAAAGCGGCGATTTCGGCCCGGTCGCTCCGTCGTTTCGTCTCTTTTTTCCGTTTATTCTGCTGTCTTTTTAAATGCGATTCTTTTTTTTTATTTTAATTTTTTTTTTTTTTTAATACGAATATTTACTTTTATCGCTCGACGAGGTAAAAATAGATGAGAAAGGGAGACGCTACCTGCGAGCCCGGAAACGAGTCGTTACGAATTGTCAACTTTCGACCGCGCGAGCGTAAGGCGCGGAGAAAGCTCGTCGAGGAAGCTGCTCGTTGCTTTGGATTCCGAAAGTATATCGCTCGCTTTTTTGTAGACTATGTTATGTAACGTTGTTGCTTTTCAATGCCGCGCGGCTTGGAAAATTAATTGACGCGCGCGTGAAAAGGGTACGAACTTCCGCGATCGAATTAATAATCGAGAATGGACGGAGGTAAATAGGGTGAGAAGTCACTTTCGAAGGCTGTTATTTTTTTTTTTTTCTCAGGCAGTTTTTCCTTTTTATAATAATTGCGGAGTAATCCCAGAACTCGAAGTTCGGCAGGCGTATGACCGAATACGAACGGATATGTGCATGGGGATACTAGGGTATAATTTGCGAAACAGGAAGTGCGAGACGGGCTTGTAGCAGATAATGAGTATCGATGAAAGAGAGAGAGAGAAAGGAAAAGAAAAGAGAGGAAACGTCGAAACGACACACATTGTGCTAGAGCGCATATATGCTCCGCGATGAATTTAATTCCGCTTTTTTTTTAATTTTTCTTTTTTTTTTTAACGGAAAAATTAATTACCCGTCACGTCGATGCGCCACAATTTCATCAATTTTCGTAACGGGCGTATCGCGATTGGATTTAATCGTGAATCAAATTGATATCGCATTGAACTCGAATTTTCAATAAATCGAAAAGGAAAACAGAATCCCGCGCGATGCCCCGGAGCTGAGCTACCTGGTTTTCAAGAGACAGTTTTTATAAATTCAAAGAAAAGATTTGTAAAAAGATGAACACGGAATAGATTTGCATACTCGTTTTGAAACTGACTGTACGCGAACGAAAGTGAAGAAGCAGATAGGAAGAAGCCTACGCACGCTCTCTTCCTCTTTCCTGATCCTCCTACCCTCCCAGCGAGCGAGCAGAAAATGTACATCTTAGCGGAAAGGGGGAGACCTTTAACTCCGAACGGGAGCGAGTTGAAGCGATGAAGAATATTTCCTCGAGCGCGCGAAGCAAAATGCACCTAGAGAGACGGCGGATTCGAAAACCTTTACCTTCGTTCTCGCATTGGGAATTTATAAGGCTGAACAATTTGAATATTTTCCGAACGTACGCCGGGCACGAATTCATCGCGCAGCACACGGTTCTTAGAAAATGTATCTTTCGATTTTATTTAGAGAAATGATGATTGCCGCGATTGCAAGTACAAATAAGGCGAGGAATAAAATTTCAACTCAACTGCGAGGAGGAGAGAAAAGAAGAGGGGGACGAAGGGACGAGTGGAAGTCAAGGATAATTGGAAGACACAGGCCGTACATCTAGTAGGGTCTCCCGCACAAAGACGGAGGAGGCGCAAGAGAGGAGCTGGGCTTTCGTCATAAACGGAGCGGAACGAAGGGCACAACGATGAACAAACGGACGAACGGACGCACTTTATCGAGCACGAGAAGCGCGAGACGGGCGAGGAGAGCGGCGAAGATAAGTCTAGAGCGAACGGAGGATAGAGAAGAGGAAAATCCGCGAGGCGCACGCGATGTACGAGCGAGGCGAGAAAGCGGAGGAAGAGGGAAGACAAAGCGGGCGAACGAGAAGTGGTGGCTCGAGGAGGACGGGCGGCTACGTCTCTCGGCGAGTGCAACGAGAACGGAGAACGTCGGACGTGTCCGTTCGCGCGCGTTTAGGCGGCAAAGGGGGGCAGCAGAAGGGGGAGAGCAGCGTGGTCGTTGGGCAGGGTGTAGGGAACGATCGCGCTACCCCGGAGAACCCGGCGGAAGAGCGGGGCGAGGAAGGACACGGCGATGTCGGGAGGCAGCGGAGGAGAGTGGCGAACGAAGAAGCGGAGGAAGCGGAGAAAAAGGAGGAAGAAAGGGTACCGCGCCGCCGGGATGGAGTGGCGGCGAAAGAGAGGGGGGTCAGACGGGGTGAATTGCCGGCGACAAGGTCACCGTCTATACCTCGCTGGAACCGCCGATACGTGCCTTCGGCGTTACGCTCGCACGGTACTCTAGCTGCGTTTCTGTCTCCCTCTTCCCTCCGGCCGTCCTGCCTCCCTTCCGCGGACCGCCTCGCCCGCCACGCCGTGCAGAGTTACGTGTATGCACGTGCATACAGCGACGATGCACGCACACGCACATCCGCGGCGGCCCGTGCGTGAGCTAGCATAATAGGAATAAAGAAAGTGACGCTCATCACGTAGGCGAGTCCGGGGACCACGTCGTTTCAGATTTTCGAGGCCTGGGCGAGATCGAAAGGAGCAGACGGTCGCCGGATCTATCGGCGATCTAATTGTTTCGACTCTCGGTAACTCCGTCACGTTCGATCGGGGATGTAGTTCTCGGCTCACCGCTTCCGGCTAGGTATGCGAAGGGTCTAACGAGTCGATTGAGATGATTCACGATTATCCCGAGCGTAGGATTAAAAAAGTGACCGCTTTAACCAAGTGCATCGGGTACATTTATTCGACGAAATTAAGTCGCTGCTTTATATTTAGAGCCGTCCTGTCTTTTAATTCCTAAGCAACGTCAGCTGGTGCTACTGCCCAGGCACCGAGTGCAACGCCACGTTCACCTTCGCTCGGCGCTGTCCCGTCTAGATTTTGGTATCCGACGTTTAAATTCTGTTTACTTAACGTCGGTTTCGGGGAACGAAGCTGTCGGCGCGCCGCCAGTCGAAATCGAAAGTCGAAAAGCGCAAGGAAATTTATTTTGGGCTCGCGCGCTTCCTCCTCCGCCACCGAGAGTCGCGTTTAAATGTCCGAAGGATTCTATTTTCAGATAGGCAGGAAACACGCGAGATACGGAGTGTCAACGTGCGTATCAAAGCGTGCTCTCGCTGGTAATCGAGTCTGAATTATCTTTATCGGCCTCAATGATAAAAAATAAGAAACGCGGATCTGACCGGCGACGTGACCAAAAGAATTGACGAGCCTCGCTTGGGTGAACCGCCCGAGTGCAAATATAACACGTCGGTTCAAATTCATTTTCCTCGGCAAACCGTTTTATTTTTATAGCCGCGGGACGGTTCGTCAATCGACGCAATAAAGAAACCCGTTTACACAAATGTATGTATTTGCGTAATCATCTGAGCGGTTACAACAGTTTGGCGAACGCGACGCGGTCGTAATTTTCTCAATATAATAAGGCTAATAAATAATTATAAATCGCTTGAATACATTTATTGCCTGTAAATCACGTTAAATATTGCAGCATAGCGTTTGTTTTGCGTAATTATCTTCAATCGATTTGTTGAGAGGAAAAGTGAAAAGATTTCTCAAAATAAAAATAAAATGCATTCTTTATTTAAAAGAAAAAAAAAATATATATATAATAAAATTAATTAAAGCGACACATTTTTCGGAACGTTTTGTTTCTTAGATTTCTTCGATATTTAGATTAACGCGGCGTGGTCCTCAGCGTTCAAATCCTTGATTATCGCTCGCGATGACGTCGGTAAATTTCGAAAACATCCGCGGCACCGCGAGCCAAGTCGCAGCACGCGATCCGACGTGCTCCAATAGCTGTCGACAAATGGAGGAAAACCTTGAAGAAGGCATTTACTCGGCTTACGAGCGTGACTCTCTCTCTTTCTCTCTCACTTCAATTTCTTGCTATCCTCCAGCCGCCGATTATCTCTATCGCCGTTGAACTGAATCTATCGAGCGTCGCCGCGTATCTATCTCGGGAATAATTCCGCGCGAAAATGCTTTTCTTGAATGCGAGAGGATGCGGCGAGCAAATCTACGCACCGCGAGCGTCCCGGGGGTGCAATTTACCCGGCGCTTTCGGGAGGAGATAATCGAATGCGCCCGGTGGACCAATCGGCCGTAAACAAAAGCCGCGAGAAACGATGGATTCGCGTTAAATGCGTCTCGCGAGCGGTTGAGAACCGTCTGGTGTAACAGCGCTATGCATTTTTGCCGGCGGCGGCGACGGCGACGACGACGACGGCGGCGGCGGTGGCGGCGGCGGCGGTAGTGGCACCGCGCGTGCATATGCACACACATGTACACGCGGACGCGCCGGGCACGGCAAGTGCGCGCACACAGAGGCCCGCGCTCTGATAATATGTACACTGCAAATATACAATACTACAATACACACGTCAGCGCAGGGGCAGAGACCCAGGAAGGACGCGCTTCTCTCTGTCAGCCAGAGCCTGCCGGCCTATGCGCGCCTATCTGTGTAAAGCCGAGCGCGTTCCCGTCCTCTTCCTTCCCGTCCTCTTGCCGACTATAGGGTGATCCGAAAGATGCCACGCACGCAAATTTTATCCTTTACACGGTTCCTCGCGCGTGCGAATCGACAGATTCTTTTCCTTTTCTTTCTTTTTTTTATTTTTTTTTTATTTTTTATTTTTTTTCCCTCCTTACGTTTTTCTCCGCATCGCAAACTCGACGTCTTGAGTTCGAGCCGAGGGAAGGCGCGTCTGCGACGCGATTCCGAAGATGGATGTGAAATGAAGTTTTACTTCACATCTTTTGTACATGCATATTAATGATTTCTTAACGGCTAGTCCGCAGATAAACGTGGCGTTTTAATTAAAATTTCTGCTTCGCGTACTGGATGATCCTAAGAACGACGCGCGAACGATGCGGCCTTGAATTAAGCTTTCTAATAGGGTTTTTTTTTTTTTTTGTAAATAATGGGCTTCTGAACAAACGCAACGCGTCTAATTAAAATTTCCCGTCTACAAGGTTATCTTTCATATATTTTGCTCGTTTGCGCTAATAAATTCTTTTCAGATAAGCGTTTTTCCAACGTTCTCTCGCTAGACAAAAGCGACGTCCTAATTAAAAAAGAAAAAAAGAAAAAATTTTGTTATCTGCTGGAGTCGAGCAAAAAACGCATAGACGCTAATACCAGGATAAATTTCAACTTTGCGCAGTGCGGGAATAATTTTTGCAAATGACAGTCGGCTCTCTCAATTTACACGAGGGGCACAAATGCAAAACGAATTCACGTCGAACTATTTAATTCCGTAACCTTCCTCGCGCAGTATCGTAACGAATTCCACACGGAGTTTTAACTTCCTCATGAATATTCAACCGATGCTAGCGGCGCTATTTAAAGGAACTTTGCACTTATTATTGGATCGCGCGATATTAGCGCGAGACGGTTGTAACGTCGCACGAAATTTCGCTAAAGAGAATCTCTGGGCGAAGAGTTCTCGAGCGAGTCGTAAACTCGAAACTTTAACGAAATTAAGAAGCTGAAACGAAAATACCGAGTGTAAAACGAGTATTATAAAAACTAAGCGAGTTCGACGGGGAAATCAACATTTTTTTTTACAATTTTACATTTATATTCACATATGTGGAATATCAAAAATTAAAAAAGAAGAAAAAAAGAAAAGGCCAATTTGTTTGGCGAGGGATAAAGGTACGAAAAACGAGACCTCGTACGCGCGAGTCGAAGCTCGTACCGTCGCAAAAATCAACGTAGCGTTTATGGCGACCCGTTATTTTCTGCCTCGCGTGCAATTTGCGAAACGTGCCGTGGCCTACAATAAAAAATCCGATACCGTTCGTACTTCCGGAGTCCGCGGACGCCATTAATCAGCAAGTCACGAGAGTGTCACGTGTCGGCGATGTGAATGCACCGGCCAACTTTCGATTTTCATGCTAAAACGACCGGTCTGCCCGGCAATTCTTTCGCACGGAATCATACGTGGTACCGCTTTTACCCAACGTCGCAAGATAAAAAAAAAGGGGGGGGAAGATCGGGCTGCGAACATATCTCGTTAATTTTATCCCTGTCACCGTCTGGAATATTAATCTTAAATTAAATACTAAAATATTGGGAGGGAACTCGATGGCGGATTGTTGTCATTGGAATGCATCGCTCGCGAGAAATTTCTCGCGGTGTGCACTTTCCTTCGACGAATCGACTGAATAATGACGGAAATCGATGCCCGGTGCACCGACACGGTCTATTGTTTTCAAGCGCGCGCGCGCGTTTCGCTCGAACAATCGGCGTCATTTCGCGCGAGCATTTCCGAGAGGAAAGCCGGATTGTCGTTCTCGGGTAGGAAGTAGACCGCCGCGCCCCTTCCTAGTCGACCTAGACCTACACCTAGACCTAGACTCCGGCGCGTCTCGTTTCTCGCTTGCGCTTTTCCTCTCCTCGCGCCGGTGAAACCGTGCACCTGTTTCGGGAAACGGATTCGCCACTTTCACATCTGAACGAGCGGATACGATACACTCGTGCATTTAATTCGGAAAAGAAACTGCGAAAGTAGTTTGCGAAATAACACCATTTGTTATCCTATCTTAAAAAAATTGATGCGTCGCGTAAATTAGTTGTTAATTGTTACCGCTTAAAACCGATGCTGATCAGTTCTTTTTTATCTTGGCTTGCTTTACGCCTAAGCGAGAGTTAACATCGGCTGTCAAGTCGGCGATTTTAAGGTTTTATTTAATTTTAATATTTAATTAATATGTCCAGGCAAAGACGGTCTTCGCGATTTTCGAGATCGAGGACGACTTGGTGGAAGTGCCGTCTTTGTCCGAACATACTAAATTAAATATTACAATTAAATCAAACGAGAGTAACGAATAGATAGGCGCGGGGGGATCGGGGGCGGGGCGGGGGACAGGGTGAGAGCGAGCGCGAGCATACGTGCCGCGCGCTAGGTGCATTCCCCCACTACTCCCACTCTCGCTTTGTCCTTCTCCAGCGGTCGCGCGAGCACACACGTACTACGCTCTGCACAGCAGCCACGTGTGTCCGTGCCTAAAGTAATTCGCACTTCCGTTTAACTAAAACCCTTCCAGCACGATAGCTACAATTAAACTTTATACTTCTTTCTGTTACAGATCGACGCAGTTGCATCAGCCGTCGTCAACGAGTGTCGTCACCGCCGATATTAAGATATATACGAACCGCAGTCGGTTCGTCGGTCGTCCCGGGAGTTTCGTATAGTTATTCGGGCGTAGTTTATCGACATATAACTTTCTTCTAAACGCGAGTGCCGAACGTGGAACGCGCGAGAGTGATTATTGAGTATTTTCGCGATTGTAAAATCACGGTCGGGGTGTTCGCGAGTTTCTAGTGCGCGGAAGGAGGACTCGTCACGACGTCCGAACTGAGAGGAGGAGCAGGCCCGGGACGGGCATCCTGCATCGGCGGAGCAACTTTTAGGTGAGCATCAATTTTTTAAATAAACTCTTTATTTAAAAAAACCTTTACTTTATTTTTTATTAATTTTATTAACTGATTAACGTGTCTACATTAATTTTTTTCTTTTTATGTTACAGTCACCGGCAGAACTCTTCAACTCCGCTGAAGCTCATGCAGATTGGTAAGTCGCATGACTTTCTATCGTAGTTTATAATTGGGATTTCTTAAAAAATTATTGAAGACTTGAAATTATTAGCGGTTGGTTTTTATTTTATTTTATTTTTACCGAATTGACCGAAATTCGACATTTGGTGCACTGATAAGCGGCTCAAAGAAGATCCATTATTCGCGAACGTGAAGCAGACTCTAATAAACGAAGCGCAACACGTACGTCGGAAACAGGCCGCGCCTAGTCGACCTAGACCTAGACCCGCTCTAGTCTTAGAATCCACTCTGCATCGCCCGTTTCGTTCCTTTATTTTTACTCGGCGCAGCCTTGCGAACGCGTATATTACGTAAAGCAGCGGCGCCCGACCCTTCACGGCGCCGTTAACGCGTTCTCGCCGCGGTTTCTGAAATTCTTCCGCTTTCCGCTCCCGCCGGTTAACTATTTCCTTCAACTTGGAAAAAAAAAAAAATACCCCCGCATTTATTCCTCGAGATAAAAAGACTCGAGTCACGAATGCTGCAAGATAGAACGAAACGTGCCCTCGCCAATAACGAAATGCAGGTATCGGCGCATATATTGATCAACGGCACTTTGAACTCGCGTCTCAGATTCGCTTGTGTCATTTACAGACATTTGTTTCCAGATATCGGAGTCGCGAAAGTAATCGATCTCGCGCGTTGGTAACGGCAACGTGCCTTTCCTGGTATTATCTTATTATCGGGCATCGATCGCTGGTACCAAACAAGATTTCAATCGTGAAAGTAAACCGCGGCAGAAAAATACTCCGTTGTGAAGTTAGTGCATCTTACGACGACTGATAATCGACAGCTGTATAAATCTCTCTCTTCTCTCCTACTTTTTTCTTTTTTTTCTCTGCTTTGTCTTTTATTTACATTAAACAATTGTAAAAAAAAGATTATTTCCGTCCGATAATTTATATGAAATAGGTGTTTGAGAGTAAATGTACCGTTAAAATTCAGTTATTTGCCTGAAAAGTACCGAGAGATAAATTTTAAATCCTATCATACGAGTCGCATATCAAACACGCAAACGTGCGTCACGTGAATCTCCATGTGATATTAATAATTGATATAATACACTTTTCCAAACGTAAACACCGCAATACGGAAGATAATTTCGCGAAGATTACGTAAATCATGTTATTTAATCACCGTCCGATAAGCGTACGCGTAAATAGGAAGATAGATCAGTATTTTCATGTATATTATTATTATCGCGAATTTTTAATAACTCTTCAGATATTAATATACGCAGTCAGCACTATTGGAAAGTATTAGTGTGATAAAAAAAAATTATACGTATCTCAAAGAAATTAAGATAACAAGTTCTATCAAGCGCTCAGATCGTATGTATTTATACGGACCGTTCAAAACAAGTACTAATAAAATAAATGGCATTCCTTCGAACAAGTGTTTTAATATTTTAACGTAGTTTTTCAAAACGAAAAAAAAAAAAGAAAAAAAGAAAAAGAAAGATGTAAACTATATGAATCAGCATTCTGATAATTATTACATTGTTTACGAAATTTAAATGCAAGATTTCGATATGTATAATCCATTTGTATAATATATCCATTTCGATCGGTGGCTCGAAGTGGCCGAGAGTGCGAAACATTCTTTTTTACGATCTCTCCGCCTGACTCTCGGCGCTATTTCGTAAGCGTTGCCGCTCGTTGGCGGATCCGCGCCGTTCTATTTTTTCCGCAGAGTTTCCCGTGGCAAAAAGGCCGCTTCCCTCTTTCTTTTCCCGCCGCCGCCGAAAGCGTCGCCCTCCTCCGCATCTCGCGTGTCTTAAAATCGCCGTGGGTCTGGCAATCTTTTAAAAATACCTCGGCAAGTACTTGATCTAGGGCAACCAGGACATTCCTAATTCCCCCCTCGATGACGCGAAACTCCCGACGCCGATTTTCACGCGCCTCTTCGAATCCGATCGTTAAAAAGTCGCGTTTCACAATACGTCTCTCTCTTTTTTTTTTTTTTTTTCGTTATAATTTTTTACTAATTTTCGTCACTAGGATTTTACATTGCGCTGCATTTAATATGTGCATTTACAAACGGTTTCTTCGTTTCGGAATAAAATAATCATTTTGATAATTTGCCATTATTTTCGAAAAGCATCTGAGAAACGTTTTAATAGCACCTAGTTCTCGATAACCAAAATGGTAATGTATTCGCGGCTTACTTACGACGCTAACGTTAAATTCCGGAATAACGAACACACACATGACAATCGGATTTACCCTTGGACTCGCGCACGTGTGGGAGAATGGAATTTAGCTTCTTTTTGTGAAATTTTTTAATTGTCGTTTTTATTACGATAGAAATGGTATATCAACGTGTATACGTTCGGCCATCCTACGTTCGCGCTAGCGATTGCATTATAAATTATTTATTAAAATTTTAGAAAGACGATAGCGCAGGAAGCTTTAGTGAGCGTGGAACTTATGTATATATTTTGCGTAATGAAATTTGAGGCGCGAGTGGCAAGAGGAAGCCGGGCGGATTGGCGTGGAAAATAAATATCGTATTTGGATCGAACGTTCTATCGTTATTCGAAAGACCTTGTAACACTTTCGCCCTGACGCGTTGTTAGCGTCAAAATTTGTGCCACGCCGGTTTGCCAACGCACCTCGCGCGCGCCGTCACTTTCGTTCTCGACGTGGTCAAAGGGTCTTTTACACGTTCCCGAAGCGTTAATGGACAATGAAATCGCAACTTGATGACGATCCGGTCGAAAATAGCGGCGCGTTATTCTATTATTTTCCCGACGTCGAAAGAAAGGGCGACGATGACTTAGCGGACGACACCCAGTAGGCGCGGACACTTACCGTAGGTTGTGCAATGTTTGCGCGGTGCGATGATCTAGATAAAAGGGGCCGATGGCCAATTGGCTCCGCGCGAAATCGCGGAAAGTCGTCCCGACGTTGGTTTTTGGCAGCGCGCAAATTTCTCGCGAACGCGCCCGCGGTGCAGTGGCCGAGGAGAGAATCCGCTCAACGCGCGACAGAATCGTACACAGCGAGAGGTGCTCGCGCGGCCTAAATAGAGTTTTGCGAAACCGCAGTTTGTTGAACCGCAATGTCTTTAGCCACATGCGCCGGAGGGAGCGAATCTATTTCACCGAGATTCTACCTACGCGAAACTTTATTTCGTCGTTAAAGAGCTCCTCGGTCTCGACTCGGGACGGACGACGATTACCGGAATTCCACGGAAAGTACCCAGATGCAATTCCGCGCGCGTCCGATATCGAAACGTGGCGGCCTTTAACAGGTTAAATTTTCTCCGCAATCATCTCCGCCCGCGCGGACCGTAGCGCCTACCGCAATGGGAACACGGCCGTGCCTTTCGGACAGGGTAGAAGGAAGGGGAGGGGGGAGGCCCCGACGTTACCAAATCGCTATGGCGTAACATTTTGCTTATTCACGTTCGATTATACAATCTGGCACACTTTTACTCGCAGCGCGGCACGGAGGCCCCGTCGAGCGCGTCTCGTATAGCGGCGGTGATCGTTGTGGCATTTTTGTCCCTTACTTTCCCAAACTCTTCGCAGCATCCTCTCGATAAAACGTCTTATTCAGCGCGTCGTTAAAATTGTCCTCGAGGCATCTCGAACGAGATGACCTCCGCCTCGCGGAATATTTTCAATTAGGGAAAGTTCGATCTCATTGTCGACAATGTCGCGGCGGGAATCGCGGCCTGTGATTCATAATAAAACGCAACAAGCGCCGCTTCCGCTCGAGCGGCGGCACGCCGTGCTGGTCTTTCTTCTATTTTCTTTTCGCGAAGATAATTGATACTCCGCGCTCGCACGCGGAGAATTTCACCACGATTGTACGACGCGGCGCTTTCCACCGCGACTCGTCAAGAAATCAACCTTGGCGCTGATCCGAGAGCGGCTATCTCTCCGTAAAACGCCAGGTGCGCTCATCAATGCCGATCAGCTGTCGATTCTGTATCTAACCCGTTCAAATGGAGAAAAGCAAGGGACTCGCGCGCCGGGGAACCCTTCTGGGGTTCGTTAATTGCGTCCCGATTAATTACATATATATAAATTATACTTCGTTCCAACTGACTCCGCCTTATATTAATTAATATTCGCGACACTTCGACGTGGACGAACGACAGCTGACGTCGGCAAAGGCCACAAATGTCCGCGATCTGCGAAATGTGTTATTGAGCGGCGTTCCCAATTTTACGATCGCTGACACGCTTAGTCTTAAAATGCAACCTCCTACAAAACGTTATTACCGTGGACTAAATTTTTTGTACGTAAAACTGACTAACGCTTGCCTTCGACGTCGGAAAATTTGTTCGACCTGACTTTCATCCCTTGTCAAAGAATTTAAAAAGAAAAAAAAAAAAAAAAAAAAAAATCTCGAACTTTAGCTGAATTCGAGAAAAGCAAACGAGACCACGCATCTCGGCCACAATTTTCGGCGAGCTTTACCTTGGGAGAGTTTTAAGAAAGTTAAAAAATAGACGCTAAGGGCCAAGAGGGAAGTTTTTACGACTTTACGCGCTCGAATGTGTGCGGATTTGCGAAAAAAAGAAAAAGAAGGAAAAAAAAAAAAAATTGTCTTATTTCCCAACGGAGCATTGCAAATATCGAAGGAGAAAATCGCGCGCGTCTGTCAAGACGCGAGAGCGCAGACGGAAATGCTTCGGCGGCAGGAAGCGAATCTGGGCCGTCGATTCGGAGAGCGGCAAGTGGGTCACGAGAACGAGACGAGTTGCGCTGCGAAGGTGTCGACGTCGCCGTCGTCGACAGCGACAGCTACGACGACGGGGCTCGGTGCAATCGTTCTTTTCCACGTTCCCCGCGACGACAAGGCGAAATCCTTTCACTCGGCATCTCGACTGCGAAGGAAGTCCTCTTCGTCTTAGACGGACTAGACGCTTCCTGCCTTCACACGCTCGCCGAGAAACTCGCGGCGCGCCGCGGCGGCTTCTTCTATTTCGCGATAGCGTCGCCTTTGAAATCGCGGATTTACGTTCTAATTCCTTTATCACTTTCTCGTGCCAGCTGGATTAAAATTGGAGTAAAACCGCGGCGCGTTTGTATTAGTCTTACCGTCCTCTCGTAATACGCGTTTTAAGTGACAGAGCAACGTGTGCGATATTCATTGCTATTACTCGATGCACGAATATATTTTCTCGTTTGCTTTAAAAATAAAGGATAAAAATGTTTGTAGAATCTTGGGCGAAATAAGCAGCGACGTCAATATTCATCCGTATCTTGCACGCGGTTATTTTATTTCGAGTCGCACCGTTCTATAAAGTCATAAATGTATTAATAAAAATGTCGCTTATAGTTTTCTTTTGTAATTTTTTTTTCTTTTTTTATGTTTAAAAATACGCGATTTCTTACGTTTTATTTAATGACGTAAATATTCTCCAACCATTCGGTAATCTAATATTTTCTAAAAAAAAAAAAAAAAGAAAATATATATAACCTATTTGTAAATGTTTCAAAAGTGGTAGAGTAACATGATGCAACATCGCTGAATCGTAGAATCGCAGAAGACGTTTTGCGGTCGCGTGCGTGGTGGCTCGTCAAAAGCGAAAATATTCCGCGTTTGGTTGGTCGGCAGCGATCGAATCGATATCTACGAAGTCGAAATAAACTCTACGGGCTGCCGCCGTTACGTCACGACCGATCCAGTCCTCAGATGCCACCGCGAGATATCGAAATCACTGTTTCATCGAGTATTCATTCCCTCCACACCACCTTGCCCTCGCTCCTTCCTCTTTCCGACCACCGATCGATCGCGATGAGAAGGGAGATACATCCACTATCGTCGAAATTACCGATAAGTAAACGAGGTCAAAGAAAAGGCCCGCCTCATTGCAAGTCTAGCATGAAACCCGAGTGGCGAGATTGCTATCCGTTTCCCCGGCGTAAAGGGTACAATTTCAAAATCCCCGGTCGGAACTTCTTTTCCCCGTCGATTTAGCTCCGAGATGATGGAATTTTAATCGGCAACCGTCTGACGCGTCGACTGAGTATTATCCGCTATTACATGTTATTGCCTATTATTAAGGATGTACTACGGGAAAATAATATCACATTGATAAATTCATAAAAATCGGAAACAGTAGTATAAAAAAAAAAAAATGTCTTGAAATAGTTTAGTTAAAAAAAAAATTATTATTACTTGAAAGTTCCCCTGAATCACCGAAATCGTAGTGCAGTATTACCGAATTAAATACTACGCGAATTAAAATAAATTAAGTTCGGGTATCGAGTAACCACTTAGGCGTAGTACATCCTTAAATCGCCCGAAGAATCGTCGAGGCGAGTTTCCCAGCGGGACCCGCCAATTCCCCCAATTACGTCGTTGTAATAAATTAGAGTTTGAGGACTTACGTGAGGATGTCTGACGATAATGCAAGTGATGCTGGAGACCCTGCGCTTGATGATGGTGATGGTGGTGAGGCGGCCCCATCGTCGGACCCATGGTGTGGTTGTTGTGCTGGTGGTGCGGCGAGCTCCCTCGATGCGGATGATACTGCGAGGGATGATGCTGATGAGGATGATAGGTGGGCGACAGGAAGCTGGCTGTCGACCCCGGGTAGACACCGGGACTGTGGCAGGCCGATCTGCCAAGTGCTGCTACCGAGTAATCAATAGAGGCGCTCAATAAGAAAATACACTTGAAACTTCGAAGGTTCTTTTCCTTTCGGAAACTTTCAAACTTAACTTAACTTAAATTCGATCAAATCCTAATCCATCAGTCTTACTTTCCGAACAGCCATTTTTCATCGCGCAAAATGGTTTTAACGGTAAATATAAAGTTTTGCAAAATTATTCACCAGCTATCTCGTAATTGCATTTGATTTGCTCTTTAAAAATAAATAATTAAATAAATGAATTAATTTATTACTCGAAAGTATTTTTATAAGAGGAAATAATTAAAAAAAAAAATTAAAAAATGCGGGCGATTAACAGATGCGCTTAAAAGGAATTTAGAAACGTTGCTCTTGGATTACTCTTGCGAGCGGAGCAAATATAAAGTAAAAGGCTTCTCGTTATTTTGCATATACGTATTACGCACGTCGATGAATAAAAAAAAACAAAGATCGAACTCACCCGACGATAGATGGGAGTGATGAGACGCCAGGCCCGGCTGGAGGGACGAATTAGGATTGAGTCTGGCTTTCAGTAAGAGATTCGCGTCCTCGTTGCCACCGGAGGACGTGCTGGACTCGACGTCGCTGACTCCGCTGTCCGCTGGACTCGCTGGCAGTGATCCGCTTCCTGCTTCCAGCCATGAAACAAAGGAAAGAGACGTGTTCTCTGTGATAAATAGCCGGCGGAGTTTATAGCCGGCGATAAGACGCGACACCGTCAATTAATCTCGCGCGATTCCGCTTCGCGCGGAACGGCGCGATAAATAAAATAGAAGGCACTCGGGAGGATTGTGCGGAAGAAGGATCGCATTAACTTCCGTGTAATATTATTATTTCGCCGGAAAAGGACGCATCAGGGAAAATGACTCCCGCGAAAAGTTACGCGACGTCAATATTTTATTCCGTTTCTAATGATCTATACATATAAATAGAAATTATTAAAACGCACTGCTTTTTTTTTCCATTCTCGCTCAGAATTATCGTCTCTTGATACAGTTTCAACAATATCTCTTTAGTACCGATATCTGCTAATAAAGTAAAACTGCAAATAAAATCGCACGACAAACGACCCATAAATTCACTTTCGCAACGCTTTCTAAACCAATACGTTGCCCAGTTATTGCGCCTTGTATATTAAAATTATTCGGTATCAGGAAAGCGTTGTTCGCCGCGAAAATACGTCGTTGCGATTCCGGGTTTCTGACGTCACGCCGGTGGACGCACAGTTGAACCGACCATCGTGGCGGATTAAATATCCAATGAATACCAAGTACGTGTATACGTTCGCAATTATCGAATTCGCCGTTTCGCTCGCAACATATTACGCGGACGTGATAAATTAGCGATCGACCGGTTTCGGCCTTCTTGCCGTGGCCCTAAATTAAAGCCGCGTACACGTCGGCTTTCGTTCGCCGCTTTAAACAAATTAGATGTCCCATCGAGGTGGTCCACTCGTTTCTCCCGCTCTCGTTTCGGCTTTATCGAGCGTCGTCGAGCCGTGCGCCGTGCCGAACGTGTTTTCGCGCGCGCCGTCAATTAAAGGCATCTTTATGCAACGAGCGAAGGTCATCCGGTCATTGGGTATGCATATCGCTCGCTCTTCCCACGGTGCCTCGGGCTCTCTCTTTTTCTCCCTCGCGACACGGCTAACCGTCTCAAACGAGTCCCAAAGGGTTCTGCACAGAGTCATTGCTCCGTTTCTCTTCCCCTCTCTCTCTCTCTCTCCGTCTCGCATTTTTTCCTTTTATCGTCGCCGTCATCCTCGTCGTTACGCAAGGCGATCGTGCAAGACTGGTGCAGACCGATAGCCGCGAATCTCACCGATCGCGATCAGTTTTATGCAACGAATCGAGCCGGGTATTTTTAAGAACCGTCTTACGCCCGAATTCCGACCGAATATGCAACGGCCGGGCTCTGTTACCGGTGCACGATTTTTATCGTTGCGCAACGCAACTTTGTGAAATCGACATTGATCCACTAATTGCAGCGCACGAATTACGAACACGGAAATTCGGCTTGCATCGCGGTTACGCGTCGCATTACGATCATTATTGAGAAATTACGGTACGAATGTTTTCTTATTTTTTTTTATCTTTTTTTTTCTTTCTTTCTCTTCCCAAGTCGCGTTTCATAAAGAAGAGAACAGTATTTTGTTCTTCGATCAATTTGGTAGCATTGGCATCGTGCGATTACTCGGCGAAATGTACAAGTGATCGAACTACGGTTGTCACCTCGGTGACGAGTCTAGTGAGGAACTATCATATCGCGATCTAATTAACGAGAATTGTGTCTTATTTTACCGGCAAATGTCAATCCGTAAAATGTCAATCTCATTGTCCCCAGTTTATAACTACGAACGTTTTAGATTCCTAGTGTATTTTGGTATGGAAACCGTATACGAGTCTAAAATATATACCTCGACTATTTCTAGTCAAATCAGAAAGGGCGAATATAATATTAAGATATTTTTTAAATAGGTAACTTATTTTTTTTTATTTAAGAAATAATGTCGTAATTAAAAAAGAAAAAAATTAAATTACAAAAAAAAAAAAATTGAAAATGATTACGGACGGTGGGATCGCGAACGATTAAATCTTACGAGTATTTTTATAAGAGCCTCGATATGTCTTCGGGGCATTACCTGGTGTACTCGTCGTGGCGATCGCGGCAGTGGTGTAAGGCGGTTGGCCCATCTGTGCATGGCCGGCCAAGTGTCGGCCGTATCCATTCTGCAGCCCCAAGCCATGCTGCTGGGGATGCTGGGAGAGAATACCGTGAAGCAGACGAGTCCCCGTGCTACTGGTGGTCGTCGCACTAGTAGATCCTGGCTCTACTTTTACGCTCACGAGACCCAGCTGTTCCTTCTCACTTGGATCATGTGGCTGGACTTCCCTGGTATCCACTGCAACAAAAATATTCGAAATTAAAGTACGGCTACATAGGTTTTAATCGGGCAAATGTAAATTAGCGGGGTCGCAAAGTAAAAAGAAATTAAAAAAAAAAAAGGCCAATTTCTCGTCGATTTAAATAACAACGCCCGAAATAAGTCACTTGTCACGATTAGTATTACATCGCGCGTCACTCGAGTCGGATTAATTAAAGCTAGTTTACCAAAAGATAAACGTATCTGTTCGCTCGGCGATATAATTAATTAAGCGCAGCTATGGGCGGATAAATATTCTCACGACGAGGAACGACAGAAGGAGAAGGGAAAAAAAGCCGCAGCTCGGGAGGCGTTCTCGAGGAACTCGCGCTGGCTGCCGAGAGGAAGTGAAAGCCGGCGTCTCTCCTTGACCCACTGCAACGTTTCTACCTTCCTTTCAGGCGATGCCGAGCCGCGGCGGCTTCATTAAGCAATTTCTCGCGGCGGCGGGTCCGAAAAATCCGCCGTGGAAAACGATGTTTGGCGATTCGAGGCTCGATCGAAATGGCGCTCGCTACTCCAGTGAGTTCCTTCGATTTCTCGTTGCGCGAAGAGCGCGGATAAAACAATTATAGTTAAATTACCATTACAATACCAGACGTGAAACTCATCAATAGTTATATCCTCCGACATAAATTTATCCTAACGTCGATTTGTTCACGAGTTCTAAAAGTCTTTGGCAAAACGTTGCGCGCCATTACTGGAGGACTGATTTATTCGTGTGTCGCAGTCGTTTTCTATCAAAGAATACGCCTCGTAATATTTATTTTTAGAGATCCGCCACAAACAAGTAGAATGCACGTCTTCCAAACACCTCAAGGCTCCAGGAAGTAAGTGACGTTCCGGCATTGTTCACAAAACCGCCGACGCCAGCCGTGCGCACCTTTGCAAGGCGCATCTAAACCTAATGTCCGGCCCAGGTGTGCCGTTTTGCATTTTTATCGCGCATAATCCGCGTACGAGGATTTAATCGGCCCCCGTGATTTAACGCGCGTCTCTTTTACTCATCACTGTCTCTTCCGGGAGAACAAAAACGGAAAATAGACAATTAAAAAAAGGTCGTCTTTGTTTAAATCACTCCTCCAGAGCGTGTGTCCGAGTTCGTCGTGTATTTTAAAATACAAAAATGTTCGAGAAAAATTTAATTTTTATAGACGGATCGTTGAAACGATCCGATTTTTCGATTTTTAACATTTTGCCGGGTCGGTCGGGATGAACTGTAGTGAGACGCGATACAATTGCGAGATCTCGTCCACCGGAAACTAGCGAGGGTGATGCGACCTTGCTTAGCCTTGACTCGCCCTCGAATACCGCGGACGCGAGATATACGTCTAGCCGCATCGACCGTGAGCAATTTCGAGTTTTCACAGCGTTTTCACCTTCTGCGCGGCGCTTCCTGCCCGTTTCTCCCGTGGCAGAGGCTGACTTCCGGTGTATCGACATGTCGGCAAGGTTTCACCGTAATCACCATTACCACGTCCCCGTTTTCATAGTTTCTAAGAGCTCGAGGGACTCGTTTCGTTCGCCCGCGAAGTCGCGTTCTGCCTTGATCGTTAAATTATGCACCGCGCGCGACTCTAATTATCCCAACGGGCATGTCGAAATTAAGCATGGAATTATCGTCAAGAAGAAAGTGTTCTTGGAAAAAAAAGAAAAAAAAAAAATGGTCTAGCGCTCGTCAAACCGAGCGATACGAAATGCGTATCACGTCGATGTACGTATAAAAGATTAATAATTAAGCATCTCGCAATGATAAAAATTTTTAACGGTCTCGTCGGAGTAGCGAGACAAAATTGCGTCGGGCACGCGTGTGTGTTGCGTACGCGCTCGCGGGCAGTACGTAAGGTCAGCGTTTGGCCGGGCCACGGAACTTTCTCGCACACGCACACGCGTACGCCGCCCTGATACGGTGTGGCCGGCATTGCGTAACGGTAACGACTCTCTCTTTCTATGTGACATCACGTGCGCCCGACACGCGGCAGAAGAGATGGGCCCGTGTGAGTGGCACGTAGGTGCGCGTACGTACACGCGCCGATCGAGGACACGTTCGCGTCGCGTCGCGTCAAAAAAGGAGGCGAGACGTGTTATCTCGCGCGTCTCGTGGATGCCGAAATCCGAATTCGCCGAGCTTTCGCCATCGGTGATCGGCGCGAAACGTCCCCAAGTGTTATGTATCAACGCGCGCACTGTAACTCGCAATCGAGCGGCTCGCTCGAAAAAAATAAAACGTATACGTTTAAAGCCACGTGTTAAACAAGCCGCACATATCGCAATATCGACGTTTTTTGCCGGAAGTAAAACTACCATCGGTATTATCAGAGCGTAACCGCCATAATGCGCGTGGAGCGCATACAAAGCCTAAAACGCAGCAGGTGCCTACGCACTTTCGTGCTCGCCCGCGGTGAAACGTTTTCTTTCGAAAGAAAAATACGTTGCACGTGAAAATTTAATATTATTTTTTTTTCATGTGGGGTACCTTCAAAAAAAAAAAAAAAAAAAAAAAAAAGTAATATATCTTTTTCCTGTAAAAGAGAATTAAATTTATGTTAACGCGATTAGCATAAGAATATTTTTGCTCATTTACGTTTTCATTTCTCGTTGACAAATACATCGTTACATAAAGCAATGACACGTGAGGTTTTCTTCTTTTTATTTTTTTTTATTTTTTTTCCATACCGCTGATTACGCGAGTTTGTAATTAAAGTATGCATGCAAGTGCATGTAGTGCAGATCACGATTAAAGCAGGGATCGATCATCTCGCGTTTCCGCGTGCTATCGTCGGCTCACGTTTAATCACACAATTATCGGTCGACGGCATGTGTCATTACGTAATTTAGCGATCGTTTATCGCTTTGCGTACCGGTGAAGCGAATTCTTTCCGCGAGACACGTCAGATTCTTTTCCGGCGAATAAATTCATCAGCGGGCGCGTATAAAACACGTAATTTATTTCAAAAGGTAATCCGTTTCGAAAATACTTAACGCAACCGCGCTCGTACAAGTAAACTTTTCCACGTAAATAGAATTCGATAAAGAAAATTTGCGGAGAAAATCGAGAACAAAATAGTCGAACAATAGCGGGCAGTGATTACCGAATGACGGCGTTCCGACGTATCGAAACAATAGCCGGCCGACCAGATCGATAAGCCCGACGTTAATTAGCGATATTAATTCACCCGACGTGCCGGCACAATTCACGGACGCAAAGAAGCCATTATGGCGAGGCGAGCCAGCGTCTCTCACATTAACGGATTGCCAAAGCCGGAAGTTTCGATAGCGGAAACGGCAAGTCGCGCGCGGTTGTGCGAGCGACCCACTTCGTCCACCTCCGACGAAACCGAGAGTGCCCCAAGAACGTGCGTGCGTGTACAAATTTATTTGACGTGCATACGTGTGCGATTGCATACGGCTGCATGTGATGAGCGTTTCGCGCGAAAGAAACTTGGTTATCACGCACGAAGAGCTATCGGAGTCGTACCGATTTTTTCTCTTTGTAATTTCCACCCCCGCCCTGCGTTTTCACGCCCGAGCCTCCGCCGATTGCATTTGCATTTTCAATTAGCTCCTCCGCACCATTTGACCCGTCCCTTCGTAATTAAATCACTTATCGTTATCTTCGGTCATTTGCTTTGTCCCTTTTCTTTTGTTTAGCGCCTCCGTTCGGGAGAAGTGCGAGTAGTTCCCTCGAGTTTTTTTTTCAAGAACCTTATTTACGAAATAAAATAAGCGCTAATAATGAAACACAATTCCTCTCTCCGTGTGAACCGACCCGTATATATTCGCCCTTTTGCTTCTACCACGTTGCCGTTTGCCACGTGGGGGTTGACACTTTCAAAAGAAAGGCCCTCAATGGTCGGGCGGCAACTATTTACGCGTCTCGCTACCGTTCCTACCGTGACGCACACTTTCTTTTTACATTCAAGACGGAAATGGCGGCGCACCGTCAATGACCCATTTTCGTAACTGAATAGCTCAAGAAGTAAGCGTTCTTTATTATATTCTGAAGATCACATGAAACGAATATATATTCGAACAAAATATAAGCCCGTTTTCTTTAAGAAAAAAAAGAAGGAAAAAAAAAAAGAAACTAAGAGAAGCAGGAATAATAAATGGAAATGGAAATAGTTCTAACGGCGACAGGAATAGAAGTGACAAAAAAATATGTGAAAGTAGAAATGAAAACGTGTGAGCTTAAACTTTTACCGACCTTTCAAGTAGTGCATCACGATTATGTCTACAATCTCAAATTTGATATTCGATTCGATCGATTTAAAATTTATTTCGGAGGCTGTTGGCGAGGAACGTGTCTTTCACGTCAGATTTTTTTTGTTTTTTTTTTTTAAAGAAACTACAGCTACTATTTCAATCAAGGCTGTATTACCGCAACCAAATGATGAGGGTGAGGAGATAGAGCTGGCCGACAAAGATCTCGAAGTAGGAATACGTTTTTAAAAAGATTCACGTCGGATGAATTCTTTCTCACGGGGGTGGGCAACCCTTCCCCTCTCGTTAGGGCGTAAAATCAGGGTCCTGCGAGCCGAGATGTACCGTTAAACGAGCATGCTGGATTGCGAGAAACTAGGTTATCCATTCCCGTAGGATCCGTGATGCCTATAACGGTACCTAGCTGAAATTCCGAGGGCCAGGTAAAAGGGCGAGGCGGCCGTAGCAACCCTTGAATCCCGTCTCGTTCGGCGCCCGCTTATTTTTTGTTCAATAAAAATAACCGTCCTTTCTTTTCGTTATATTGAGAGAAAGAGAGAGAGAGAAAAAAAAGAGTAACACTTTCCGACATTATTTTCTCGGAAATAATTTTCTCAAAAAACCTTTCGGGTGACGTAAATATTTTTTTCCATCACCGAAGCCAAGACAATTTACGATAAAACTCCATTTATCCATCAAGCGCGGATAAAATTTCTAATTTTTGTCAGCGATAGTGTCCGTACGAAGATAAGGTATTAAACTTTTTAATTTTTTTATTCTGCACGCGTCAAGTTATATCAAGTGTATAATCTCCGTGTTTACTCGCTGTAAAACAAGAATAGTTTTAATGGAAAGTAATCACGTTGCTTATGCAAGAGAAAATGATATCTGTTCGGAAAGGGTTAAATGTTATGCGCAATCATCGTTATCAGCGTCGCTTCTTGTATTTTCTCTTCCTACGAGAAGTCGTTACTCTTTCTGCCGTTATTTCGTC
Organism: Cardiocondyla obscurior; assembly: GCF_019399895.1. NCBI lineage: Eukaryota > Metazoa > Arthropoda > Insecta > Hymenoptera > Formicidae > Cardiocondyla > Cardiocondyla obscurior. The sequence goes on from NC_091877.1 coordinate 1,300,653, forward strand.
CGCGAAAGAAGATACATTTCCGTTCGCTGGCGAATTTTTGATAGACTTAATTAATCGAGCCGGCCAGCCAAGAGCTAGTGCGATATCGCGCGTCCGTTTATCGGAAAAGGGATTTATTACGTAAAAATAATTTAGCGTTACAGTCGCACAATCCCGACCACGCGTATCGACGTTCGGTGAATAGTCGACGGCTCTCCCGGGTCGACTTCGCGCTGTCCATTGGAAAAACGAGAGTCGCGATAATTCGCCGTAAAGGTCACTGTCCACAATTCACAAATTACCGGTTCGTTAATTTGCGCGCAAACGAGGATTACCGGAGGATCGAGTGGAGGGATACGAAGGGTGTCAAGGACGAACGCCGGGGAACGACGTCCACGACGATAATCACGGCAATCATGATCATCGCGACGACGGCGGTGGCGGCGGCCGGCGATGGCGACGACGCCGCGTCGTTTTCTTGGCGAACGCGGTAGCTCGGGATACCGGGAGTGTCTCGTTTTCATTGGAAAATAGTACTCCCATCACTGTCGCGGCCGAGAATCGCGCTACATTGTGCAACGCGAGCCGCGCGTAACGGTCGCCCAGTATAAAACGCGTGTATTACATAATGTTAATCATGTCGCGGCACCGTCGCCGGCCTCCACGCGATGATATAATAACGCGGGCACGAGCTTACCCGCGGTATCGCCGGTCGTTAGATTTTTCTTTTTTTTTTTTTTTTTTTTTTTTTTTATCAGTCAAACGCGCGCGCGTGCGAGTACGAAATTAGCGGACCCAGGCCAATTGTATCGTGGAAAAACAATTATAACAGAAGGGTAAAGCACAATATTTTACCACGAAAAAAATAATAGTCGTAGAAACATAATAGAAGAGTGATCGAGTTTATTGTGTTTTTTTTTTTTTCCCTCCGCGAACAACCCTGTTACTCCCCGAAATGTCCTCATACGTAATTAAACAATATCGCGGACGCTGAAGAGACTAATAATAAACTATCATAAGAGCTCGTAAAAATGTATAAATTCGAAACGCTCATTATCCATTTATATCTCCAGGCATTGAGAAAAGAGAGATGGTTTCATCATGAAAGAATATTTTAACATCGCATGAATGTCGTAATTATATTATTCAACATCTTCGTAATTAACACACGTTATTATTCTTCCCGTTTCGCTTTTTATAACCGAAAAAACTCATTCCCCCGAGTTACATGAAAACCGACGGGGTCTGCGCGGCGCGGCAAGAATGCATCCGGCGATCATCCTTTGCACCCCTTTGTTACCTACGTTGAATCCAGAGAGAAATCGAAGAAAAAGCCGCGATTACACACGGTTTGCCCGCCGCGCGCCTCAGAGAGGGAAAGAGGGGAGGAAGGAGGACTACACCCTACGCTTCGTTGCTATAATAGTCTAGGCAACTCTAGCGTAGGCTCGCCTAGCCTACAACACGTTCTACTATGTAGGTCAGGGCTGGTGCATTCAGCGACGCGCGCTGCTCTTCCTCTATGCACCGTTCGCGTACCTACGACACACGCAGCTCTCGTCTCTTCTAGCTTCGTCTAACGGGTGTTGAAGGAAATTGCCACCGGTCACATCTTTCCCGTTTGGTCCTCGAGACCGTCGGCTTATAAAATTCTTTTCTTTTTTTTTTTATTTTATTTTATTTTATTTTTATTTATTTTTAAATATTATTTATTCCTTACTCGATGTCTCTCCTAAATTTTTTTGACGCTCGTCTGTCTTAAAGTTCTCATTCATTAAATTTGAACGGAACTTTTATTAGCTAAGCCTCGGTTAATTCCTACCGATTTGCATACGAACTTTCTCTCGGGCGATTGCCTACGTGCAGCCTCCGATAACGAGACTACGCGCCTCGCATTCGGCTTCTTGTGAGGTGTGACAAAAGAAAAAAAAAATTATTGAGCGGCGTTTGAATAAAATTCAAAGTTGCGATAGAATTTTAAGCGGACGATTTTTTTATGCAAGCTTGACGAGAGAAGATGTATTCGCAAATTCAAAATACGTGTGCTGCGAGTTCGAGAAACTTTTGTACTTTAATTACTGAAAAATTGCATGCGGTAATAGATTGGTGGTTGCAAAAAAAAAAAAAAGAAAAAAATGACAGTCGCGTGAAAAATGGATTTTTCACGCAACACGAGACTCTTGTTAGCGAGAAAAATTTTCCAACATTGTATTTCCTGTCGATTCATTGGCACGTAAAATCTTATTTTGCAAAACGTTCACAAAATCACGAGTATACGTTCACTGGATTGCCACTTGTAATTTTCCAGCGTTGATTCGCTTAAAAAAAAAAAAAGCCCTCTCGTAACAAAATTGCGCCCGCGGCGTGTACCGGAACAGCTGCGAAAAACAAAAGAGCGAATTCGCACAGAAATCGATCGATTTCGCCCATTTTATTCCGACGTATTATTACCCCCCTATCGATCAGATTCCAACATATAAAATTTGATGCGCCCAGAAAATTAATTACGCGTCCCGTCGACTGATTATTTTCCACTCGTGATTGCAGCCACTAGTTGGTAATTAATGTGCCGCTTGTGGGAGATATCGATCGCTCTACAGGGTGTCCCTTCGCAGCACCGGTAGGGATAGTTAATTAGCCCGCTCCGCGTCGCGGCGAAATCGATCGATCCGCGAGGAAAAAATGTCCGGACTTGCACAATCGTCGATTAAAAACCCCATCGAAAACATTACCCCTCCGATTCTCAGTGACCGATAAAACGAGACGCCGCGACGAGAACCGCGAAGATATATTCCCGCCGTCGCGGCACATTATCGGCGCGATGATCCACCATGGCATCATACGTGATGCAAATCGCACGCATTCCGTGCCGAAGTGGGATAGTCATTACAAGCGAACCTTGCGCGGAGAATGCGTTTGTCTCTAGCATTAATGTATGAATTCACTTGGCTTCATTCTTTCGAACTTAAGGCTGGCAAGATCAAACCTGTGCGGTAACAATGCGAAAGTTGTGGGCTTAATTGTTCTTTTTCCTTGAGATATTAGAACTCAGGAATGCAATAAGTATGCCGCGTGTTCTAATAAAAAAATTATACTCTCGAAAGAATTTTAATTTCGGGTCCGCGACCTTTCGCGCGATGATTCAATTTCGGGAAATATTAGACTGAATTAATAAAAAGCAGCTGCTCGGAGCATTTGGTTTATATGTACACACGACATATTTCGAATATCCCACGTTCTCAAAACGTTTTTACGGCTTCCTCCGCGTGAGTATCGAATTTCAATGATTCGAGAGGCGTAAAAGGGGAGTTCCGTTCAGCCGAAGCGCGTAGGCGCGCGTCTCGTTTCTCCAGGTACGAGCGTGAAATTTACGTTTCGACATTTCCCGGCGTTTCTTTCGAACGGCTTAAAAAGAGGGAAGGGGGGAAAGGGGTCCAAACATTGCTAACCCCGGACTTAAATGTAAATCTGTCGAGCAATCTTTACCCTGTTACCCTCTAAATGCGCAAAATTATTTCACTCCTCGACTTAAACCGGTATTCGCGAATAAAAACTTAATTTTAATATTAAAGGTTTGTAACTGGCTGCACCCATGAGAACGTTCGTCTCCGATCGAACGGAATTTTATCTCAAGGGATGCAAAATTGTGTCGTCGTCACTAATTTTCTTTTTCCTCCGTGGAACCATGTTGCATTTTCACGGCTGATCGCGCGTGCCAAGATCGCGGCACGGCCTCATAAGCGGGACACCCGGTAGACGAAGGTAAGCGTCGCCGTGCCAACGTTCCAATAACCACCCGAGAGCGCAAGGACAGTCTACCCCAGTTTTCCTATTGCGACCGCCTACAGCACGTCGTCCTTCAGCCCCTCCGCGCCCTGTACCCGCGCGGGCTCTCGTCACCCTATCGCCTTCCCGCCTCCCTTCGCCACCGTTCTCAACGACTCCCTCCATCTCGGCACCCGCCGCTCCTATTCTCGTGGACACACTCTCTTCCGGGCCGATCGGCGTGGAAAATGCCGCGGGAAATCGATCCCGACCGGACGAAGCGGAAATTCGTGAGGCGTGAGACCGGGGTAAAAGGGTGGACCGAGAAAAGGGCGAGCGAGGGTGATCATCGTCCCTCTTCTTGGTCAAAGACGCAGGAAGAACTTCTTCGTTTCAAGGAGAGGAAAAAAAGGCGCCGAAGCGATCGCCTTTTCCTCGGTGACTATAAAAAAATAATAATAATAAAAAAAAAAAAAAGCCGGGGGAATCTTCGCGGAGGCCGCAAAGACGACGCGACCGGTGACGGCGGGCTAGCGAGCGGAGAGAAGCGAGAAGGGTAAAAAGCGAGAGGCGGTTGACTACGTGTTGAGAAAAAGCGGCCGCGGAGAATCACGGGTGCCGGTGAGCTTTTTTTTTTCGGCGAGCGGGGAAAGGAGACGACGCCCGGAAAAAAAAAACAAAAAGGGGAGAAAGTTCGGCGAGGGTAAGCTCCTCCTCTTCGTCGCCGAGGGCCGAGGGCGGCACGAGGGAAATTAAGCGTGCGAGGAGTGACCGCGGAGGGTCCGGATGTAGGTCAGTTTCGCGAACGCATTCGGGGATAATTTTAAATCGGTCGCGCGCACCTGAGACCCGCGCGGCGTCCTCGATATTGACACCCTCTTGACCACGTCTCTCAGCTCTCGTCGCTGAAGTGCTCTATATTACTTCTTATAAAGATCGCATGACGGGCTCGCGGGATTAAGTTGTTCAGCTATCTAAACGGCGCGGTCGCGAATACGCTGACCGTCGTTGCGTCCCACGCTAATTTTTTTTTTTTTTTTTACACCGACAAATAAAATAATTACACCGCCGCCTGACGAATGAAATTTCCTAGATGTATACCAGCAATTATAAATCCTCAACTTTCAATTTTCAACTTTCCACATTACAGCCTCTTTGCTGCGGCTCTTCGTTCTACGCCGCAGACTTTCATCCCGCGCGAGCCGCAGCCATTGACTTTCAAATCCCAATCTCGTTTCATTCGTATCTCACGTTATCACTAGGGCAATCTAGAAACGCGTGTGTCTCCGAGGCAACCAGGACGAAAAAAAAAAAATCCTACGCATTTAATTACCCAAATATGATTAAAGTCCTCGATTGTGTCAAATATACATGTAACAAATTTTTAAAGGCACAGTTGTGCAGCTCGTCAAACCAGTATCGAGGAAGTTAAATTCAACGCGTGCGAGAGTAACGTTATTCCGTATAGCAGAACGGTGGAAAGTCTCGCGACGCGAATATAGGACGCGCTCGTTCTTCCTAGGAACGGACGCGGACGCGTCGCTTTGTAAAGCCGGTACTTAATCGCGCCGGAATCGGGCGGTCGATTCGCCGAAGGGGAGAAATCGCGTATTCCCGCCGGGCGATGCAACGCCGTTTGGAATTCGTAGAGGAGACGAAACGGAGAGAGAAAAGAGCGGGCCGACGAGCGAGCCTGGGCGTCGGAATAACGCGGGAGGGTACCGACAGGAAGCCGAGTCCTTCCTTCCTTGGCTGGCCAATATCCTGAATCACAATGAGCTTCGCGCGCTTCCTCGAACCATTAGCTATTTAAATATAAGCGCCGACGGGCGTTCCATCTTCGCCGCCCGTCGCCGGCGGCGCGCGGGGCGGATGTTCTCCAACAATAATATTATACCCAACATGGTAGCGCGCAATAAATATCGGACACCACTCGGATATCGTGTCCGCAGGTACCGTATTACGTAATAAACAATTATCGCAGTGGCGACAGTTTTAATAACCGAAATAAACTACCCGCTCCGTCGGCGATACTAAACAATTATTTTTACAAACGAGTCTGATTACAGTGCTGTAATAGAAGATAAATTAAAGGGGTAAAAAGTCCCGATTGTCAGACAGGGCGTTAATTATGTTAAAAGAAAAAGGGGGAAAGTATCCTCATTACGTTTTACAAAATGAGGCGACAAACGAACGGCGTCTATCATCAGAACATCTCGAGACTGTATCAGGTTAACGACATCATCCGGCGATCTTCAGGGCGTGTCCGGACTCGTTTTCTTTTTTTTTTTTTTTTTTTTTTATCCTCACCCGCCTTGGACTTGCCGCGAGAAAAAGGGGGATGGGAGGGAGAGAGACGGAGCTAAATCCCGTCGCTGATTAACCCTACGGTCGACAGACGCTGCTTTTCCCCCGGGAGGCGATCGAAGCATCTTCATTTCCTGATTAACTCGCCGAGCCGCTCGCAGCTTGTACGTTCCGAGAGAGGAGCGCAGCCGGAAGTAATTCGTCTTTCTCTCCGCGCGCCCTCGCGACCGGGATGAAGAGAGAAAAGCGACGCGCAGGGAAAAGACGCGCGAGAAGAAGCGGAGAGAAGAATGGCCGACTCGAATTCGCTCCGAGTGATTTAAAGGCTGGAATTATCTTTTCCTCTCCCGTTTCTTTTAGTCTTTCCCTTTCTCGGCCGTTTTCTACGCGTCCTCCCGCGCCTTCCATCGAATTGTCCACTAGACTGCCCGCGACTTCGGCCACGCGTCTTGACGGAATGACAATCGATTCCGCGGCTGCCACAACGCCAGATCACCGCGACTACGCTCGTTCACCAAGTTACAAGTAATAAACTCCGTACGCTCAAGTTGCGTTAAAATAATTAAAAAAAAAAAAAATTATAATTTAAAAATAATAAGCTTAAACTAATAAATGACACGTTAATTGATCCGAAATCGGGGCCGTAGCTTCGCTCTTAATTTATCAGGCGCTTTCGTAACTCGCACCGGGCGGCAATCCGTAATTTCACTTTATCTGATTACGCGGCCGACTTATCGCTCGAGTACCCCGCGCCGAAGCGCGATAAAATAATTTACCCCATCCTCCTCGCAGTACACTTTCTTTCTCTACGCACTGGCACACTTCTTACAATACGCGCGCGATAAACGGCGATTTTACCCGATAGGGAACTACATTTTGGCGTTACGGCGAGTCGAGGTGGACACCTGACGACTGGGATTCATTAACCGAAGCAGGAAGTGTGCGATGACTTTCGCGGAAACTACCGAGACGACCTCGACTGGCGTGCGATCAATCCACTCCCGCATTTTTCCCCCCTCAAATTTGCAGAGAACGTCGTGTGAATTTATAATTGTTTTATTTCATTCAACTATCTGGTTTATGAGAGCTTCAAAATAATTATTGCTTTTCATTTACATACATTGTTCTATCGTCCTTCAACGTTCATTAAACAACAAAGATATAAAACGCCGGTATGTGCGCGTGTGGGGAAAAACCGGACAGAAAAGTCGTCGATAAAAAATGGGAGAAAGCTCGATTGTTAAGTAACTGTCCGTGTTGTCACTTTCATTAGGCGTTTCAGTCATAGGTAAAGGGTTAAAGAGCCGCCGAAAGGATATTTCTTTATAAAACTTTCCCTTCTAAAGAAAGAGAGACAAAAGAAAAAAAGAAAAAAAAGAAAAAAAAATAGAAGTACAAAACAGGAAAAAAATTACACGTTTGATAACCATAAATATAAATTTTATTCATGTTAATTTTTTTTTATGTAGACAACGCGAACGAATTATAATTTTTCTCACTCGATAGTTTCGAGGACTCGATTATCAGGTGCATTCACATCGCTGCGAGGTACAAACGAAGCGACACAATTTCAGTAATTAGTCTGCAGCGAACTGCGACCCTCTCTTTCTCCTCCGCTACCTGTCCAGAAAAATGTGCAACCTTTTCGTCTAGACCGAAATGGGAAGAAAGCGGGTTATCCCGCTGCGAAGAAAAAGTATTTCCCCACTAACAATAAGACGGGCGAGACGCAAGTTAGAATAGCGTCGTCGTTAGGGTTAAAAAATAAATTTCAGATTATTTCGAAAACTAAAAATAAAAAAAAAAAAGTAAAAAAATTAAAAGAAAAAAAAAAGGAATAAAGAAAAATTCAGACTCGTTGCAACAGATTGAGACATTATTTGCCCGAGATAAAGCTACATCCGGTGAGCGTTACGGAGAAGTATTATACACCGCCGAATTTCAAAGAGAGGCTGTTCGAGCGTGAATCGAAACGAGTTGTACTTGAACGATACGCCGAGGCTTTAATTTCGTTGGGGTTGAGGCAGGTCACAAAGCATTATCTGACCAGGCGTGAGTGAATGGCAAGGAGAGAGAAAGAGAAAGAGAGAGAGAGAGAGAGAGAACGAGAGTGGCCTCGCGGTGTGATAACGATTGCGAGGCCGATTACACGAAACGGGCCGACGAATATCTCCATTCCGTCGTCGTCGCCTCCTCGCGGAACGACCTTCGGCGGAGTGGCTTGCGTAATACTTTTATCGGCCGAAATTACGCACTGGCCCGACGAATGCGTGCGCATCTCGGATCATACGCTCGTACGAGCGGGGCAATCGAAAAGCCGCCAATTATGCACGAGCGGTATAGCGGCTTTTTTTTCACGAGGGCGATCAAACTCGTTATCGGGAAAGAGAGGCAAGAGGAGCATCTTAAGACGCGCGAGACTTCCAATAAATAAATGGCCAAATGAATATCGTTATTCGTCGAAAAGCGATTCGCTTTCTGCCTAATTCGAACTGAACAAATAAAAGATAAGTATTAACCGCCTTATCGTGAAAAAGACACATTGTGACACTCGTGAGTTACAAACAGGTCGCTTTTTTTTTTTTTTCTTTTTCTTTATGATAACACGACAATTGTTTCCGTTACGTAGATATTCAAATAGGTGAACGTTCTGCATTCGATGTATAGTCGATGTCGATTTTGTAAATGTAAGCAAGTGATATTTTTAAGAAAGAGTTTCCTACGCGAAAAGCGCAACGGACTCGTCGATTAAAAATACAATGACAAAATGTACGCGTGAGGATAGTCGCGGAGTAAAGCCAGCGGATTGATATGTAACGTCGAAGGTGTTTTAGGCGGTAACTCACGGTATCTTCTCATAAGGTTCTTCTTGTAGGGCTTGGTGCCGGGCGGCCGGGACCGCGATCTCGCACCGCCGTCCTTTGTTTGTTGGTTATTGTCGGAGCAGGAGTCGTCGGAGTCTTCGGAGCAGGTCCGGTCCTCCCGATCCTGGTTGTACTCGGACTTGGTCGCGAAGCATCCCCGTAGCCTTAACGCGGCAGCCTCGTTCCCGTAGTCGTCGACGGGCTGGTACTTTTGCTCCCGCTGCTCTTGCTCGTCCTCTCGGGTAAGCTCCGCGTAATCGCCGACGCGTACGCTCAGATCCAGTGGCTGGTCCTCGAGCATGGTGCCACGGCTCTTTCTTCGCCGCGCGAAGAAGCCCGTTTCCTCTTCCTCTATCTCTCTCTGTCTCCGCTCTTCCCTGTCTCGGTGTCCCTTCGGCGACCGACAGACCCGCCACTTCCACCGTCGCCCTACCAGGACACTCGGCGCGGCATTCCGCGGCGTACGTTTCCTTATCCTTTCTCGGTTACGGCGCACTTCCTCGCTGGCTTGCCTTACATTGCACTTGGCGGGGACTCTCCCCGCAGAGCCTCGCACGACGGATGTCCTCCTTGGAAGCGGCGGCTGTCCTCCCACTCGCGGAAAAAGCGATAACGACCGGCCGGAGCGCGTTGCACTTCCGGCTCGCGCTTATCGGATTATCTTGGGCCGCGTCGCGATCGACGGCAGAGAAAGATGCGCGGGCGGCACGGCGGAGAAAAACAAAAATTGTGAAAACAAGTGTGCGACCTTATCGGTTTGACATCTGATCACGCTCCAAAAATGCCCGCACAGGCTGTCAACTAGGCGCCGGCAGCTATTAAAAGAATGCACGATCGTGAGGGAAACGAGACGGAGCGCGCGCCTTTGCGGCAATTCCGGCAAATCCCGCGCTCTTTTCCGGGACGCCGAGATAGACACGTTCGCGCTTCCGATGACTCAACTGTTGAAGCACTCTCACCTCTCTCTCTCTCTCGCGGAACGTTTCACGAGCCGACGGAGTGACGGCAGGTTCGACGATCGACCGGTCGCGGGAAAAAGAACAGAAAAAAAAAAATTGCCGTCCAAGTTTCACGGTCGCGCGCGCGAAAAAATAAAAAAAAGAGGATCGTTCACTTCGAAGCGGTGGACTCGGCTCGAGCCGCGGTTCTCCCTGGGTCCACAAACGACGATCACTGTCTCCGGGTCCGGAAGGCCCGACTGTTCTCGCGTGTCTGTCCTCCGATAAAAGGAGGGGGAGGAAGAAGAGATGACGCGCGAAGAAGAGAGAAAGAGATGCGGACACGGCGCGAAGATGTGCGGCCTGGCGTGGAGCGTAATCGCGTTCTCCTGCGCCGTGGCTACGGTCGCCGGTGGCACACTGACTGACTCGGAACCGGGGTAGCCCGCTAGTCCAGAGTCTCGTTCACTCTCCAGACTCTCACACTCCGACTCCACTCCGCCGCCGGACTCGCCGGTGGAGGCTCTCGCCTCGCGCACGTCACTCGCGCCGCGTGCTCGGTTCTCTCCGTCGCCCGGCTTCGGTAACGCTCGGCTCGCCGTCCGCCGGCGGCTCGTCGGCGAGAAGGCACCCAGTCGGCGATACGGCGCGGAGGCGCTCGCATGTATACACGCCGGCTATTCACCATCACACGCGCGCACGGATGCGCTACGCAAGCCTACCGCAATGTCGGATCCCGTGACGCCCTCCCTGCGCAACGCCGGCCCGCACGCTTCTTCCCGCCGTCTAATAATAAAACTGTCTCTCTCCCTCGCTCCCTTTCTCCCTTTTCCTCGTCCGCTCGCTCGCTCGCTCTTTCGGCGCCGCCACCGTCACTGCGAGGGAAAGGCTATTTTTCCGTCTATTAGAATAGGACGCGCGAAACTCCGCGGAGCCCTCCCCGGGTGCTGACGCGCCTCGGCGTGACATTAACCTTCGGATCCGTCGACGTCGGGGAAATACGAGCGGTTTTGGATCTCAAAATAAGCTCGAATGAAACAAGTGAGGCGAGTAACGGTGAGGCGCTCATTATGTTTTACGAGACGGAGCATCTGGCGCGTAAAATATTGAAAATAAAATGACGGGGCACAGCCGCGCGTATATTAATACCGGTGGCAAATATAACAAATTACTCGTACGCGTATGTCGCGGGCATAACAATCTCCGTGCTCGATTGGAAATGCAATTAATTTTTCAGCTTCTCAAACAACCTTCCCAACAACAGAGATAAAAATATCGTCTGGTCGCATTCACTGAAAAGAGAGCTTGACATTTTGGTTCTTACGTAATGTTACCGAACGCATTGCGCGAAAGAAAAAAAATAATAATAATAATAATGATAAAAATAGATAAAAATTTATTGTCCAGCGGAAATATTTCAAAACGCGGTGGCGCGGTCTATTTTCGCGCAGGCCATCTCCGGCGTCGCCAGGCAGAAAGTCCAGCTCTCTCGGCTCGCGCGAGCCCCTGACATTGTTTCCGCCTGTCGCGGAGAGCGGGGTCCGTCGCAGGAAGAGGAGAGCACGGGAATGCGAGTGCGGCCCGCGGTATGGGTGAACGTGCGTGGCGAGGTCGCCGGGAGAAGGAACTCTTCCAATCCAGCCGCGCTGCAGCCGCGCGATAAACACAGGTGCTGCAACTGCGCCGCGCCGAGATATGCGAGTCGAATTTCGACGCGATGACGTTTCGTAACGATCGGACTCCCGTCTCGCAACGACTCGCTTTCGTTTCAGCAGAGAGGGGCAAAAGGAAAAAAAAAAAAAAAAAAGAAAAAGAAAAAAAAATCGCCGAGCGTAGGCGCGAGACGTGGCAGAAAATAATTTTTTTCCTCGTGCAGAAACGATAATTCAATCGCGAGCTGGGCGGCTAAACGCGCCTGGCGATTGGAAACGTTTTGTAAAACGATGGCCCTTCCGGATATATGCGCTGCATATTCGGCTGCGATTTCTAGCGACGTGAATTTCTGCGGCTCGCCGATAGTGTACATTTAAATCGGCGGTCGATTATCGGTCTATCATCTCACGCTCTTCATACGACATCTCAAGGCCCCGTGCACTCGCGCGCGCGTGCGAGGACCCCGGTGGGTCTAGATCCAGCGAAGAGTAAAGAGGAGTTTGTGAAACGCGCTGTTTGATACGGCCGCGATTTATTAGGCCGATGAAGAGCGAGGCTTCACCGCCGCGAGCATAACCTGAGGACAATGGGGCTGACTGCCGGCTTCCCAGAACGCGTCGCGTCATTTTTTTAAAAGATTTCCTTGACGAGAACGCTGCTCTCTGCTCGTGATGCTGTCTATGACGTCGCCAGGCGACAGCCAAACAAGTTCTCGCGTCAGAGCCACGATCCAGCTCTCGCGAGAAAAAAAAAGGAAAGAAAAAGGAAAAAAGAAAAAAATAAAAAAAAAAAGAAGGAAAACGCATAAAACGAACGAATATTATTAAACTTTAATACTTGACCCGAGAATTTAATATTAAGAAATAATTTTTATATCCGAGTATAAGTAGACACCCCAGCGAATACTGTACATATCCTTCGTACCTGATTTACTTTAAGTAGTTCAGGAGATGATCTACTTCCAGAAAGCTTTTGAATAACTTTGAGCCAGCATTTCATCTCCTATTTTTTTTTTTTTTTTTAACATGACTTGTTTAAAATTGAGGAACAGAAATATCGTGTTCCGGAAAAAGCATACTGATCAATAAGGATAAGCGACCGTGGCAGCAAGGAATATCAGTAAAACGATCAATTTCTCAAATAAGAATTTAATTGCGCATACCGAAATAAGCGCCAGTGACAGAAGTTAATTCTCAGATATTTCAACGGGCGCCAAGCTGTAATTATCGCGAAGCGCGACATAACGCGATACGAACGTCGAGAGGGAGAAATTTCATTCCACGATAAGGAGAAAAGGAAGGAACAAATGATATTTTCCGATACGCGTGTCTTCGATCGTGCCGTCACGGCGTTTTCCTTAAAGGATGAACTCATCGATCGAGCCGTGTCGTACCGGACACGACAAATAACCTGAAAGTTTCATCGCGGTTTGCACAACGTGGCGCGATGCAGCGTGTGCGTTAAATGCCACATCCACGCGAAAGCCCGTGACGAATCGCTTTTGAGGATCGATCGGTCGATCGAACCGGCAATCCAAGCGTTTCAAGGATTACGTTGCTTTTCGACGTTTCTAATTTGTCGTACATCTTAAAATATATCGTCTCAACTTGTCTTTCTATCCATATATCATGCAAAACAAAATTATCGTATAATATAAAATACATTACGCTAAAAAATATATTTAAAAAAAATAAAATAAAATAAAAATCACAAAATTTTATAAACCTTGTGATTTAATTTTGTATGTATAATTATTGGCAGTGGAAATTTAAAGAAGCAACGTGTTCCTTGGCGGCTGTTCGCGAAACGCAAAGCGAAGCTCCGAGCCAGAACGGCGAGAGACATCTGCATTTAAGGGCTCCGTATGCATGTGTAGAAACCGACATTACTATCCTCGATTTGTCGTTCCTTCGCAACGGGGCAGAGTCGCATCACATCGATGGGGGACCGGGACCGAGTTATTTTAGCGCAAAAACGGCCAATGCTGGCCGACCCAGGGAGAGAAAACCTCGTAACTCTCGCCGATCTCGAAACAACGTCTGATCCAGGAAAACCGCGATTTCTAATCCATCATTAGATCGGTCGATGTTACTTAAAGATACTGAAATTCAAAAGTGCTTCTCTACGCTATTTTTTATTTTTCTTCTTTCTTTCCTTTTTCTTCTTTTTTTTATATTCTTTTTTTCCTTTTTCTTTTTCTTCACCGTGAAACGTCACGCGTTCGCCAATAGCGCGCTCGGCTTTAATAAAACGCCGCGGAAGAATGGTCACATTTATTTTTCGCCAGCTAATTCGGTAATATATGACCGAGTGACCTAAAAACCTTACGGCTGTATCTTCGTCATTCTCGAAACGTTTGCCGGGGACGATAACTTTGCTCCACGTAATTACAAAGTATACGCCGGTGCTGCGTGTCGCAAGGTTTTGTGGCACGCTGGTCTAATTGTGTGTGATTTAATCCCTTCCGGTCAATTGGTATAAGAGAATATCTCGCCATCTTCCTCCACGAAGTTAGGTGCAACAGGTGTACTATCTGCTCGTGTCTCTCTCAGAAATCTCTTCGCGGACGAGCCAATTACGAGTAATTTACGCTTCTCATATTAATTACGAGATCCCCGATAGTTTGACACGCGTTTTCTATCAGGGTTGATAATATGTTATAATCGCCATCGAAAGTGTGCGGCTGACGTTTTGATCGCACTTTCCCACTAGTTTAGTCAAAGATAGGAAAAAAATTGTCAACGCGAATATAAATTGTAACAGATTTTATCTAACTTTTCACTTATCCGTCAGTTTGCTCTCTCTCTCTCTTTCTCTCTCGACGCCTTAGCTTCTTGTACGTTAATTGATTAACTCGTTTATTTGCTTAATAATTTATTTACAATAATTAGCGATCTATTTTCTTATCTATTATAATCTCTCGGTGGTCGACTGAAAATAATTATATGGATTATATACAGAGCAGCGTACGTGTGTAACGCATCCGCTAATTATTTATCGCAATCGTGGTAGTAACTACTTGCAGTTCAATTTTCTGCATGTAAGCGTCACGTTCTCTTTCTTCGACTTTCTACGTCGAGCGCTGTCAACCTTTCCAATTGTCATCCCGATCTTCTTGTCCCTCTCGCCGATATCGGAGACGAGTTTCCTCATAAATGTAACATTATTTTCAATTCGCGAGCTTTCGTTATGCACTTTCATAATTTATTCCGGCAAGGGGGCATTGATTGCCAGATTGTATCGCCGGGGAGATTTTCAGAAAATCACGGGTTTTCATAAAACCCAAGATGGTAAATTGCGGCGGAGAGAGAGATGCATTAGCTAATGCGAAACAGTGCGCGTGCACCGCTAAAGAAAGTGTATCTCGTTCGTTTCTCGCTCCCCGCCGACTCGCGTCTCCCCCGCGGTTCCGTAATTAATATCTGGCGTGGCGATTCGATTAAACGGCTTATTACAGATAGAATTAACGCAAACTCCAGCATGCATGTGGCTCTTGATAATTGCCGCGGCCACTCTCGCCGCGCGAGAGGATGTGGTTCGAAAAAAAAAAATAAAAACAAATCTCTTGCTGCTGTGATGCGAGCCTCCTGCGTGTAATTTCGAAACAGACCTCGCGAAATAATCAACAAATTTCATCGACGAGTACAAAAATCCGAGAGAATTCGAGGATGGAATGGCGATTGAAAAAAAAAATCTTTCCTAGAAATTAAAATTAAATCTACATTTTCATCATTATTAAATATTAAAAATAATTAGAATATTCTCTTATTTAAATGATAATGGAAATATATATACGTCGCTCGAATACCATTCGTATTAATTATCGTAATAATGTGGACCGAATCAAATGTCACAGTTTTGATTAATATTATATTAACCACATAAATGATGATTTAATAAGAGACGTTAAAAAGTATAGACGTATCGCGTATTAAATATTATATTATACTGGATAAATCGATAAAATATCAGACAGTCACTCGTTATAATTAAGAGCTAACGAGCGTCGAAAATAAAACAACCGCCAAGAATTTAGTTTTCTCTAAATATTGCGTGATTCGTTAGTCTCGTCGGCATGGAAGCGCCTTTAATTTTTCCACCATTCTTGCGGGAAGGTGAAAAGAGAGGAGGAAGAGATATTAACCGGTGATTCAGGCCGAGACTAACGCGCACTTTTCCTCGACACGTTTCTCCCCGACGCGGATGATTTCCTCTTCTACGAGTCCTTTTTCTGCCTCTCGTCATTTAATGATTCAGAGCAAAAGGGTAAGTTAAAGATTTCTCCACAGAGCATTAGCAATTAAAAAAAGAGAGGCGCTTCCATGACGCTGTCAACTTTAAGCGTCGAGAGACACAAGCGGGAATTCGTTGAACAATTCGCAATTAAAAAGGTTGCATTCAACGAAAATTAAATATTTATATTACGTTCGCAGATTTTTTTTTTTTACGGCTTTAAATATCTTGGACTTCTCGTCGCGAAAATTTTTCTGGAGCAATTGTAATCTAATCGTTATAAATATCGATGTAAGGCAAATATCGGGAACGTTTCGTTGCGCCGAGGCATCCCGAGATTAGCATCGAAAGCAGCAGCGAGAGTGCGCGGCCGCGGATGAGCCCGGAGGTGCTAGAAACCGTGAAGAAACCTCTTCTCGCGATCGAGACTCGTCAAGGACACGAGGGTGCGGATCCGAAGCGCGCACTTGCGCGCATCGGTTCGCCTCGTTTTCCTCTTCGCTGAGAAAATCGCCCGGACCGAGCGGAGAGAAAGAAAAGTGGCGAAATCGCCGCCGCGTGCCACATAACAATAGCCGGAAAATTCTACAGCCGTTATCGTTTTAATACGAAAAAGCCACCGTTCTAAACTAGCCATACGTGCATACGTGAAAATGTAATCCCAATCCTTTTCTCCTACCCAAGTAAAAATCATTGGCTTCGAATTTACCACGAATGTACGAAATTGTTCAAAGAATGCGAATCGAAGTAAACGATAATCGTAAAAGCTATGCATCATCGCGAGATATGGCTTTTCGCAATGCGGGGAACGTGCCGTTCTTTCTCAAACGGGTTCTTACAATTTAGACGTAATTAAAGCGGCCGCGTCTGTCATCGGTGTCGTCCTTCACCGGCGCGATTGTCGCGGGGAAGAATCCGGGAGTCCTCGATACCGGTCGCATGGACGAGGCCTCTCGTCCTGCGAAGCGTGGCGCGTGTTCGACGTTGCAGTCACGAGGAGGTGCCAGAAACCGTGAAGCAGTCCTCCGTGCATGCATGCGACTTTCCAAGGACACACGTCGAAGAAGCAGAAGGAGGAGGAGAGATAACGACGGAGGAGAGGCGCAGGGCGAAGGAGGAAGGTAGAACGGCGAAGTAAGAGAAGAAGAAGAAGAATCCCCTCGCGCGGCTCACGTCCGCGAGAACCGGAAAGATTCCCTCGATCCGCTACGAACGGCTTCCAAGGCCCGCGATCCGTATTCCAGCGAGGACCAACACATGCGAATGCAGGCCGCGTGCACGCACGCACGCACGCACGCTTCGGACGCACGTCCGGCTGCGAAGTTATTGTTTAAAACGTTCCCCTTTATTGTGTCTACAATGTGCTCGGTCGCACGCGGCCGGAACGACCGGAGGGCCACCTCGTCTTTCTCCACCGCTTTCTTGGTGCACGTTACTAAATACGCCTCTCGCAATTCTTTCGGTTACGCCGCGCGCCTCGCCATTCTTCACCCTCGGCCGGTTGATTAGCGGTCGGGATCGACCGTGTCATCATCCAAGATGCATCTTGGTTAGAGACCATCGCACGGCTCACGCACGCGATTTTTCCTTTATTTCTTTTTCTTTTTTTTTATTTATTTCTTTTTCTTTCACCGACAAATTCCTCAATCCCAAGGATCGAGATTTTCGCACCTGCTGTACCCTTTGTTCGCTTCTTATTAACGCGCCTTTCCGCTTTATTGATAAATTTCGTTCGCTTTCGTTTTCCCTTCCGGATATATTTCCAAATTAGCGTGACGTTAATTGATTTAGGAGCGTAGCGCCGCCGCAAGGGAATTTCGCCGATCGGGTTTTATCGCGCGTGTCGCCGCATACTCGGCGCCGAAGTCATCGATCTCGATCAATTTCCTCCATTCCGCGAACTCTTTTTCGGTGCACGGTCGATCGGCGGTGGTACATCGGCCGCAACGCGGATACCCTCGAAACACGTTTATTGTGTCTACCGGAGAGAGTCAGCCCCCGCGTTGATTGCACGCGACTTGGCAGAGCTCCACCGGCGGGTGCACAGTCCGCAAACGCAAGCACGGTTGCACTTTCGTTCTCCCCATTCGCCGACGCGAGTCGTTCGGAATCGCCTTTCGATCCGCGGCGGATTATCGAATCGCGCGGATAAAAGTGAAGCGGACGGCTCTTCACTTCGAAAACGTCGTCCGCGATGATTCGCGCGATCTAGATGCCGGAGGAAAGTTTCTCGGTTTTCTCTCGCCTCGCTTTTCAAGACTTAATAAACTTAACGTAACGTTCCCGTACCTCTCTAAATCGGCGCAAAAACCGCTGGAAACTTTCCGTCGCGGTACGTAGCGTTTAATTGTCGAAATTATCCGTTTTGCCGCTCCACAAATGTGGTCACCTGCTGGGTCGTCTGTCTTTCGTGGCAACGTAACGCGATTAGCGCTCAATTAGATATCGCAACCGTTCCGTTAATTCCCGACGTTCGGAGGTGAAAATGTACGCGGCGATTCGCAGCTAGAGGAAGATACCTCAACCCCGGCAGGAAAGATTACGCTAATTCTACATTCCCGGCGAGGAATCCGCGTCGTCTCTTCGCGAGAGACACGTCGCGGTGCCCAAAGATCGTGTCGTATCTCCTCTTTCTCGAAAGGGGACGCGGGGAAATACGCGGATGCACACACGCGCACGCATACTACGGCCCCGCGCGGCACGCGCGTGTGTCCATGTGAGAAGCTAGCCGCGGCTCGCATGTAACGCGTCTCGGCCGGCGGCTTGGAAAGGGGAAGTAGCCGTCGACGGGCGCGAGGATGAGGAGAAAGGACGGCGGAGGAGGAGGAAGAAAGAAGGGTGGACGAAGAAGGTGAACAGAGCGGGCCGCGACGGGAGGAGGCGGAGGGAAGTCACGGAAGGGAGGGAAGAGGCAGGACGCGAACAGACGGACGGGAGGTGCAGCGAACTCTCCCAAGGCCTGCGTACCCCCACCGAGCGTGCAACTGCAACTGCAACTCTCCGAGAACCGCCGCGAGCCGGGGCCGGGAGAGATAGCTCTAGACCTGGTGCAACACGCGAGTAAGGATACGCGCCGGACAGGCGGACAAAGAGAGGCGAGCCCGGAAAGGATCGCGGCGCGGCGAGGAGGAAACCGACGGGCCCCGAGAGTGGAGGCCCCGGGTTTATTAGCACGCTCCGCCGTTACGAAAAGGAAAGTACAAAGAGAAGGCGAAAATCCATCGCGGTGATCGCCGAAGGATTCTCTCGTCCCCGCGGGGGCGCGGGAAATTAAATCGGACGACGCGCGAAGCCGAGCGATTGGATTTTATTCTCCGATTCTACGGCGGGACGCGAGAAATATCGTAATACATCGCGAACGACGCACGCCGAGCGTCGCAATCAGCTTAGACTGCCGTCGACTATTTCAAAGCGACATCGTCGCTCGTAAGAATGTCGAGAAGCGGGCAGAGCTTTGCGAAATTCAATCGCGTAACTTTCGCGACGCATATACAGAATTACGTTCCGAAAAGCGTGGGAATGCTTTTATCCGGGATACTTGTCCCCCTTGCATACTTCGGCGAGCGAGTTTCGGTACGCACCGTTATATTTGAGGAAGAATTTACCCCGCCGCTCGCGTTATTCGAACAGCGCCAAGTT
The DNA here is from genome assembly GCF_019399895.1 of Cardiocondyla obscurior. Lineage (NCBI taxonomy): Eukaryota > Metazoa > Arthropoda > Insecta > Hymenoptera > Formicidae > Cardiocondyla > Cardiocondyla obscurior. The sequence goes on from NC_091877.1 coordinate 1,320,031, forward strand.
TTCACGAATATTCGCATTTTTGTTTAAAATTCACACGACGCGGTCATTACCTTGTTGACCTGCCGCACGCCCGCCTCCGCTATTATTTCCGTCCGACTGTCTTACCTATTTACGTCATCCACGTTCAAAGTCCAAGGTGATCAAAAACGACCGCTCGTCGGAGTGATGCAGCGGAGACTCGAGATGAATGACATTTTCTGCCGAGGAGCAAAACGAGCTACGAACGACGTTACTTTAGACGAGACTGCGGGTAGCCTCCTCGAAAGCGCCGACAAAGATTAAAATACGCGTACCTACCGTTGCGAATTAAATACATTCGTTTAATAGTGCATCGCCGGTCGGTTTTAATTTTTCGGAGGTAGACGCAGCGGTCTCCCATTATTTTCCGCTTCATTGTACCGGGCGAAGCGGCGTTCGCGATAGGTGTCGGCGAATCTCCGCGAATCGCATCGCGGATCGAAAGTGAGATCGAGATCGTGCTCGACGCGCGTATCGGCGCCACCGATTCCTCGCGTGCGTCGCGTGCATACGTGCACGCGTGTACGTTTCCTCCGCTTAAGGAGATAGTGCCAAGTAGATACGCGGTCCAGCCGCGCGAGACTGTCTTCGCTCTGCTCGCCGTCCCGCCCGGTTCTCGACGTTTCGGAGTTTGCGAATCGCGCTGCTACACGTGCGCGCGTACAATGTAGTAGTCGCCAACACACGCAAGCACGTGCAGAACTGCATACGTGCAGGCGCGCTTCGCGCACGAGCGGGCGAACGAGCGAGCTCGTTTGCCGCGCTAGCCCTGGCCTAGATAGGCCGGCGCGAGTCGGGTTCGCATCGTTGCATCGCCTTAAGCCCGTCTCACGCACCGATCTATCGCTGTCTACCTTCGTTGCTTTGTCTTCCTCCCCGCATCCCTCCTCTCTCTCTCTCTCTCTCTCTTTTTTTCTCTCTCTATGCATTTCCGCACGTAGCCTGCGCGCGATCGATCAACGCGCTCGGGCGTGAAAGCCTCGCGGAATCAATTTTCCAATTTCAATGAAAAGTCTCACGTTACCGAATTTAACAATTTATTTTTACGCGACCGAGCACGAATAAAAAAAATTTGCGAGGGACGAGTAAGTAGGGACAGGTATCCGCCAGTCGGCGATTACTATTTAGTATTCTCAAACACGGCCGGATTTATTTTCCTACAGCGTCACTTACGGGCGCTTCTTTTCGTTTAGCGACGTACATTTTGCGCCGCGGTAGCGCACGTTCGGAGGCAACCGTATTTCCCTTAAGGGGACCCGCGCGTTCTCCACTTTGGTAACGTTAGCAAATCGGATTTGCATCCCACCACCGTTTTCAGCCAATGTGCCGACCTATCATCGAGTCATCATCTTTCTGCTCGGTACGAGAAGACACGGAGATGATCGCCCGTGATTGATATTTTCAGCGAAAGCTGCAATTCGAAATGCTCGAGCGGCAGGGCTCCGAGGGTACAGAAAACGCGAACGAAGGGCGGCCAGCCTTAAGCGAGAGTGCCAGCGACGGAGGCATTTCAGTTTAGCGGGAACGCAACTTATAATTTCACTCGAGTCGTGCCCGTTTCCCTTTTGCTCTCTTCCTCGTTTCTGATAACAAAGACAGATTCTCGTCTTTCGCGATTCTCGGCGTCTGCTCTTATCGCGTCGACAAAGCGCACGAAAAATATCAACGTTCGTAAAGCGAGATCTCGTTAGATAGTAATGATCCTCCGAACGCTAAGCTTTATGTTATAAAATCCCCGTCTTTCTCCTTATCCGTTCGACTTGTAATATCGTTATTATAATTATACAGCCGATTAATTCCCATTGTTGCGTACGTGGACTGCACTTTCACTTATCTGGCGGAATCATCTGAGATTCAGAGTGTAACGCGTACTCTCGCTGTGAGCGATCGCTCGTGAGGCAATAAAATGCAAACCGTTCCTCCCCTCCGCCTCTTCGCGAAGTACGGATACGTAAATGTAGAAAATGAGTCTGGGAGATGAATACGGATTTACACCACGGGCAGAAACGATCCTAGGGTACGGCTAACTTCTGGCACGCACGCCAGCTTCCTTCCCCGGGGCGCGCCAACGTATCCGTTAACGTGAGCCGATCGGACGAATAACCCGAGACGGGGAAGTTGCGACGCTTCAGGTGCATTACCGCCGTAACCCCGATTCCTCGTGCGGTTAACAACGCGGCGTTGTTTGCGCGCCATTTCGCCGGCGAAATCCGTTTTCGCAGACGACGCGAAATATTTTATTTCTTTTTTTTTATTTTTAATTTTTCTTAATTGTTACGCGAGCGGAATCGCGGCCGGGAGAGCGGCGACCGAATTTAATGTGTTGCTTAGGTCGCGTGTGCATCGCCCCGACGCGATGTAACATTTATCCGCGGACGAACGTTGGACGGATTTTCGACGTTATTTTAAACTACGAGCGCGCGCGAATTGGGTCGCGCGACGCGGTCATCGAATTGTAATCGTCATTTTCCTCGCAATATCCCGCATATTTTATGAGGTAATCGCGATGTGCCTGCAGTTTGCGCGGCTTCGAGATACCTACACTGTGTCGTGTCTTGATAAAAAAAAAAAAATATGAAAAAAAACGTGCAGACATCGCGCGACTTTCGTCACCGACACGGACGCATTAATGGAGAGAAAGATATCGTTAACGCGATTTGTTATTAAATCATAGCGATACACTTTTTTCGAGCAGTTACTCGAGCAAAAAAAAAATCGCGATTAATCGTACGTATAGAAAATACTTTCGATTTGCAGCCGTTTTCTAAAAATAAATATATTTTTCATTTTTATAAGAAACCTTTGTAGAAGAGCCATAAAACGTACGACGACATGTCTTTTTATAAAAAGCTATCGGTGTATCGACATCGGAAATATTCGGTCGAATAATTTCCCTCCAACTACCACGAAACCGTATAAAGCACTATTGCGCATTCTATTTTTATCAATCGCCATATTTTCGTTAATGCACAATAAACGCCGCCTTCTATAACAAGGCGCGATAAAATAGGCGTTTTAATTATATAAATCCGATAATTCCTAATTGACCGTGCAGGGATTACGTAATGTAATTATATTTTAGCGACGCTTCTCCTTTTCGCGAGCAAGTTCCTCAATTAAATCGGGTTGAATCGCGGCCGGGAGGAGCCGCGCGTGCCTCGAGGCGGCAAGAATCAGGAAACGTCGATGCCGCCGTCGTCGCCGACGTTGCACTCGCGCGGATTTCGGTGAACCCCGGGTTTCGACGGTTTCGCGCCAATCGTTCTCGCGCGTCGCGAGAGCGCGCGAGCCACGAGAAGCGAGAACGGTGCATCGACGGCGATGCATTCGCGGCGCATGCGTTGCTCGGCCGATGCACGTGGTAAATGCAAGTATGTCAAGGCGCGACCTGAATTTTCCTACTCTCGGTGCCCTCTCCCTCGCCCTCTGCTCCGCCACCCTCTTCCCCCGCGGCGTTCCCTACGCTCTTTCCTCCTCTCCGCCGCGGTCGCGCTTACTCGATGCAACTACTTCCCTTCCATCTCCGCGTCACCGCCGCCGCATGCGTGTGCATCTACCTGCGCCCTCAAGACGTACGTACGCACGCACACACGCGACAGCGCCCGGAATGCGCGCGTGTACGTGACCACGTTCTCTCTGGGAACGTAAAAATAGCGCGCGAGAGACTCGTATCGAAAGCGATTCCTTATCCACGTCGAGATTTTTCTCCGTCGCCTTTATCTGCGCGCGGAAAAGGAAAACGATCGGCCCCGATCGACCGCGCGGAAGGCGCGGCAAAATCGTCTCGTCTTACACACATCGAGATTGCACTTGAGATGATTTCTGTCTCCAACGGGGAAGGGGGAGAGACTCAACGTTCCCTTATCATCGTGTACACCGCAAGGCTCCTTCGCACCGAGCGAAACTTATCTTGGGAGCGCGATAATGTTAAGGAGGTCGCGCGAAAAAGGCCAGAGATAGATGCCCGCGTGATACGCGGATACGGAGCCAAGATTACGTCACTCTCCCGTACATTATTTTTACATAACTTCCTGATTGCCCGCAGTACCTCGGGCGGTGTATTTAAAACGGGCGTCCTCTCTTGATTGATGCACCCCGAGGCGCGACACCTTCTACGCTTACGCGTGCCCGCCGTGTACGTGAATGACTCGGGGACATATGCGCCGCCGCGTGTGGGTGGCCCTTACGTATGCACGAGTGTTGTTGCATGAGCGTACTTGTTTTGCGTGCGCGGCTGATGCCTTTACGAGCGCGGCTGACACTTTTACGACCGCGCCGTCGCGGTGCAACGTACGATTAAGAGTTAATTGAACGACGCCTCGCGCGATTCCGCCCCTCGCCTCGCCGTGTCCGATCGAGCCCGCGTTGGATTTCGACAAAGCTGGAAGAAACCGAGAGGCGCACCATGCGGGGAGATAAGGTGTTATCGGGCGGTCCCAGCCGGTGCGCCCGATGCATCGATGTGCCCGCGCATAAATCATTCAGGCGCGAACGTTACGCGAACGTTACGCGTGGAAGCGCGTAAACGCCGCCGTCGCGGCCGTCGAAAGGTGGATCTCGCTTGATCGAGGACCGCAAATGTATACGTTCGCCGCAGCGCCAAACGAAATTGCAATCGCCTTTTATTTCCTCGTAGCTTCGCGTACTTAACTTTTTTTACGACCCGGCACAATCTCGCGTTCGCGCGCGTCGTGTACTTTTGTGTTATCGCAAGCCGCATCAATCAATCACGCCGCTCTTAATTTACTAAATGACAGAAAGGAGGAGATAAAAGAGAGAAAAGAAAAGATCTTTCTTCGGTCATACGTGGGATAATTATATCGTTCGAGTGTCGCGCTGCATTATTATTCGATACGGATTTAAAGCGTATATATTGTAACAACGCGAGTATTCCGTGGGGGATTTGTTTCGTTGATTTTACGATTATTGCCAGTCGCACGAATAATCGCGCGTCACGGTCGCCTAATGAATATGCGTGGTCACTAAATTACGCCACTATTATACGACAACTCGCATTGGATGCATGCAGAATTAAGGTTACACAAAACGGATTGATGAGATACTGATATGCCGCGCACGTGTCTCACTCTCATTCAATTCGGTTGTTTTTTTTATTATTCTTTTTTTTTCTTTAATAGCGAATAATTTCAACAATTTTCGTAATTGGAGTCTCTTAAAAAATAGCGCGAATAGCGCGCGCATGATTTCTTCTAGTTCAATAAAAATCTACCGTTTGTTTTATCGATACTCTTGAATTGTTCAATCTTACTCCACATTTTCCGACTACCGTGAGCAGTTCGTGATAAAGTAAAATTGACATTCTTCTCGCGTTGTTTCTCCGTTCCCTAGAACTCCCGATCCACTCGCATCTTATCGAACGATAAAGTCCTTCAACCTTCGATCAGGCAGAAAGGGTGCGTGCGCGCGGCATTTTTTTTTAGGCGGGGAGGTTCGACAAGCGTAGGAGGAAGCAAGAGCTAATGTCGCCGGAGATCGAAGGAATATCGATTTGAGAGCACGTAGGTGGACGCTGACCTAACCCTACCCCCGACCCCCGCCTTTTTCCCCAGGATGTCCTTCCAGGCGTGTCCTACCCCAACCCAGACATACGTTTTGCCAACAAATAGCCTCCTCCCCTCGAACATGGGGCGACACAAGTAGTTCTACGAGGACCTTTTTTCTCTTCCTTTCTACCTTTCTTTTCCTGCTGCCCCTCCTCTCCTTCCTCGTGAAATCCCCGATGTATCCTTCTGCTAGGACAGCACGCGAACCCTCGTCAGGAGCGGTGTCCTATCGAGGCCAACCCCGCAAAAAATAGGATCTAGAGCCGACACGTCGCCCTCCTTGCCTTCCTCTCTGCCCACTCTCTCTTTCTCTCTTTTTTTTTTCCCTCATCGCTACCTGTCCCCTGTTCGCCTCCGTTCCTGAAGCTTCAAAGTATGGAGGACGACGAAGTGAAAGAATCCGACAGAATGCCTGTTAAGAGAAGTCCTCACGCGTCCCTTGTGTCGCATTCCTTCCGTCGCGAATAAGGTGGCGGAAAGAGTAAGACAGCACGAGCGTTGGACAATCGCGAATAAATTAATTTAAGTTTCTCGTCAAATATTTACTTATCACGGAATTATTTTAAAACGTAAAAAAAAAAAATTTCTCTGAAATTACTCTTGATTCTTTTGTTTTTTTTTTTCTTTTTAAATCGCGATACATTAATTCTTCTCTGACAGTTTCCTCGCGCAAAGAGCGAAGAAGTGTTCTGAGAATCCGGGATTTATTTTCATTAAGTCGAAATGTATCTGGCACGACAAAGGCCATCTCGACTGTCGAGCGCGTTCGGAAACATTTTATCGACCGTTCCGCGAAAACTTATCCGCGGTGATTCGTCGGAGATACTGTTACACACCGCGAGTTAGTTAATTAATGAATGAAGCGCGGCAAAAAGCGTGGTCTTCCGGAAAAAGCATTTCGCGAGAATCGATTTGTTCAAGGCCAGGGATAACAATAGGGCAGCTGTGACGTCGCAATAATTGCCAATAATAAAATCAACAGGCGTCAATCTTTCAAGATTCGCGAATCTGCGATCGTTAGTTCAATATATGTGCGCTAAAAAAAAAAGAAAAAAAAAGAAAGTTAATCGATAGCGCATACGATGCATCGACGAGCGCAATTAAATATCTAGCTTCGCGTATTTCACTGCGTTTACGAATTATTAGCGTCTCGAAGATGAACTAGAATCGGCAACGAAGTAGGAAGATCAGTACGACGTCCTAAACTCATTTTTCCCGGAGCAAAGGTCCGATAAAGCGGTCTGGTCCATCGTTACGACATCGTTTCGGACTTTTCCCAGATTTTTCTAGCACCGGGGAACCCTTTAGATACGCGAGGGCCGTGTTCGGCTAATTGGTACGGAGCTCTGACGCAATTCCGTGGAAGAGGGGCCGAGGACGAGGCGCGTAGGGGCGGATTGCCGAGGGTCAGGGTCTCGGCCCCGAGCCCTCTCTCGCTCTCTTGCCGTGCGGGAACCGGACGAAGCTCTTTTTCTCTCTCCTTCTCTCTCCTTTTTCCGTGAATATTCATTCTCCTTCGTTCTACCTTCCTTTCTCCTTCGTCGCCGTTTAGCGCTGCGCATACACATGTATGTATCCTCGCGAATCCGCAGGTTGCTCCTACTTATATGTGCCTACGTCGCAAGCTTCGCGCAAGCGGGCGGTGTAATTTCGTCGAGGGGATTCACGGAGATCCGGATTAACGCCGCAGCTCGGCCTATCCCGAGTTACGACTATGCCGAGTGCATGCGAACCGCTAACACTCGACGGGACGAAACGTAGATCGCCCGGTGAGATCGGTTACTCCCCGCGTCTCTGTCACATGTAGAATCGCCCGCGTATTCTCGACGTTTCATTAACACCTTCGTAGAAGATCGTAAATAAAATTAGAAATTGGCTATCCTCGAATTACCCTCGCGCGCCTTTGGAATGTAGAGCGGTTATAGTTGGCGCATTTCGAGAAGAGAGTTCGAATTGAAAAATATTCTTTCCGCGGCGAAAGGTTTGGTGTAAATCTCGTTATCTCACTTTTTGTTGCGGCAATAATAAAAATAATACGAAGGCAGAAAAGATAGAAATATTCCATCGCTAAAACGTGGCGCGCGTGTTACGTTCGTAGCCTCAATAACGACCGGCTTTTATCTGACACTATCCGCTCGCGTTTTTTTTTTTTTTCCCCGTGTTATTTGGACCACGCTTTTTAATCGTTCCGCCAACTCCGCACGCACGTCCGCCTCTTTCCTCATGCTTTCTGCGGCGATAATGGCCGTGGCACCTATCTGCAGGTCGAAGGTCAGTCCTCCGCGCGATGCACTTTACATATTCGCGATATGGAGAAGGCAAGCCGACAACGGCGAGCGTCAACCTGACGGCCGAAATCGACGCTCGTGCGCTTTTCGCGGGCGAGACAGGAGGAAAACGGCACTCGCGGTAACATTCGCGTTAGATACCGGAATTCGCGATTCCTGCCGTTTACGCGAAGTGCCGTGGGCGTGGCGGAAAATGAAAATAAATCTCCGTGATAACGAGCGATAAAGTCCATCATCTTGTAGCCGATAACGGACGCAAACAGGAAGTACGACAGAATAAGTATCTTCCGAAAAACAAGTACCCGCCCCGGAGTTTATCTCGTATTACTGCAATAATGTCGCAATTTAGGTCCCGATATAGAGCCAAAAGTGTATGGAGGAAAAAAAGTTCCTTCTTCGTGCAGATTAAAGAGAGTATTAAGTTGTATTAAAAGTTTCGTTGCTTGTACTTCTCACGTTAGCCACCCCAACATTTTCAGACGCGCTGGGTGTGATATCAGATCTTCGCCGACGTCGCAATTGATGCACAGTATCACGGCTTTTTATCGATAACTCGGTGCGCCATATGTCGCCGCCAGTGATCCCAATATTACACGTAACGGTATTTTTTATTTCAGTAACAGATATAAATATACAACAGCTGCTTTCCATTTACATCAGAACTTTGATAATTCTCACTTGTAACGTCATTCTATCTTCGTTGTTTAACAATTAAGCGTCGAAGAAAGACGAGTGACGTTACGAGTGAGAACTATGTGAGTTTTGATATAAAGAGAAATAAAGCAATTATAAACGTAGCTCAATTTTTTTTTTTTTTCTTTCAACAATGATATCGGTAGATTTATTGTTTTATATTAAATGGACAATTGCGAGAATTGAGTTTAGCGAACCAGAGCCACCTCGGATATCGACCGCGTAATACACGCGGTATCGTTACACCTTTAGATATGAGACGTCGATAGCCGCTCGCGAGTTTGCGACAATCGCACGTGTATCAATGCATATGCATACCAGCCGCCCGTGCCGCAAACGCGACGTGAAGAATCCGCGGAAGTTGCCAACAGAAACGCAACGTCCGGTTGTCCCCGACACAAATACATAATCTCTTGCTTGAAATTATTTTTTATTTCGACCTGCCATACTTTTCGTCGTTTATCACACGTAACCGACGTACCCTTTCCCCGTACCGAAATATTTCGTAATCGGATTGCCGTGGTACAGGAAGAGACTGCGTTTCAAGAGCGCCACAATGATCGAGCGCACTTTCCTGAATCATTTGTAGAAAGTTCATACTTAGCTGCGATGGAAAGTCGACAAAAAATGTAGAACAACGCGCGCCGGCGTGAAAGTCGATCTCCGCTGCTCGCGTTAGATGCGTTTTGACGAACGATGGAAAAAGTGAATAGATCAAAGCTGTTGGATAGTACGCGTTTACGGTTCGGACATCGGCCGATGAATTAAAATACATCGACGTGTGTCAATGTTTATCGCTTAGAGTATTCTCTATAAAAATAGCCGTCGATTTTTCATATATTGCTCGATTGTTAATTAAAATTAGGTTTTTGAGAATTTTAAAAACGTCTCTCGGTCGACTTTTCAGCGAGAAAAAAAAAAAAATTGCGTTCGCAAATTTTTCAAGGTATACACGTGTAATTTCCGACGGCGGCGGGTTCTTCACAAACATACGGTCGATGTCCGTTCGTTACGCGCGAATTGCAGGGCAAATGAAGAGGTCGGTCCTCTTGCCAGCCGGAGGAAACGCGGCCCTGAAATTTAGGGGTTGTTTCCAGGCGGTTTGTGAACCGCCTCGAGTTCCCATCGGAGGGGGTTGGTTAGCACGGAGGGTAGTAATGGTGTGTGGCAGACAGGGCGTGGTCGTCCTTGAACCTACCTATAGAGCTACGGAGTGACCCTCTACCTCCCCTTTTCTCGCTCTTTCTCTCTCTTTTTTTTCTCTCATCCCTTCGACCTTCTAGATCTTTTTCTCCCTCAACTTTCCTCGTCATTCTCGCACCCTCACTTCCCTTCCATACCTCCGTTTCCGTCCTCTTCCCGTCCTTCGTTTACTCTGCCACGAAACGAACCTCGCGATGTTCTTTTGATAGGTTAATTGAGACTACCACGCGTTTCCATAAATTATTTTTCATTATCCTCCGACAATTATTCGCCAAGAGTGGACAGACGAACAAATAAAGATCAACATTTGACACTTTGTTAAGAAAAAAAAAAATTGAAGCCGCGCGAAAGTAAGAAAGTGAATAAAAGCGAGTTCGTAACTTCGTAAAGCTCGCTGTAAACTTCAATTTTTCACCGAAAGTTAAGGCTCCGAGCTGCAAACTGCAGCTAATGCACAGGGAAGAGTTTGAAATCTAGTTCGAACTTATAAATTACAGAGTTTTCACGATACCCGTTTGTACTCCGAACCCTTCCATCGTGCACCGAATAAGAGGGACGGAGAGAAAGAAAGAGCGATACGTGCCGCAGAAGCTTGAAGCGAAAATAATTGGCAGACACTATTGTTTCGACCCTTCCACGTAATTTTAATTTTTCACTCGGCAATTATGCGCATCGTTTTCGTGCTGCAAGGACTGTGCCAAGTGTTGGTATAATTTCGTACAGTAACTAAAGAAGAAATTATTTATCAGGCATGCGTGGTCGCATATCGTGACCCGTATCGTATACACTTCGCTCGAGCATGAATCATATATTATAATAAACACAACGTTGGTTTCACGATCCGCGGGATCTAAAAAAATATGCGTCTCTAAAATATTTAAAAGTCACTTGAGAAATTTCAAAAAAAAGAAAAAAAAAAAAAAAGAGAAAAAATCCGATATCGCCTCCGAATAATATTGTCAGCCGCGCGGGAGAGTTTTGAATTCTAATTAGGCTTATCGCGGTTGCATTACGGACATCTCTCTATTTCATTATCTCTCTCCTCTCGGCGAACAGTTAAGCGGCAACAAACGTATTATTTCACCCCTGCTAGTGTCTCCCCTTATTTCCTCATCAACGTTGGACGTTCTAGACTGTTAAGGTAGGTTATGCAGGGTTGTCTCTCGCGACGTAGCCTGGTCGCAGCCGCGGCAGCTTCAATTTAATAGGGCATCGGCAATTATTCGATTTCAAACTTCACCGACATCAGCACTGATCAATACTTTCCAGCCGCATGCATTTTACATACGGAGCATAGATAATGATAATCGAATGAGCAAAAAAAAAAAAAAAATTTCTGGAGCGCTAAATTAACGAGAGCCGATATTAATACTTAAAATATAACATTAAATTTTGATGCCAGTCTGTAATCGATTGCAAAAAAAAGGCGACAAATGTATCGCAGAAAAAAAGAAACGAGTATCTATATTCGTTTTGCATGTCTCAACAATAATCTAGCGGCGTTAATAAAAAAATAAGGGTTCGAATTTTGCTAATATTGTTTTGTCATTATTACCAATAATACTTCAGCGCTATTATTATATTAATATCGTTAATGCCGTTACAAGCTGGAATCAATTCGAGTTCGGGGTTTTCTAGTATTTCATTATCCCAATGTATTTATCGAACAATCCGATTTCTCGCACTTCAGCGGCTGGCCTCGGTTTTAAATTTTATATGAAGTTACGTCCGTTCAGTCGAACGCAGCTTGATTTACCGCAAGCCGACACTCTCAGTTAGGCGAGTCGCGTCCAATTAATTGACCGATCGATCGAGCGAGTATATACGTGGCAAGAGGGAAGACAGAGAATCGCAGAAAATATTCCCTGCGTGATAACATCGTGCTTACATCGCTCCGAAATTCATTGCAGAAAACACGAAAATTGACTGAACGTACAAAATAATGATTAAAATAAAATAAATACTTTCACAACGTCGACGAATTAAAATCAACGTTAATACGATAACGATATGAAGCAGCTTATTAGTACTATCTACTAAAAGTTAAACAAGTTACATTTTGCTTCTTGCAAAAGTGAGACGTAATATCGTAACGTTAACTTAATCTAGCTCACATCGTTGAAACAAGAAAGAAAGAAAGAAAAAAAAAAAAAAAAAAAAGGACCGTGCAAAAAAGCTTTTAATATTTCTCCGAATAGTACCGCTTCGTCAGAGACATTAGTCTAGTAAAAGTTCGCGTCTTTTAACATATTTTACCGTTGCCCGCTGGTCATTCACTATTATCCACTTTTTTGTTTCGCCGTTTTTTGCAAAATATAAATTTATATGATGCATCTAGTCAACTGAACTCGATTGCGTCAGACGAGTTTATTTTTATTGCCGTGCAAGAAAAAGAAGACTGTCGATAGAAGACGGGCGTGATACAGTGACACCGAACTGTCGGAAAAAAAAAAAAAAAAAAAAAAAATATGTACTTTCGGGGCATGCACCGTTTTATTAATTGTACACGGAGTCGGTTCGGGGAGACAACCAAGCGACGAAAAAGCCGTCGATAGGCGACGAATAAAGATATACGGGAATACAATGGTGACTACGCCACTGATTCGCGTACCAGGACGTAGCCTACGGAATTCGTCTGGAATTCTCGCGAGATGTAGAGATGGTAGAACAGGAGCCTTCGTAGTCATGGCGACTCGGCAGTCGCCCGGCTGCTTCTGGTTGATCGATACACCACCGCCACCACCCACGGTCAAGGTCATTCGCGAAACCACAAAGCGGTCGTTTCGTCGGTGGACACACCCCCGTAGACGGTGGCTTTTCGGCGAGCCTCGTTTACGCGATTGAACATAATCGAGGTGAAGCAAGAATTACGGCTCTTCTCCAGTTATTTCTTTCTTTTCTTTTCCCTTTTTTTTTTTTTTTTTATTCCGGAGATTAAATTAATCGGCGCAGAGTGAGAATTTTACGTATAAAGATATTGTCAAGTTTGATAGAAATTCACGTCGGGAAAAGGTCACGTTTCTCGCTACGACGACTTAACTTATTATTTCTTTTTTTTTTTTTTTCATAATTTATTTACTCTCCGAAATTCCAAGACAATTTTATTGAGCGGCAACACACTCTCGTCGTAGTTCTGGTTCATAAAAATGTAGTCGTCAAGTGCCAGGCGCAATAATTAACTAAATCGAAGAGAAACGCGATATCGACGATATAGCGGAGGCAAGGATACCCGAGCTTCTTCGAAAGCCTCAATAAAATTTTCGACATGCCTCCCATATACGCATCCGTCCCACTTGGCGATCGCGTTGTCACTTCTCGTCGTCTATCGCGACATAATGCGCAGAAACCGAGCGGCATATTTACGATTCGCTCACGTCCAGAGTGAGAGTGTAGACGTCACTTTCGCATCGTCGTTGATATTAGCCCCGTCTTCAGCGACGCGATGACGTAAATGAGGTGCACGCGAAATGCGCGAGTATGTCAAGTATGCGGCATCCAATACGTCGTAGCATAACGTTGTCATTATCGTCGATTTGCCGCGAAAAAATCCGTCGTCGACTCGTCTGTCGGGTCCTCGCGCGAAATTCTAACTGATTTATAGACCGCCGAGCGTCAAAACTCGAGCGACTACCCGATTACATCACGTGTGTAAAGAGCTCGCGTATCAGAAAAGGAAACGACGACATGGCGAGAGCGATTATGAAAACTTGCGGAGATGTTTTGTCTGCTGGTACTTTAAATTTTCGACGCTGACAGCTGTATATCTCGTCGGTGGCGTCGAAACATTCCCACCGCTTCGTCAGGCAGCGAATTGCTCTCGAGACGTCAGGAAATCTTGATCGATCGCGCTCGATAACGAAAATGACAAACGACCTAATATTTTATTTATTATCGTACATTTTTTTATCTGCTGCACGGTCACTTCGTTATAATATTTTCGTAACAAAAATAATTAAACGATAAATCCACATGCCAAGTCATCGAATTAAAAATACAAATTAAAAGTCAATCTTGAAAGCGGTGCGAAATTCAGTAACAGTTGTAGTTAAACTCAAAGATTTTTCTAGCGAAGCTCACGACTGGAATAAAAAGTCTCAGGGTGCCAGGAAATAATTCTAATTAAAGAGGAAGATACGATTTGAACTTGAAGTTGGGGAAAGGATTAAGGAACTCCGTGACGAGTGACACGTGGCGCTCGCGGACCGACAATGCGACCTTCACGGAGCATTCTTTACGGCCGACCTTTGACCCCGCCGGCCACGGGGTGAAAACTTAAAGGCGCGTCCCTCTCCGCCGCGGCAGTCAGACGCCGGCGATTCCGTATCGTTCTGATAATCGTTCGACGGCCCCCGAGAGGCGGCGAGACGTTGACGCGGGGGTGGAGGCCACGGCCATGACCTTGGTGCGGGGTCGGCGGGGTGACGGTTTATCGAGCGTCAGAACTTTCACTATTCCCCACCCCCATTCCCTGCTCTCCCTTTCGCCTTCGGGCGCCGGCACCGCCGCCGCCGCCGTCGCCGCCACCATCCCCCGTGTCGTCCCGTCGCACCCCATTCACGCAACTTTCTCTCCGGCGCGAGTCATAACGTCGAGCTTCCCGTCCTACCTCTTTCCCGGCTTGCACCCTGCCTCTGGCCGACTATCTGAAGGTGAGTCGTCTAGACGGTTTCCTTGCGATCATTTCCTTCTACTGCCGTATAACAACGACGACGACGACGGCCCCCGGAGATGAAAGGGGAAGCGAGAGTAGAACGGAGTAGAACGGAGACTTTTAAATCTCCTCTCGCGACGGCGATTGTTTCTGGCACGGATGAGCCGTAGCCTTTCAACCTCGATACTTCCTCGATAATAAACCTCAATTATAAAATTACATAATCGCGGGGATTAAATATAACGAAGAGAAGCTTTTATGTAAGAGAAACGTTTAAAGCCGTTTTATTTAGAAAAATTATATATTCGATACTCAAGTTTTATATCGAGTAGCACGACCTATAGATGCAATATAAAATGGCGAATAAATAATAAAGGCAGAAGCGAGGTAAATTTCCCCAAAAATGGTTCGAGGCCGACCCATTTTCCACAGCGGCTCGTAGAGTCGTGGAAGTCGCACGAAACTTGGCGTTTTCGCAACAACGTAATAATAAATGTATCAATTATTCAAGGTAAAGTAGGCGCGGAGCGAACTGCGAGACTTCGTGCCAACCTCAAACGGAAGTGCCCGTCGAGCAGGGAAGTCCACCCCTCGTGAAAGCGACGATACCCGGCCGCCGTTTCATGTCAGACGACGTTGCGTATAATTTTTTTCGATTAATACGTAAAGCACCTCGCAAGATACGCGAGGTGTGCGCGCGCGCTATTTCCCCGATAAGACTTTCCCTCATTTTACGATAATGGGGATCGGGGTGAGAGGAACTGAAGAGTCTAGACGAACTTCACGTCCCTTGCCCTCTCGCGCCCACTCTCCCCCAAGCACTCCGCGGTGAAAGTAAAACCTGGGCTCTGAAATAATGTCGTCTCGACGACCCGAAGATCCTCCGTCAACCTTCGAGGTCACCTTCCCCGGCAGGATCGATCTACACCGAAGTACATCTACCCCAGACGACGTCCTCTCACCCGCGACCAGCCCGAAAGGCGACTTTTTCCGTCTCGCGATTTATCGCCCCCGCGGCGAAGATAAAACGGAAATCGTCGCGACAGTACCGATCGATTTCGGAGAACAACGCTGCCGAACTATCCAGACAAGGGAGAATTTTCTTTGATCGGCTATCGCGAATAAAGAATCCACTTCTCGTGGTTTTAAACGATTCTTTCCTCAACTCGTAATTCGACGTGGTTCGGCCTTCCGTTTTTCTGCGGCGAACGAAACAGTCCGGGAAGTGGCACGATCGATCTATCGTGCGCTCAGCCCCGACCAAATCCATCGATATCCCTTCGAATTAAAACGAAAAGTATCGCAGCCTCGACCGAGGCACCAGTTTCGCATGCGACGGGAAGGAACGGAAAAACAACCCCGGAGATACTCTTATTTTTAGAGACAATTTGGTAAAGCGGATAAGTAACATGATCTCATACGCGACTTCTTTGTGCGCGATTCGGCGTGTACACCCTCGCCATTAAGAACATTCTTCTACTTAATCACGTAATAATACTAAATATATCAATTTATTATTTTATTTTTTTTCCTCATCTTCTTCTGCTATCACTTTCGAGATTATAATTTATTTTTTGTTTAAATCTTTAAACGACTAAGTAAATCTTGCTATTTAATTATGAGCGATTTTCATCGTGGTATTAAAATAATATTGAAAGTAACTGCGCGACTCGGTGAATCTATATCTCATTTTCTTTAAATTTTCAAAAGGTTACCGAGAGATGTGGGATAATCTCGGCAAGCGATTGCCCGATATTCTCGTTACTTTCGACTCGATTTCGATGGGCTTACGGTGTTTGACGGGTAATCCGCACGCAAAAACCGATCTCGGGGGGTTGTTTTCCATCCTCGAAGGTCGCCCTCATATCTCCGATTAATTTTTTCGGCCAGCCTCGTCAAATCCGCGCAAGAAACGTTCGAGTTTCAAATTATTTTCCGGCTGCTTCTCGCGTTGTTAGTTTTCCTAGCTTCTCACTATTCCTTTCTGCGGGAAGTAGTCTTTATAACCCCTACAACAATCGTCGCAACCCCGAGGAATTCTCCGAAATGCTTGCCCGTAAAAACGCAATGCTGCTGTCTGACTTCGCCAGCTACCCTCTTTCTTTATATATATATTTTTTTTTCATAAATGTCTGCTTTGCCTCGAGATTTATTCAACCAATTTCATTTGGAGTATCTGCCTCGCGATACGGTTATAATTATTTTTTTTTTTTTTTTAGTTACTTCAAGTAAAAGTATTTTATATTGCAAAAATATAACTAATTCCAAATTAAATACGTCTTTAACTGGGGATAATTATATTATTTACGTACCTCTACGCTTCTGGCATATCGAATAATCTACCGTGATCAATTTTTCATTAGCCGCACATTTATAGTTTATCGTACGTAAATGTCTACATCCAGAAAAAGAAATGGCTATTTATAAAACTCTGTCATTTCAGTGCACGTAAGTCTACACGTCGGTTGATATATGGCGCACCGGATAATAAGCTAGAGCAAGCCGACTACTAACTGTCCGGCTCTCTCTGCGTTAATTTCTGAGCCGGAGATAACGCTACGCAATCGCGTCCATCATTCATGTCGCGGAATGTCAGCTCACCCCTAATCGAGGACCATATTCACGAAGCAAATTAGCGAGGGAGGCAAAACTGGTAGAAATCGATAACCAGAATGAACGAGTATGTAACTTGGCGACTCGCAAGATAAAATAATTAAGGAACGAAATGTATTTCTATTTTCTTTTTACAAACGGCGGATGTATCATAGTCATATTACTATTAAAAAAAAAAAATTAAAGATACAAAATAAATTGAACGACGACGACACCCGATTATTAAACTTTACGATTATAATTTGTATTTGTATTTTAAAATTTAATCCAATATTTGGATCCGTAGCAGAATGGGTAAAGGAATCCGTACGCAGGGGCAACGGGAGATAATATATTAGTAAACCGCGTTTAAGCCCCGAAGTAAATCGAGGTTTGGTGGTTGGTAAGGTATGAGGTGCCGAGAGCGAATCGATAAGGTCGTCCCAGACGACCTTCGAGAACCCACCCTGACAAGGGAGAGGAAAAACAGGGTGGCGGAGGTGTACAACCTCCGAAACTTAGGTAAAGTACGGGGACGATGATCGCCTTGCTTCCTACCAACGGTGGACATTCGTAAAAAATCTACGAGCACTAATGGCAAAAGCCTGGACGACGTCCTCGATCAGCAGAAAATAAGGGATTTTAATGTGTGAGGCAAACTTCGTCTCTGTGTGCGAGGTGAAGTTCCGAAATTATCCTGAGTGCTGAACCGCGAGAAATAAACGTCGATCTCGCGTAAGTTAATTTTTGTTTCATATATGTATGTATATTTTTTTCTTTTCTTTTTCCCTATATATTTTTTTTCTTTTTTTTTTTTTTTTGCTAAAGCGAATGCATACGTTCGCTTTTCTTTGTCCGGAAACTAGGTCACGAATTTTTCTACGCCATTACCTCTCGGCCAAAGCCCACCCTTGCTTCCCCATCATGGCCTACCTCACACACTAACCCTCTGTTCTCGGCTCTCCCTCTCTTTTTTTTTCTCTCTTGGGTTTGCGTACTGGCCATCGATCTCCCAGGTAACGATGGGAGCTAACTGACAGTCAAAATATAAACTTCGAAACATAGGAACCCCTGGTTCTTTCGCTAGGTTACGCGCGCTTTAACAACGAAATTGTTAAAAATAATAATTTCTTCGGAAAAAGAAAAATATATTAATCGTATTTAATAAAATACAACGTGAAATAAAGATATATATATATGGCTTGAAAATTATGTACACGTTCTTGATTGCAATCGTACATATTTATTACGAATAAATGCACACGTATCTAAAACGTGCTTTTTCATGTAATAGCATTTCTTTTTACTTGCTAGCGTACAGAAAAAAGGTTCAAGTTGATACCGCGGCTAGAAATCATCGAATAATAATGCTCGAACGTGCAACAAAATAACGATTCGATACGCGGAGACATCCACCGGCGAGCAGCCACGGGCTTTGAAATCGCGTCATTATCCACGGCCTAGCACTCCTGACGAGGGGAAGAAAAAAAGGACACGTTATAACTGCTTCTACGTAATGTCCGAGTTCCTTCTGCGGCACGGCAGAAGTTCTCGTTATTAACTAGAAATGTATCGTCGACAACAACAACCAGACACGTCGGCGCTCCCGCTGGAAAGTTTTTACCATCTCGGTTTCGCGTGCGCATCTCATCATTTTTTTTTTCCTCCTTTTTTTTTTGTTTTTTTTTTTTTAATAATCCCCCGCGACCATTGGGGCGGACACGGACGTGTCGTGCGAGAAGCGCTCACACACGTGGGGTGCACGTGTGGGCGGCGCAGACTTCGCCGCCGGATAATTTCGCGAAGTTCTGCCCGCGATGAAAGTTTCACGAGAACAACTTCTCCGCTGGGGGAATGAGACGCGCAGGCCGGGGGTGCCGGGCCACAGAACGTAGAAGCGAGAAACCTGGGGGCTGCACTTGTTCTCGAACCGAATTAGCATGTCTGAGTGAGTCTCGATCGTGTTGCATTGGGCGAGCACGTCCGCCGATGTGTACCCGAGCGTGTCGCGCTTACTTGCCGGAGATCATTCAAAGCGAAAACAAAGTCCGCCGTTAAGCCGAAGGGGTTGTCCCGCCGCGATCTCTCATTGCCGTTGTCCGGCGCACGCAAGTATCGGGGTGTGAATTTTTAGCGAACAACGCGACCCTTCCGCGCGCTGTTTAATTATGAAAGACAGATGTGCCGGTGAACGCAAGCAATATTTCTCGCGTATGCTAACTGTTTCACGTATAGAAATATTTAAAAAAAAGTGCAAATGTTTCTGTGTATAAAAATAAAAAGTAAAAAAAAGAAAAGAAGAAGACGTAGGATTTTATTGCTGCCTGATTGTCGCCGTTTTCTTGCGATGCTAATTGATTCTCTCGTTTGGCTCACTTTGTGCCGCGAGAGTATACGTCAGCTTAATTTTAAAATTTTACATTTTAAATTATATTTCAAAAATCGAGAGGTGCTTAGAGTATCATGTTAGATATACATCTGCCGTCTGTTACCAAAAATTATTCAATATATAAAACTTTAAAGAACCCGGAGTAACTAATGCATGCGTGCTCGAAAAAAACGAAAAAAAAAATAGATAGAAGTAAAAAAAAAAAAGCTTCAATTTTTCCATATACGATATATAGTTCTAATCAATGGTCTAATCGCGACCGTTTATTTCATATGCTTAGACATGCCATCCGCCGGATGATCGGCGCGCCGTAATAAAATCATACGCTCGTTCCAGTTGCGGCGCGTCTGGGACGCTAATTCGGAATGATTATTGGAAAGCGTCATACGTGCTAAATAGGTCGTCGCGTTATCGAAGATACGTCGAAAAACGCGTTCAGATATCCCCAGCTGGCTGAATCGCAAGATCTGGCGCTATTTCGCGGTTGAATTTGAAAATAACGTCGCGTCTCTTCGTCCGATTCTCCATTAAATGGGTCAGACACGTCGCACTTCGACGAGATTCGACCACGGCGGGTCACGTTGGTCCTTAATATTCTTATCGAACCGCACCGGTATCCCCTTGCCACTCCTCTCCGTCTTCCCTTCCCTTTCCCGAGACCGAGAAACTAGGTCGACCCCTCTACCCCACCGCGTCCTCCAGGATATCCCGACGATGGTCCACCGTATTTTATAATACCTATCACGCGTGACTTACGCATCGCACCGCCGTTCGTCCTTGGCGCGTCTCGTCTGAAATTACGCGAGACAGCCGTGCCGGAAATGTATTACAATCCGTGCGATTTTCCCTTTCGAATATAGCCGTCTCGGCTACTCGTCGTATAAGTCAAAATGGTTCCCGTGGTGAAATAAAAATCAGTCACTTAAATACCCGCAGCAGTTTCAACAACGGAAATTATTTAACGCATCGCTAATATTCGGCGGGATACTCGATACGTTATCGTATTGTATTGTTTTTTTTTTCTTTTACCGTCAATTGAATAATTTGATGAAGTAACGGAGATTCGAAGCGAAACTGTAAAATTGCACTGGAAAGATTCGCCCGATGGAAGCTGGAGCACGGGTTCGCGCTACGAATTACGCAACCGCCGAAAATTACGTTATCAGATCTTTCGGGCGATTGTAATCCCAATGCTATCGTAAATGTCGTCTGTCTATCGAGTTATATTCTTAAATACCGACGGAATTTCTCCTACAACCGTCATACTTCTAGCTGGCATTAATATAATATTATTTTGTAAAATAATAAAAAAAATTATTAAGTTATTAGTATCGCGAGATACCTTTTTATGTTGAAATTTCAATGAAAATGTCGCAAATCGTATTTCACATAAAATTATTATCTCGGATATATTTCGACGACGTCTGGCACGGGAATCAGTAAAATGTTGATTAACTTACAAGTTTGAAATAACGTACAGATATGCGATTTTTGCAACGCGATCGCGAGCTTCTCGACGAAGATTTCGATTTTCGGTAAGCTGTTTAAAAATCTTAGTTATCATTGATGCACGTCGTCGTGTCTTTACCTGCGCACAGGTCTCGTTAATAAAATAACGACCGAAAATAGCACGGAAATCTCGACGGAATTATATAATTGATGATCGAATGTTTAACATATCCGTAGCAAATATTTGATCAAGTGTGTATCATTCGCCATTGATCATGGTGCCGACGGTGTTGCGTAACGAGAGTCCTAACGGAAATATACAGGCCTGGTATAAATGAAAAAGATATCAGTTCGATATCCTTAGAGATCCTCGAGAGTCACGGACGATACTACAACTCCGTATATTATTTCGAAATATATGTTCTAGCAAATTGCACTTTGTTCTAGTCGAATAAGAATCTGAATTATTCATATCTAACATTTTAATCGTAACAGTTGTCTTTTTTGCATGTACCGTTTATTTCTTACTTACAATTTATAATGATAGACGTTACAGAACGTACGTGCGCCATCATTTCTTCTTGCTTAAAAAAATAAAATTAAATCAAATAAAAAAACTTTTTACATTTAATTATTTCCGCCGACATAATATTCGGTACATGAATTTTTTTGTTACTCGTTAATTCGCGAAAACCGCGAGTAAAATACAGAGAGTATTTATCAAGTGTATTAGGAATACGTATATTAAATAAGGAAAAATTATAGAGATAAAAATTTACGAAATAAAAATGTTTTATTTACTCTCGCGACGCGAAGTGAATCAGACGAGAAAATCAATCGGCGCGGCGTCGCGGAAAATCGGCGGCAAGTAAGCGACAACTAAAATCTCGTCGTCTTCTTTTCAAATAAAAATTACTGAAATATGAAGTAACAAATGTCATTTTTCTTTTTGGTCCTCGATCATCTTTGAAATGCAAATCTATCATGTCGCGTTGTCTACTCCGTTCCGATAAGAAAAAGAGTTAGCTCGTCGCAGGTGTACGTTATTGGTCAATATTCACAGAGAAGTTGGTGAGTTAAAGGCTACCGTTACCTGTTATTGCTTAAGGAAAACCGTGCCTAAACCAGAAACGCGAGGAATTAATGGATCTGCACAAATTCGACCTCCTTTCGCAAGTGATTTCTCAACGCGGAATCGAAGCCGCGTGTTTGCGGTATGACGTTAATCGGTGCGATTAAGTGATAAAGATAAGATTATGTTAAGAGAATCTTCGTTGAACGTCGCGTCATTTGAATAAAGATAATTCGATGTCCAAGATCGTTCTTCGCGCGGAGAAAAAAAATTCCTCGCCTAATTTAAAATACTTTTTTTTACTTATAGTCGTTTTAATTACATTAACACGTATATATATATTATTAAAGAAAAAAAAAAGGTAATATTTTTGAAAAACGTTTTTTTTTTTTTAATTGGAAAGTGTTGAAGTGACTTTAACATGTGCAAGATAATAAAAAAAAAATCTGAATATGTATCTAACGTCCACCCGTTCCTCACCTATCCGAAATGCGGTATTGCGCAAAAAAGAAATATCTCGAAACGCGATGGACTGACATGCGAAATCGCCTCGATAAATAGATTGCGCTTTCCGCTATCGCCATGCAATGCCCGACACGCACTGTGTCAAGGCCCAACCAGGCGTGTGTGTGCACCCGATGCTAATAAACTCGCAGAACGCTTGAGAGAGGAAGAAAAAGTGAAAGAGGAAAAGAGAGCGAGCAAGACGGGAAGCAAGACGAAGGGGGATCAATTCCTAGCTTAGGCCAGCTTACCAAGTATCGCCTTCTAATCAGGTTTACCCAGATTCTTGTTTATAGAATTTTCTTCATTCTCGCTTCAGTCGCTCACCTTAATACCTAAAAGGACTCGGGGCTTCGTACGTTCCACCTTTCAAAGCCCTCCCGCTCGTACGAGGGAAATGAAAACGAGACGACACCGCGTCGTCCACCTGACTAATTCAACGGAAATATTAATTGCCGTTACGAAAATCGATCACCAGCAGCGGATAAAAATATAACGATTCTGGGACAGCAGCCTGCACGCAGCAGTAGTAACCGCTCATCGGGATAATGTATTATTCACTTTACGGAGACTCGCGGCAACGATTCAGCATCTGGGTCTAGGCGAACTCCCCCTGGCGCAAACGAGTACGAGCCTTTTAGCGCGATCGCGCTTCTCTCTCTCTCTCTCTCTCCTTCTATCTCCGTCTCTCGATTCGAGTTTAATGCAAGTCGGAACAGACGCGCGAAAAAGAGACGGTCGCATACGGACGAGCGGCGAAAGAAGAAGAGAGACGCCGCTGCAGCCGCAGGAGTCGGTGCACGACAAGCCGTGTACAATCTACGACGTGTCTCCGAAGCGACCTAATTTGCGAAGTTTCTTCCTACACGTAGACTCACGGCGGTCCTTTCCCTCGTTTGTCGATATACGCTCGATCGAACGCAAACTTGGATTTTGCCGTTAAAAAGTAAAAACAAAATGTGAGACGAGAAGTATAATATAAAAAAAATATATATATACGTAACATTGTAACGTATAACTAAATATTTAATATAGTATATGTATTAATTTTAATCACTTAAAAAATGACACCCGTCTCGCTTTACTTTCCGCCAAGTCGTCCCTCTTCCAAGTCAACGTGTGTAATAAATTAATTATCCGATCAAGAATTTATTTATCTCACGTAATGCGATCGCAAATCTTGCAGAACTTCTCCGCTCCTCTCATTTCTCTCGATATTGAAACAGAAAAGTCGACACGATATCGTTCGAACGGAAACGGTTTATTATATCTTTTCCGCTTTTGCTTTTCGTCGAGACGCACTTTCTCTCGGAAAATTGTCTTTCACCAGTCGACTATTTCATGTATCGCGCGTCATGTTAATCCGGGACAAAGAATTATGCGTCAAATTGTAAAAAAAAATTTATTTCTAATTATCGACAATCGTGAAAGATTGGAAAAACCTTTCGCAAATAATTTTACTTTTTTTTAATTGACCCAATCGGCAGAGTCACTCGTCGTTTAATACGCTTTTAAAAGTCTGCTGATTAAACGATATTAACGTTTAATCAATCGAATTAGATTACCCTACATGCACGCCCGATCGAAACGCAAAATATCTCGATCCATTTTCGAATTGCCGCAGGCAACGTCTTTAATTTTGCAGACTGGTCTCTGATGAATCTCATCGGTTTTTTGTTCTTTTTTTTCTTTTTTGTTTCTGCTAACCGTTTTATTATATAAATACCGGGGAGAACCGCGTGTTCGCTCACCGCGAATTCTATACCGAATGACGAACTTTTTGCCCGCGGCCACGGCAAACTCCTGTTGCACTTTTCATGAGCGTGGCTCTTGTGAATTCGCCAAACACGGCGCGCCACGTTTTCGCGGCGTCCTCGAAACAATTCTCCTTTCATGCCGGCTGTGGTCGCGGGACAGCCGATGACAGCCATAACAGAATTTTGCGGAATACGAGATGCGTGCGAGAAGCGTTTGAACCGACGAGCGCGACTGAATAGTGACGTATTTCCGCGGCTAGAAGGGACGCCGCAAAAAACTGAAGCGAGCGATAAAAATTTTCTTCTCGCAGGGGAAAAAAAAATTTGCGGCGCTATACCTCACGTATAAAAGCCACGTCGCGCAATTTGTAATGTTATTCGTAAATTTTACAGCATATTTTCAAAGTTTCGCAACCGCTAGAATCGTGCGTCGTTTCTGTAAAAAGCATTCAAGCCAAACGCCTGTATTATTTAGACAGCGACGTGCCGCTTACCGACGCGTGTTTATGCTAATTTGATCTGTTTCTAGGTGAAGGATACGTTGCGTCTCGCCGATGAATTGATTTCGCTACCGTGTTATTAATCGCGATTGTGCGTGGAACACGTCGACGTTTCGATATGCCGCGTCGCGTTTCTTGCCCACTCGCGAACAGGATTACGCGATCACTTTTCTCCGCGGGACTTTGACGTCGTAATTGCCAGGGAACTCCTACACCTCGAAGTTGCCGATAGTTTCGAGGCTCGTGTATCCCGTATATTGCGTCAATCGCAGCCGGCGAACCCGCGCCGCGTACCTAACCTTTCGCACTTTAACTTCGTCATATGTTTACGTTATGTCGCAACGATAATGTCATAGACGGAATCCGTGTTAAGTCTTGAATTTCTTGCGTCTCGGGCTGTTTCTCGGATACGCCGCTTCGAAACCGACGTGCGACTTGAGCCAGCCCACGTTAAAAATTGCTCAAGCTCAAATGGTCGCGCGTCTGCAGATGTATTTTTCATCCGCGAGGCGCGATAACGATATTTTGTGACTTCGTTATCATCGAGGTGTAATGCAAATTTGGTTAGCGCGGATTTGTGGCGCGAAAGGTTACAGAATGCGAGATGTGAAGCGCGCACGTTAATAAGTTACGGGGATAAGCTCGCAGTAGACTGGGAGGCAAAAACTAGTCGAGAGCTTCTGCGGGGATAATCGAGCATCGCGATCTCAAACGGACTCAATTTTCGTGATCTGACCCCGCCGTTTTCCGACGAGGCGACCGATATTCGTGGTTTTTCGCTATTTGCGGACTGCGGTCCGTTCGGTAAATACGTTATAGATTTTCTCACGGTGAGAGCTCGGCGGTGCAGACGATTCGGAATTATTGGTGCCTGGAATAAGCGCGATCGTTGCAAGAATATTTGGCGGCGGCAGCTACGACGGCGGCGGCGGCGGCTAATAGCGCCATCGGGAGCAGATTACATCTTTCCAGATAATTATCGGATTTCGGGCGGCGCCGTCTGATGACCCAATTTGCGGCGCGAATACCACCACACGTGTTCGCGGATCAGAAATAATTTCTACGAGCTTACGCGACTCGTCGTCGGAGTCGGATCGATCGCGGAAGAAGAGACATCTTCTGTCTGCACGTTCGTCCATAATGCAACGCTGGGAATGTTGAAATAGCTGTGATCGAAATTATTCACGTGGCCGCAAACAGGTGACGACGATCCATCCGGTCGCGTGCGCGCCCGTAGCCTCCGCGTCAAAGCGAAAAGTATAAACGGAATTGCCAATCGCGCCGGTTTGCATTTCCGGGAGCCCGCGCGCTCGTCGACGGCAGCTCGCAAAATCTCCAGAGGCCGAAATGCAACGGCCCCCCAAGGGGTTAGGTAATCGCGGAGCGCCGAGTTATATGTCGGGTACTACGCGCGAAGACGGCTGAAGCGATAACACCGGCGGGAACCGTGTTTCATTAATTTTGCGCGCTTCCTCTTTGATACAAATATTCAAAAGATTTTCTCCCCCCCCTTCCCTCCCACTCGTCCTCACGGCTTTGTCCGGTGCGCCTGGGCACTCGAGATTATTGAAAATTCACGGGCCAATTAACTTTTCACCGTTTCCTCGACACGTAACGGGGGCGCGCCGTCTCTTGGGTTTTAATTCGCGTCCAGAGTCCGACTCGCGCGAGATCATGTGGGAATTATTTCATCGTGCCACCGGAGCACCAACGCTGAGAACGATGCAGCGATAAAAATATGTTTTCTGGAATCGAGATACGATCTCGCTGTTTATCTTTCTCTCTCTCGCTCTTACACTTTTTCTCTCGCCTCCGCGGCAACATATGCCCTAGCGGTATATGCCTCTCGTGATGCGCATTCGCGGCACGTGATGCGCGCGATATTTCGCAGCGATCCCCCGAGGGCTTTTCGGTAATAAATTATTTTTCCCAATCACGCGGCGTGATTTCGCTATTTCGACGGCGTCCCTCGAATCGATCAGTTCTCTCACGTCTTTCCGTCGTTTCTCACCGTTATCTCGCACTTCGAAGATTATTGAACAAAAGCGTTACCTCGCCAACGTAATCCAGGCTCGTTTAAATCCGCGAACGAAAGGTATCGTATGATAAATCAATTGGCAAATTAATTTTGAAACAAATTGATATTAAAATGTCTGCGACCCGTGCTTCGTTCAATAATCATCTTATATTACATATCTGCCAGCTAAAAGCGACCAATTGTGTCCGCCGAGATCGATATCCGACTTAGCTCGCGTCGCATTTCGGTCGCGCCGTCTCCTCGCGATTCCGCTCGGGCCGAACGTTTCGCGTGACGGAAAAGTCGCGCGGTCGCGGCCGGGGGCACCTCCGCGGAAATAACGATAAGAATTCGCGGAAAGATCGCGCAACCGCGCGCTTCCGCCGATTATGGAAAGGGACGGCGAAAGATGGAAAATTCTCCAAACCCTCGACGCGGTATCTAGATCGCGCGGCGGCATCCTGCGAGTCGCAGACCCTTCAAGGGCGTGAGTATATAGACGACGGCGGCCGTCGTGACGGCCGTGCACGCCGCAAGGCTGTTATTTCGTCTCAACCTCCGCTTTCGCAGGGTACGGTAGCAAACGCCCGGTGAAGCCAACGATGCAGACGCGGCGGATTCGTGACGACACGAAGCCGACTTCCTGCGCGTCGTCCGCACGTTAGTTTCCCCCCCGTGTTCTCATGTCCGTCTGACTTTTCCTTCGCCCCGCGATACCAATCGGAACGAGGCCCACGCACTTAATTAATGGCACGTCGTGCGCCGAACGGTGGCACAGAGGAAAAAAAAAAAAAAAAAATCCTCCCCCGATCGCAATCATCCTTGCAATAAATATCGAATCTCATAAATTCAGGGGGAGTGTCTCTTCTAGAAGATACTTCTGTTCCGCGAGCGTTCACTTCGACGCGAAACTGTTTACGTTCGCATGTAACGCCGTGCGCTGTAAAGATACGAACCGTGTATCGTTATCAGTGAACACAAAATCAGGTATCAACGAAAGAGAAAGCGAGAGAAAGAGATGGTAGAGTTGCCAACGAACGGCAGCGTAAACAGGAAACTGCAGTTTCAAGTAACGCGAAAAAAAAAGATTGGATCTAGCACGCGGAGACGTTTCGCGATATGCGCATCCCGACGGTGTCGCGAAAATATTGATCCAAGTCCCGATCGTTATTCCAAATTCAGACGCGATTGTCTATTAAAGACACAGTCGTCTAAACCCAATTTTCTCGCCCAGACTGTCTTAAATAATATTGCGCTGTCGACGCGGAATATTATCAGCGGCACCGCGAGACGAGATGAAATATTTCGGAAGAACACCGAAATCATTGTCGCAACTTGATAAATCGTGCATAACTCAGTCCGCGAGATAAAAATGTCATTATTGCTTTTGCTTACACGCATACCTTTCGGAAACATTATTATATTTTCACGGTTCAGACATATTACTTTCAATTCGCAATGGCGTAATCATATTTTACTTTCGTTACAAACTTGTCGACATTATTTTTTATTGCTTTTTTAAATTTTCACCGAAAGACCTCTTATATCTTATCTTAGAGTTAGCAGCGTATTTCGCAAGATCAATATTTTTCTTGAGAGAGAGAGAGAGAAAAAGAAAGGGAGAAAAATCACAATTTGAAAATCAATTAATTAATTTTTTTCATAAGCTATGCGCCGCGAAATTTCATCAAAAAAGTTGAACGACTGGTTATTTTAATTTACAAGACAAAAGATCAATTAATAAATTTACGTTTAAATTTTTGTTTAAGATTACTCAAAGAAATGTTCTTTTTTTTTAACTATTTGTTCTTAAATCTTGATTTAAAGAGTGTAAGAAACTTTTAATGTTATAAAAACTTTTTAAAAAGCATTCCTCCGATGTTCGATAACGATTTCCCTGGAACTATTCTAATTGTAGTATTCCCGCTAACGAAGAAGAACAGGAACACGTGTCGAGGATCTGCATCCTGTTTCAATTGCATCGTGCAATCGATACGTCCCACGTACAAGGCAATTACATTCCATTATATCGCCGGGACCCGGCATACCCGAGAAAAGACGTCATCGGACGACCTAACAATACATGCGAATAATCAATCGATCGGGAAAACGAACGTAATCAACGGTGTCGCTGTAAAGGGCACGTCGACCCTGATTTCTTTTTTTTTTTAATTGGAATTTTTTTTACGCCTGTACGCAAAGTATATAATTTATATAATTTTCGATTACGCGTTATATTTTAATACGACTGTCGATTACCGAAGATCGTTTCGTCAAGCCCTCCCAGCATTTTTGTCCGCGAAACGAATTCACGCAAACTCTGCGAGCCTTTTCTCTAAACCAGCAGACACACACAAATCGCGAGCTAAAGCGGCCGTGGAATTTCTTCGAGCGCGAGACTTCCGGCGTGTGTTCCTATTCGATTCGATCTCGATATCGGCGGGAGGTCGCGGGAAAAAGGGATTGCACGGAACCGTCGATACGTGCCTGCATACGTTACACGGGAGTTTCGTGTACTCCGCACATACACAAACGCCGGTGCACGTACGCGCGGAGACAGGGCTCCACAGGTTAGCCTCGGCCCACATCGGCATAACACTTTCACTGACGTAACACCTCACTCTAAACTGTTGCGTTGCCGCCGTACGTGTATTTCTTCCCTCCCTCTCCTTTCCCTCTCGCCCCATGACCGCCCCCGGCGAGTGTGATACCGCCGCGCGTAATCGTCGACGCACACAAACGCACGTCGATGTCCTCTCGTCATCTCGCCGAATTTTAACACGGTTTTTTTTTTTTTTTCTTCTTTATTGTTCGCGTTTTCCTTTAAATGCGCATTTTTTTTTTTTGCAACCGTGTCTGTGAAAAAAAAAAACCCACCAGGCTTTATAAGTTTCCACGATTTGATACAGGACGCGATCCCAAGGGGAAGGAACAAGGGAAAATATCCACGCGAGATGCATCTCGACACCGAGGATAAAAACTAGTTTCCTGTTGCTACGCGGGACGCGCGTCTCGCGAGAGATCTCATTTTGTTAGAAGCACTTAATTTTTAACTTCGTCTGCTACCGCTATTAAATCTCTATTAAGTTTCCCGCTAAGAAAAAGCGGGGTATCATCTTCGACGAGTATCAATTTATTAATAATACAGCAAGCATCGCGAAATTTAATATTTGGATAACATTAGCACAGAATGGAATTGTTATCGCGATACGTAATTGCGATGCATAACGACAAGCTCTTTAAATTTCTTATATCTTATAATTTTTTTTTTAGTTGTGAGTAACAATACAAAAGTCCAGTCGTAATCGCGGATATTAATGTACAATATAAATCACCCGCTCTACTTCGGTGATCGATCTCTCGTGCATTCCAGAGTTAAACTACCGCGATTTAAAGGCGAATCGGACAATGGTCAGTTTTCTTTTTTTGGTCGGTAGCGCGTCAGCGGAATGACTTATCAATCGCCTATTCTTACGAGCGCGAGAGAATACGTTATGCATGCTTACATGGCACGTGGCGTTCAAAATGAGATGTGCACCTGCCGACGGAAAATCCTAGTCATTAGCATATTGCGGATCGGCAAGTCGCAAGGAAAAAAAAGGGATTATTGGCGCAGAAAAAAATCGTCAGGATTTCCCAAGCGTTACTGGGGGTCAGCGGGTGCACGCTTCCTCTCTCTCGCCCTCCTCGTCGCGATTTTAACCGACTACGCCGCGTCACCGATTCGCAAAAATCGGCACCGACGATGCTTATTGATTCGCGCCCTGTGCGAGCCGTATACGTTAAATCGAGAGAAGAGGAAAAGATAATTCGCGGCGGTCGTACACACCTGACCTACATTCCGCGTCGGAGTCAATAATCGGTGAGGCCATTATACGGGGTGTAGCGAAAGCCGCGTGCTTCGTGTCCGAGAACGCTGAAGGGCGAACTTCGAAAGAGAAAAGCGAGACTTCGTTTCGTGTCACGACGGGCCGTTGAAAATTTAATAACACTGAATTGCGAAGTAAAACAGATAAATATTAAAAGCGGAGTTTCTCCCTTTATTTTTTTCTTCTTCTTTTTCTTCTTCTTTTTTTTTTTTTTTACTTTTAATGGTTGAACCTCGCTCTGACCAAAATTTGTCTACAGAGAATGAATTATATATACGAATATAAAACTCCAGAACCTTGAAATATCCGAAAATGTTTTTCTGATACAGGAGCCGCCTAAGATTTACGATTTATTAGAAATCTTGAATTAAAAAATGACCCGCAACTTTTAGGGCAATCTTCAGATAATTTTTGACTTCGAGCAGTTTGCGTTGATAAATATTAAAGAAAATAAATCACGAGTAATCGTGATACGGAGCGAGTAATTGCAATTACGGCGGAAGCGCGTTTGTAAAAGCACCTGCTACCACCTCAAACCGCGATCTACCGATCTCCGCCGTGAATCGATCGATCGTACGTTCGTTCGCTCTCTTGCACTAACTGCATAACCATAACCCAATTCCGAGACACAGCCGAGCGTGCATATGCACCTTTTCTGCGCGTCGAGTCGTGTATAAGGAAATTCCCGGTCTCGCACTGCCGCGACTCTTGCGAAACTGTTTACTTGCTCGGTACATAGGAAATCTCTGAGAATAAAAGAGGCTTTTAAAGCACTATCAACGCGATATATTTTATTTTACCATGTCTATTAAATTTTTCAATTAAATAAATGACTTTCTGCCGATTGATCTAGCTTCTGGTTAATTTTATTTACGAGGTAGTCGTTTGTCTTAATTTTTTATTTCTAAACGGGTCAAAACACGTGATATATCACCAGTTAGCTGCAAGTTAAAACAATTGGCCCTAACGATATAATTTAACGAACCTATAAATGCTAATTCCGCCGAAATTTCCAACAGTTTCAAAATCTACTCTTTCTCTCTATCTCGCTGCTCGTTATCAGAGGTAAAAACTCGGCTGTAATCGATCACGTCGCACATGCTGGTACTAGCTACTACTGGTACGTTCGAAAAATCGTCCGTGCTTCCGAGACAACGCGTCTGTCTCTGGGAAGAGTGCCGAGAAATTAGTCCTTGGGCATAACAAATTTTCTCCCGGCCCTTCCCCGCTTTCCGTTTCCTGCTCCTGGGCGTACCACGCATGGTGTCTCTCCCTTGTGAAAAGCAGGCGGTGGGACCGCCTCGCGGAAATGCATTTTTACTGAGAAAAACACCCAGCCAGAAGTCGGGAGACCGAACGCGAGCCACGGCGACGAAGGCGCAGAATGCGTTCGTGGGAATTAAGGTTACCGGCCCGCGCGTCCTTCGAGACTTAATTATTACCGAGGCGCACCGGCACGCATTGTCGACCGCGAGGTTTTATTTTTAAACGAAAAGAAGAGGGAAGGAAGCCGGGTATCGACACAATGGACGAGCCTTGGAGACTTCCGCGAGAGCCACGCACGGGCGTCTTGGCTAAGTGCGATTTAACAAATGCAATTCGAGCGAGGATCTCCAGCGTTTCCATTTACCGTGATTTACATTCGTAACTGCGCCAAGAAAATTAATTAATAGGTATTTAAAGAACAAGTGTTAATATATTACGTAAAAAAAAAAAAAAGTAACAATAATCAAAGAAATAGCTTTATAGATTTTATGTGATAAAAATAGAATCTCTCGGAGCGTGATTATATGTATATTCACACGTAAAATTTAATAAGTAAGGCAGAGCGAGCGTTATTATTCCGACTAGCCGGTGTTTTTCGTCGGTTTCGCGAATCTAACCGAGGTTCGCGGAAAGTGGAGGCATCGCGGGTCTTAATTATTTCATGCTGTTATTACTCAGGTGTACGATTCAGCGCTAATTTCCCTGCCGCGCGCAGATAACATTCGCGGAGCTTTTTATTTGCGTAATAAATAGAACAGCCGTTGTCGCGGCGACGACACGGCGCAGGATGGAAATATCGTTCTTATCGGTCGGCTAACATTTCTTCCGATTGCGCGCAACTGTAACGCTGTCGCGAAAAGCGTAGGCCCGATAAAACACCGAAACGCGTCTCTTACCGAGCCACGGACGGCGCGAACCAGTTGCTATTCTGCACGCGCTTCTTGTTTACACAATAAATAAAACAGATAGAAGGCGCGTATCTCGGCGAAGAACACACACGCACGGCCTTATCAAGTCCGATTAGCATTTCTCACGAAATTTCAATCCGACCGTTTCAGAAACCCGAGCGTTGAAGCGAGAAGGAGAGACCGTTCCAGATAAACCGATTTTCCCGAAAGAGTAACGGTCTTTGACAAATGCCGAAAAAAGGGGAACGACTGTCAGAAGTCTACAGTGTAAACAATTGCGAGCCCTGAAAGCGACACGCATGACTCTCTATAAAAAAAAAAGAAAAAAAAAAATACGTCGCGGAGGCCTGGCGCGGGCTGCACGTGTTTCTCTTAACGCGCGTTAACGCAGCCGGGATCGCTCCCCCAAACATTTTTTTGTCAACCCTTCTGCACCCGCTCGACGCCGGGACGTGACGCGACGAGTTCTAAACGGTCCGCCGTGACGCTTTCGTACGTGCCGGATGACCGATTTTCACCTCCCCCGGTTCACGTTCCGTCAATTTCGGGCCTGCTGGGTGGTTTTCCACGCGATGGAAAAAGTAAAAAGGCCCCCGCGCCGACCGAAAGCACGTCCCTGTTTTATCCTGAATTATGAAATTCAAATTATTTTCGAGCGAGATCGCGCACACGTGCGTATACTTTTTAATTTTTTATAGCGCACCGAGTCGTGCAATTTAAGAGTCGGGAATATAAATGTTTTATGCGACGACGAGTTCGAACGTTGTTTGTTCACCTAAATGAGCCTTAATGTGCCCGGTCAATATTATCGCGATCCGCTGGTAGCATCCGCCGACTCTTCTATTTTACGTAATCACTGTTTGACGAACAACACCGCGATTAGCCGAAATTGCCGGCGTGGGCAGCGTCGAAGGAGAAAATGTCGTTCGCTGTAACGAGAACGCGTTGGCAGAACACGGAGCGAAATTGTCGCGGCACGAAGAGAAAAAAAAAATCATCTCTCGAAATAAACCACGGCGCGTTTCGGTCTCCATAGCGACCGAGAGTTTCTGTTTGCGCAGAAAGCGGCCGATTTTCAACAGGTGGTTCCTCGGGTACGTTCGCTTGCGCGGCCTGCTAAGTGGACGGCCTTCGATTCCTCGTCAAAGTTACGGAAATTTTCTATCGGTCCAGATTTTCAGCCTTCTGATATCTCTTCATTCTACGTTTTTACGATCGGCTCGAGCAGCGGCGCTATTTCGGCCCGCTGTCTCGTTTCACATAAACAGGAAACGCAACGGCCACACGTCATTCTCTCTTACTCCTAGTTCTATCTGTTCATCCCGCGACGAAGTGAAATAAAATGCGGCGGCATGCGCCACAAACCGCCGCATAAAATTCTATCTTAATAAAGTTCAAAGTTGCGAAGCAAACAAAAAAGAAAATACGAAGGAAAAAAAAAAAATTTAAAAAAAAAAAAAAAAACTTCTCGTCCGACCGATCAACTTTTTGTCGCGAAATGTTGTTTACATCCGCGTGCGCGTTTTCTTGGAGGAGGGTTGCAGGTAAAATCGGCGGACTCGGCGAGGGGGCCCTGACCTGATTGTAGAAAATGTCAACACTCTCGTTACGCGGCTGTGCACTATCACCGCGCACGCACACGCACACGTGGGCTACGCCGCGTACGCGTGTAAATGCGTAAGCGCCGCGGCTTCGTCGCGCCGGCTCTTAAAGTGGCCATCTTGAATTCACTTTCAAACGACACGAGAGAAAAAGACGGGGAGGAGAGAGAGAGAGAGGAAGGAGAGACACATAAGTGCGCCTTGTGGCACCGTCGCGGCGTGTGGCAATACGAGGAAGCCGATTACCCAACCAGCCCCGAGATCCCTCCAAGTCCCACTCGTT
Source organism: Cardiocondyla obscurior (assembly GCF_019399895.1). Lineage (NCBI taxonomy): Eukaryota > Metazoa > Arthropoda > Insecta > Hymenoptera > Formicidae > Cardiocondyla > Cardiocondyla obscurior. The sequence continues at coordinate 1,354,655 of NC_091877.1, forward strand.
ACACGCGATTCCATGTAACACGCCGCTCCGTTGCGTGCCGTTTGAATTTAGAAGCGCGTTTCTTCTTCTTCTACTTTTTTTCTTTTTTTTTTTTTTCCCTCCTCTTTTTCCTTAGAGAAGCAAAGTTTACGAGTTCGAATATAATTGAGAAAAATGCAAAGCGCTCGGCTGCGAGACTCATTTGAATCTAAAATTTGTTTCTATCCGCGCGGCCTGACATCATCGACGATCTCCCCCTATTATATTTTACAGACAAAGCTGATATATAAGTGTGAAAAGCACCGACGTCGTTCGCCGATGACAGAAAGAAAGAAAGTTTAATTTTTATTCATTAATGCGTAATTGATTTACAAAAATTATTTAATAAAATATTATAATGAAAAATATTAAGTTTACTCGGTCGGGGTTTTAAAGTTCGGGATTGATAAAAATCAGCGCTGTATTAAATCTTCGCGCGGTGGGACTTTTAAAGTATACGTTGCGTAACGTAATCGTCGAAAGTACTGCGGAATAATTCAGGGACGAGTCTTGCGAGAAGAGCGGCTCGGGATCGAAATAAATCGCGACAATTCCACGAACTCTCGTACTTGCGGGATGAGGGAACTTCCCCTAACGTGAGTAAAAATTGGCAAGAAAGTTGCATCGCGTCGCGAATTCCAGAAAAAGTGTGGCAAGTGCAGCGTCGCGTGGGATTTGCCGGTGGCACGCAACCAGCGAGCGGCGGCTGAGCGAAGCAGCATCGCGGGCGAAACCCAGAAAAGCGTAAAAGGTCGAACGGCGAAGAGTAGAATCGCTTGAAAACGAGTTATCGGCTTGCATCGTGAGGGGGACCGTTTCAAGTGTTGCTCGCCGCGAGGCCAGGGGGCGAGCAATTAACATAGAATTACTTAGATCCACTACATAGTAGTGTACGCATGCCCTCCCTCGGATTCGCAATTTATCCTCGACTCGTCCGTTCCCACGCGATTATTTAACGCGCGCGATACTTGAGAAGCGTAATATCGAACAATTCCCGCTGAACGTCCGATGATAACATCGACGCAGAAAAAAAGAAAAAAAAAAAAAAAGAAGAGAGAGAGAAGGAGAGAGAGAGAAAAAAAAGGCATGTTTCTCAGTACTCTTATTAATATAAAAAAATATGATTATCGTAAATGGCGAGTCTAGCTAATATTTGATTTACGGGCAAACAGCGAATATCGACCGCCTTCATTACGTCTGTAAACACCCCCGTGGGGTCTTCTGTTTGAGAAAAATATCCGCATCGTCAAACGGACGCAAAAGTTGGTCAACGGTGTCGAACGCAAATTCGTAATGCTCGGCGAGAAACGGTTGCTCGGAATGCATCGGTCGCGCCTATAGTCGCGTTAATTGAGATACTTGAAAATACATGTAATGCGGACCGATAAGTATCTCGAATGCCACACCATCGTACGTGGCAATTAAAACGCGCGCGAGATTTTCGCGTAGCGAAAGAAGAAATTGGACGATCGCGAGGCTCGTGCAGGACGTAGGGTATCAACGCGGTATCTTTGCGACGCACCTGTTCATCTCTGTTTAGACGGGCGTTTAGGAAGCGGAAAAAGCCGGCGCATGGATCTCGGATCTATTTCCGTGGGACTCCAACCGGGCAGCGACAGACGAAAGGAGGAGAGGCGGGCGGGGAGAATTTATGTGTTTGGGGAGGGTCAAGGGAACGAGGGTAGCGACAAGTGCAGCGAACGGGTGGAGCACAGCTGGATGCAGCGGGCCGAGAAGACGAAAAGGGGGGAATACCGAGGGGCGAAGGGAGAGAACGGATGCACTTGCGCGTCGCGCGTCGCGCGCGTGTTATCGAGACGAATTCCATTCCCCGGATCGTTTCCGGCGGCGAGGGCGCGACGCGGAGGGCCGTTTTCGGGATCGGGGAATCCGCGGCATCCCGAATCTGCGAAAGCTCACCGACGGAACCCGGAATCTGTGCGAGGATCTCATTGGGGTGTAGAATCTCGTAGGCGATAGAATCCAGGGGGATTGTCGGAACTTCCGTCACAAGAGACGCGTCCGGTGGATTGCATAAACGAGTATCGGGTTCGGAAAAACCCGAGTATTTCCTTTTACAGCAACGTTTGACATCGGTATTAAATCTAGGAACTCGGCGCGCTCGAGATGAGGAACTTGATAGAAATTAAATTAGAAAATTTTAAGTAAATTTCTGTACTCCGGGGTCATTCCGCCGCGATCGCAGCCTAATAAATCGGGAAAGTCGCCTGAAGAAATGTGCATGCCGAACCGTACCGACGTTCGTTCCCGTAACGGAACAAGCCGAAAGTGAATTATATAGTTGTTCGCGTTTCGACGTTTAACGCGAGATTACTTTCTTCTGCCCTACTTTTGATTTCACGAGCCGCGCTCAAGCCGCCGGCGCGGCGGTTTCTTCGTCGTCACTCCGAGGACGATCGAGAGGGAAAAGTTTGACGCGCGGAGACGCGACGAAAACGCGCGCGACGTTCTCGCATATGAAAATGCGTCCGACACGCGCGTGCGGACGCTCGATCGAGCGTGTAACGACGGCGTATCGGCGCGAAAAATCGCTTTTTGCGCGCGTTACGCACCGAGTACTCGGTGAAAGTGATGCTTATGCCGAAGACGCACATCAGAAAACATACACGCCGAGCGCTCGCTTTCCTCCTGCCTAACGAGTTCACCGGGTATCGGGATTGAAATCATGCCCGGATAACAGAAAACATCCTTGATCCTTAATAACTGAACCTGATTAATCGCCGCTTTCGCGTCCTGATTAGAAAGAATTTTAAGTCATACTTGAAGTAAATTAATTTGCGCACGAGATGTTCTTTTTTTTTTTTTCCACGTGTGTTTAAATATTTCATTTAATCTATTATCGTATACGTTGATTTTTCAAAGCAATATGCGTATCTTTGCCACTGAAAAATTATTAGCGCTTATTTTTTATCATCGAAATTTTTACGGGAATTAATTCCGCTTTTTTTAGTTATTTGTTTTCTCAAAAAAAAAAGAAAGAAAAAAAAAGAAGTCATCAAATGATCAAGCATTCGACTTCGGTTCTCATAGAGAAAATTACCTACTATTGGAATGAAAAGTACCTAAGTGTTACCGCTTTCATAGATACTAGCTTTATTGCAATTTGATTCGAATTTGATAACATTGGGGCGCAAACTAATTTCGAACTGTATTTGTAATAGTTTTGTTAGAAAGTTTGGTTTCTCACTTTCCAACCGCTTTCTAAAAATGTGAAAAGAACAACGATGAGCACCCATTTCAATTCGTGTTCTAACGGCTCGTAATTACTCGTCGCGGCCTGCGGTCAAAACGAAATTGCAAGACCCCGCCCTTGTCAAAAGTTCGACAAAACCATCGCGTCGAAATTCATTAAAAAACAAAAAAAAAATCTGAACAGTCAATCGACGATCAAGACCCAAATAAATATAATTAAAATTCTTAAATAAAACTTCAAGTTTGAAGATCTATAAATCGTAAACTTTATAAATGTGAAATTTTTAATATTATTATATTTTTCTAGCATTTTAATATATATTTTTTTTAATTATTTGGCACAAGCAACTTCGATAAAGAAATCGTTGCCATTAAAAAAAAAAAAAGTCACGATACACGCACAGTTTCGTGTATGAACAAGTGTAAATGAGATTTATCAAGACATTTTCATTAGCTATGTACGCTATTCAATAATGCTGTACGAAACAGCGCCATTTTTACGGATGTATTCGCGTTTGTCGTAGCAAAGTTGCGAAATAAAGGTGCGCGCCATATTACAACACGGCTGTAAATTATAAGAATTGGGCCACGCACAGTCGTGGGTACACGGGTTTTTTTTTTTAATTTTTTTTTCTCTCTCGAGTTACTGGACACGAGTCATACTCACATAATTATCGTAACGCGGATGTCTGCTCGCGAATCAAGAGACCTTGGCCGGTTTTCCTTTCAGCGGTGCGCGATGAAAATACTCGGTCCGCGTGAAAAGAGACTTGACCGACCGCAATACATGCCGACTTGAACGCGCAAAGATAAAGAAGGTTGCGCGTATTACTCGGCAGAAAAATATCCTAGACGCAGAATACCGTCCGCTGATTTCATGCCGGTAAAGTAGAATCATACAGACGCTCTACAGTTTCCCTACTATATCGACTTAAGTTAAATCTGTTATTCGCAAAGTATATCCGTTTTTTTCCGTTTACACATTATCCAGAACGTTTTACAAATCATTTATATCATACAATTTGTGACGAGAATAAATTTATCACTTACCCTTACTCGTCTCAGGTTGAATGTTCTCCGTTTTAATTTCCGTCCTCGAAACGTAAGAGATGGAATTTGGAGACGCTTGTGTTGAAGGCGCTGCTAACTTTTCTAGACATAAAAATATCGAGAAACATGTAGTGAACATTGTAAAAAGAAATTTCGCTTTCTAAAGTATATTTATATTTATATAAATAATATGCAATATTTGATTGTATATGCAATACAAATAAAAATGCAATTTACCTGCTAACAGAGGATTGGCAGCGGCGATGTTGTGCCTCTGTCTCTTGAAGGAAGAAGGCGTTGTGGTGGAGGTGGGTTGGCTAGTCTCGGCCTCGAGTTCTCGTAGGAAGTCCAGGGGATCGAACAGTTCTTCCCCTGTGCCAGTAACACTGGACATGCCCGCGCCTTCCTCCGCCGGCACATTCGATGCCGTGTGCGTTCCTACCAGAGCACTCAACTCCATCGATGAAAACTCCACCGATTGGCCTGTGTTGCTCTAAAAACAGAGACAAATTTTTTTAACTAAAGATGCACGTTCGATCAACCACCACACTTTTAATAATTTATAGAATTTAGATTCCACGTTTTGTAAACTTCTTCGAGTTCCAAATCGCAGAATGCAAATTCTAAATAGATTGCCAGCTTTAACTCACCTGAAGGCACTGGGCTAAATCCATCTTTCCGTCATTGTCAGAGTACCAAAATAACTCGTCGTCTATGAAGGGCATGTTTGATTCCTCCTTGGGTACGAGGGTGGAGGTTAATGTGGGTGTCTGCGATACGGGGACCGGCATCGGGACCCGTACCCAGCGGCGGGGCCACTCTAGCCACCCCCGCGCCTTCTAACATCTAAAACCACCGCCGAGACTTCCTTCGCCTCGTTCGGCTTCCGCACCCAGATGGCTCGGTAGTTCCTTCCCTTCTACGTGCTATTGTTCACCTGAAAGCGAAATTTCCAATTAGATCGTGGGCGTCGTAAAAAAAAAAAAATACACGTGATTAACTCCTAATTAAAAATCAGTTCCTTCGCGCGTAACGCACACAAGTACAAACGCCGTATTTTCTTTTATTTCAATCGTGTGTTTGAAACACACTCGACGGTACCGCACTCGACGCGGTGGGTGTAAACGCTTTTAATTTCTCCGTTAATAAATTAAGATAAGCAGCGAGACGGTTAATTAAGCGCGAAACAGGATCTCTTTATCTCGCAACAGCTTCCGGTGCATCGCACCGCGTTCGCACTTTCATTTGAATTCTAATTTAAACTTGGATAAAACGTAGCTTGATTACAATGTTACTTTCTCTCGCTACTCGTGTACACTCGCATTATACACAACGTAATGTTATACGCAAAAAAAAAGAAAAAAAAAAAGAATAAAATATTGTACATATATAAAAGAAAAACATGAAGCTCTCTCCTTCTTCCTATCTTTCACGTGCGTGCACGCCGTGTGCGTTATAAAATCAATTAAAATGCCCAAGGTTTGAAAAAAAATGCTATCAAAATTTCACGTTTACCCAATCGCGTTTATGATCCACGAATATAATTTCGCGCATTCTTTCTCCGTCTTAAAAAAGGAAGAAAAAAAAATGTATTTCAACACGAAGTAAGAGCTATCGAGATCTCGCCAAGTGGAAAGTATAAAATTTAGAAAACAAAGTGCAGATAACACGTAGAATAAGAAGCATCAATAGCGTCAAAGTGAAGTCAAGAAAATTTTTAATAATCACCGCAAAAGTCATTTTGATACCGCGCCGAATCCGCGAGCGTGGCAATCTTGTTCCGCGCGGAAAAAAACGTTTACCAGGGAAACAAGGGGCTCTCTTCTTTCTCTCTCTCCTCGATAAGAAGTTCCGTTCCGAGGAGGAAGTCGATCGGTGCCTCGAGGCTGCTTGTCCGCCCGCGACGAGCAATCCTGATGATTCGTGACTAATTCGCGTAATGCCCGTCGCGGGGAGTGAAAGAGGGGCGCGGGCAATTTCCATGAAAGTGAAAACACCGAGCGAGAACTTTCTTTCTGGCTTGGCGCACCGCTATTTCACTTCCTGTGCGCGTAACTTCACCCTCCCGCCGCCGCCCGGTTTCTATGCAGCCTCTACCCGGCGCCGCGCCGTCTTTTACGTAACGTTGCAACCGCGAAAGAAAGTTTCTACGAGTAGAGGTTAACATCCTCTTCTCTCGGACTGGCAGTTAATACCGTCGCGATTGATTATCGAACCGTAATCGACGTTTCCGATCGAAGGAAGCGCGTGAAATTCTCTAACCTGACGCGTCCAGCGGTCGCCGCCGACGACGACGATAAGCTCGGCGGTTTTTACGCGCCGTAGAAAAAGAATTCGAAACGCGCGTAAAGTACCGCGTGTTAGAATCAAAAGCGTAGCGCGTAGGGTGCAAAATTTACATACGGAATGGGAGTTCTTAATACGGAAGGAGTTCCATCCTGAGGCCCGCCGTCGTCGTGCGTCGAATTATGGCTCGCTCGAAGACGGTTGAAGTTCGAAACTTTCCGAACGCGACGCGTCGTCTATCCGCTGGTGCCATCTACCTGCTCCCGCGTCGACAACGGGTGCGGAAGGTGCGGGTGTACCTTCAAGACGCGCACGTGGGCATCAGTCGCGAAGTGTTTTATGGCCGTTAGTACGATCCTCGCGTAAAAAAAAGTGTACGCGGGGAGAAACGGGCACGTCGATGGCTGACGAGGAGAGCGGGACGTCGGACGAGAGTCTGGACGCGACAAGCGCGAATTTCGATCCCTTGAAGGCGCTGTACTCGCCGAAAATACGACTGGCACCCGCCGCGCCGATTTACAACAATGTTGCGAAATTCGAATCTTTTTTGAAAGGCATCACGGCGCAGGCAAAAGTGCGTACTGTCGTTACGCGCCGATTTCTAACACGAATCCGCGACACCCGGGGTCGAGGAAGCTGATCGAAAGTATCGTGCCGGCTGGAGATTGTGAAAATGATTACGTACGCGTAGGAATCTGCGCGAGATACGGGATCGCGTACAACCTAACCTAACATTATCTACCTCGGGCGAGTAGTTCGATTCCAGCTGATTGCGCCACGAATAATTAAGACTCGGCTTTAATACTTGAGAAAAAAAAAATTAAAAAAATTAAAAAATTTATTACGAAGTTTAAAATCTTACGATCTACGATGCATTTAGAATTTGCAATTACTGCAGTTGGATAAAAAATGATTCGACTTCGAATACTCGAGATGCGTTTTTAAACTGTTGGGTCTCCAAGATCAGAAATGGATAAGAATTAAAGATTGCAGTTCGAGATTATAGAGTTTATGTGAAAGCGTTTAATAATTCGAGAGTGATAATCGACGGGATTTTAATGAAAAGTCTCAATTCGAGCGAAATACACGCGGAACTAAAAAGCCTCGCGAAATTTCGTAGGAACGGAGACGCGAGGAGTAATCGGCGTTCGAGATCTCGGGGATGGGAGCGTGCGGCAGCTAAAAATTCGCGGTTTGTGTGTTTCAGGGTGATAGATTGGCCGTAACGGAATCCACGAAGAGGAGATTTTTATCGCATCAAGGTAAGGGAGCGAGAGGGAGACGGCGCGAGTCCCGTCAATGTTTACGCGCGTATTTCTGCCGGCGCCAGCGAGATGGCGATTGCATGCAGTCCCGCCGGGGTCATCGCCGAGCGGGGCTTCATTCATGCGCGAGTGACGTCGCGGTATCGAATTTCAATGCGGAATCGCCGGTCGCCTACGATAGACAATGGCGCACCCGGAAGCCACCTCCCTCCCGCGCCGATGGATTCTTAATTAATTTATTCCCGTAGATTATTCCTGGCGCGACGGAAGGTGCGAATACGAAAGTCGATCGCTGCGACGAAACGTCCCGTTGCGTTATCTCGCCCTCGTTATTTCCATCGCGAGGAGACGATAGTGGATCGCGGGCAAAAAAAAAAAAAAAAAAACTCGAGCCAGAAAGAACCTCGAAACTCTGAGAGGAAGACGTTGAGCGAAACGAAGTCTGGGCCGCGAAGACTGCGCGAGAGAGGGCTCGAGGCGGTAAGAAACACTTGGATCTGTTGCGCGTCATCTCGTAGGCTTATATTCCAGATATCCGGTGTGCTTTGTCTACGAGCCCGACAAGCACCAACGAAGGTCGGTCGCGGCTCGCGACCGGCATTAGCCGCCCGTGGAATTTGACCTCCGCGAAAGTGTGCGTCAATCGTTCTTGCGTGGTGAGACCCCGACCGTCGTTCCCCATTGTTTCCCATTCTACGGTTTTATCTTCGCCTCTCACGAGCACTACGCGATATATACATATATATATATATGAATGTAATATTTACAATGTCGCGAACGCACTCTCTTTTTCCATCTCGTTTTCTCTTTCTCCAACCTCCACCCAAGCGGAGGAATAAACGGAAACAGGCGTCTCGCATCGATACCCGGCTAGAGTTCCAAACAAATCGGACACGGCTCCGAGAATGAAGAAAGATCATTGCGCGGGGATAAGTCAGCCGCGTGCTCGAGATAGGGATGACGAGGCTCGGAGGCGAATGCTAGACACGAGAGCGGCGCTTTTTCCTCGCGCCTCCGCTTTCACGCGATAAGTCGCGGAGAGAAAGAGAGAGAAAGAGAGAAGGGTGCATCTATTGGCTGGCGGCCAATTACACGAGGCAGCCTATAAATCACGGATCCCTGACCCAGTGCAGTTTTATATTTATCGACGACGGTGCGCGCGCGGCGGAGGCACGGTCACGCGTTCTCTCTCTCTTTCTCTCGCACTTTAGAAGTCGCACCTTCCCGCGCCCGCGTCTCGTCCCGTCGCTCCCGGTCGAAGTGGCGCGCGGAGCGGCAAAGGAAGCGGCAAAGGAAGCGGGCGACAGAGAAACAGCGACGGAGGGATGCCTCCCTCGAGGGAGCGGAGGGACGAAGTCGCCGTGGTGACCGTGCGATTGTGCGAGTAACCGTGGCAGAAGGCAAGTCTCGTGCTCGCGCGCGTTCTCGAGGCAGGGAGTAGGAGGCGGGAGGTAGCGGTCTGTGTACGTGTACGTAGTGCGGCACTTGTTGCGCGCCCGGACGTCGACCTCTTGCGCTCAACCCGAGGCTCCTCCGCGCCGCGGCGTGTCCAAGGGACACTCTCTCGCGATAACGCACGCCCGATATCGCCCGAAATGACATCTCGCCACTTCCGAGATACCTATCGATACGCCCTGGGTCTACGGATGAAAGAATTGGAAATGATAATCTTGAAACAATATAATTAGAAGCCCGACAGCTTGCGTCTCTCGTTACAGATCGTAAAACTAGCGCGAGGGTTCCTCAACAGGTCGCTGCAAATGGTATCGTTTTAATCGTGAAATGTTAACGATTTCCTTTTTTTTTTTTTTAGTATCTGTTAAGTAACACTTAAATTACTTTTAATTAAAAAAAAAATTCTCAGAGAAAGGGTTTCAAAGTCGAGTAAGAGATGTTGTAGGGTTGCCGCCTTGCATGCGATTATTTTCGGACAAAATTAAGAACAACTTGTAAAAAGAAAATTAATTATGATGTCCGACGGTCGTATCTGGACATCGGTGCCTGATCACGCTTTGAGCGTCACTACGCGCCGCATCCGACCGGCTCGCTTCTCCTTTCCGCCCGCTGCTCTCTCCTTCTCCCTCCGGAGCGAAAACTTGGCGCGCCGCGGCGCAACCTCAAAAAGGTCGTTCGGCTTCCGGCGCTCTCGTTACGGCCGTCTCTAAATCCGTGCACGAGCGAGCGGTTCGAGCGGGAGCACCGGCGACGCAACGCGGGGCGCGTGTCCTCTCGGGCGTATTTCGGAGGTCGGCGCGTTGCGATCGGCGAAAGAGCTGGCCGCCGCCGCCACCGCCGTCGAAAGTCGCGCGGCGTTATCGAAGCCGATCGCGAACGCGTCCAGAAAGAGAAAGACACGAGCGAGAGCGAGAGAGAGTCTCGAGCGCACTTGTTGCGCCCGGACATCGACCTCGCCGCGGCGAACCTCTCCAGGCCGGCTTCGGCCCCTCGAACACGTTCCGACGGAATCGCGATTTTTCCCAATTGTGGACACGCGCCGGCGAACGAGAACGCGACCAGCCGACACGAGCGGCGTCGCGTACGAACTCCGCCGCTGGAGATGCCGCGCGATTCATCTCACCTCGCGAGCGTTGCTAATTTCGATTCGCACCCGAGCAATGATCGATTATGAATTCGTCAAGTCCGAGATTCACGGACACTCAAAAAGAAAAAAAAAAAAACTCGTGATAAAATTGTATCAAGTGTCTTTTTTATTTATTTTATTTTTTTATTTTTCCGCGATCAAATGCCTGCGGAAAATTTTTGAAAGATAGAAGAAAGAGAATGCGAGGCTAGGAGTCGTGAAATAGAGACTACGAGATATCTTCAATCCGCGGAACCGAATTTCGCGGAAATCAGTGTTCAAGTTTCGCTCGAGTGTATTCGCGTCCATTCGCGAAATTCTGGAAGAAGAGACTACTCCCTCAAATAGATTACTTCCTCGTGTGTATATTCACATATATATATATGTACATATTCATTCTCACACGACCTATCGCAACGTGACACACATACGCTCACGACACGGGCGAAACGTCAGGACGACAGAAGGACGACGAAGACGGGGAGAAAAGAAGTCTTTTAGATATCTCGGCTCCGGAAACGAATTTCGCTCTCTAACGGCAGACCCGGCCGCGAAGAACGCACACATAAATACATACGCACCGATACGTGCACAAAGCGCGCGCGTATGTGCAAGCGCATACTCTCGCTCGCAGCACCAACACGACGGCAAAGGCAACGACGGCAGCCGCCGTTCGCCTTGAGTAACGGAATTCTCGTCGATGTTTTCTCCGCGATTCTCTCTCGCGCGGCATTGCGCAACATTTGAGCGCGTCGCGCTGCGACGCCTGCACGAGCGCGCGCGTTTTTCTTGCGCACCATGCGCTTTCCTCTCCGCTCTTCCTACTCTTCTTCCCCTTTTTTTTTTCCTTTTTTTTTTTTTTCCTTTTTGTTCTCGTCTCATTTCCTACAAGCCCCTGTGGCGTGAACGCGCGGTCTCGGCTCATCAAGCTTCGGGGAGCCCGTCGCGATCCTTCCGGTTTCCGCGATACGATCGGAGTTTGGGTTGCTTAAGTCCTTGCCCGGCGCGCCACCCGGTAGAACGGACGATCCAATTTCTCGACACCGTGCTCGTGTGCACCAACGCACCCCGCCGCCGCGTTGACCTATCCCAACGTAACGTAACTGATGACTATCGAGTACGCCGAATCGGCGGGCGGCGCTCTCGCGCCTTTACAAATTCCAAACGCCACGAGATGATCGGTAGGGTCTCCGACTTTGGTCCCGGACGTAAATAATGTTAGCGGATACGAGTCGCAGTGACCGAAAGTTCTTGTACATCCCTGGACTTTCACTATGAGCGTTTACTAAAAATAAACTACAAAAATCGCGCGGCTCGACAAGCTCGAGAAGCTATTAACATCGCTGGACCCTCGATCGAAATTATTTGCGGGTGCAAGGTTGCTTAGAGTTACCGAACTGGATAATTACGGTTTACCGAAACGTGTGGGATCTTAATTGAACCGCTCGTGGAACAGGATTACTAGAGTTAATTAGAGCAGCGTGCGACCTCGACACGAGCACATATCGCAGAGCTCTCGCGAGCAGAGCAGTCGCCGTTCTGCGTAAGAAAAATTGGACGCGATTCTCCGACGGGTTGAGCGATCGATATTGGGGATCCGGAGCCGATAGATCGCGATCGCATAGAGCGACGACTTTTTCCTCGCTCTCGCGTCTCATCCGACCTTCTCGGGGTAAGAGTGATTTCTCCTTTCTTTGGTCGAGAAAGGCCGGGAAAGATTCGCTGCTGGAATCCCGACCGACTAGCCTGTCAAACGTGGCTTCTTCTCGTCAAGTATTATTATCACCTCGTCCGTTCAATTACTTGATGCATTTTTATAATTAAATTAAAATGGAAATAAATCGGGCTACTTTCCAAAAAGAACGAGAATAAAAAAATATCGTATCGATATTGTTAGCTCAAGTTTTTTTTTTTTTTTTTCTTATCTCGATTCGGCAAGAGGAAAAAAAAAAGAAAAAAAAGAAAAAAAAACTTCCGGCGAACTGTCGTAATCATCTTCCGAAAACGAGTTCCGAATAATCGCGTGATCGTCGGTGACTTCCTTGGTGGTGAAGATCCGTGAGGAACGTCATGTGGATGGGAAGCAAAGAAGGGAAAGGGAACCGAAGGGCTTCGTCGCAAAAGTAACAGTACCTACAGCTAGTTCGCGTAAAGCAAACTGCGGCGAGCCTACCACCGCACTTGGTCGTGCTCGCATATACAACGTGTCCGAGAAGTCGGGCGGTTTTCTCTCGAATCGAAGTCTAAGAGCCGAAGATACCTTCTCGGCGATTATTTAACTCGATTCCGTATTTCCGAGCATCTTTACCATTTCGAGGGCACGGCGATCAGATAATTGTATCTCGAATTCGAATAACCCCGAGAAAGGAAATAAAGTAAAGTAAAGTTTAGCGCGTTCACTTCGCTCCGCGAAGGTAAAAGCTCAACTTTCGAGCACCTTTCGTTTTTCTCATCGAGTTTCGAACTAAAGTAGAGCACGTCGTTATTATAGATAACGAAATAGCCCGCATTCTTCCCGTATTGACCCCTAGTGCCCGGCTGGGACGAGTACGCGAGCAGTTGGCAGGGGACACCGAGTATATTTGCGCGCGGCATACGCAACGGCGTGGCGGAGCGCGCGCGGCCGTGTGCGATCTCGCGGAAACGTGTGCGCGGCCGCGTGCACGTGTACGTGTGTACGTGTGGCGGAGAGGTCTGGTGGCTGCTCGCCTGCCTGCCTCGGCTGTTGGGTGCGCTGCCCGACAGGACATTGAACCCAGCGCGACTCAACCTGGGGATCATCCGCGGGTACAAGCCGCGCTTCGACTCCTCTCTCGTGCGCCACGGACCGTCCTGGTCCCCTCACCTCGTCCCTCGCCACGCGATATTTCGTCCGTCGTTCTCAACGAGGAGACCGGGCCCCGCCCGTTTCTGCGCCCGCGAACATTCTACGAGGGGCCGTCGTACCCACCTGCGACCCACGAGCTCCTCTCCGCGAGTCTGGGCTTTGATACCGAACTGCACCTTCGCACGCACCCGCGCCAACATTTTCGCAGGTGAACAACACGCGAGACACGCCGCCGTACAGATGTTAGCGGGCCCTTTTTGCTGCACGCGTCGCGCAACACGCGGCCGAACGATCGGAAGGCCGGAAAATCTCCAGCTCGCCTTTGATCGCCCAAGAGGAAGAGAGACGAAGAGGGAGAATTTCTTCTAACGCTCGATAAATAAATACATTACGAAATGCTTGCATATTGAACTAAAATTATTTCTGTCCGACGCTGCAACTCATTTTCTTTTTTATTTAAAATTTTTTTCGGGATAATTCGTTAATTTTGCAATTAGAAAATAAATTGCGCATTGCACTCGCGAGATTACGAAAAGGATTGTTAAAACACGTGTTAAATATGTTTATGTAATTTGTACCCTGATAAGAAACATATTTTTTTTTTTTTTTTTAAAGCCAACGGCAATGCTGAATCATATGCAAACAGGAACAATATCATTTATTGTGAAACCAAACTTTCTGCCCAAAAAAAAAACTTTAAGTAAATCGCGACGATTTTTAAAACGGTAAGCCTCGCCCTTTGGAACATCGAGCGATTCATTACAAAATTAAAATCAAATATTACGAATGCAAAAACCAATGTTTTAGAAACGAACGACAATGAAAGCACCAACCTCGCGATACTTAATAACTCGCAACAATCCGCGACAAATATTGTGCACAGATTGCAATATATTTAACCTTCTAAGTGAAGTAATCTTGCAATAAATGTGTAACATGGCCCCGCTGTCTTTTGCCATGCGCTTCGAAACAATATACTTAAAAATAAAAAAAAAATAAAAAAAACACGATCCATATTTTACGTGACGAAATAACAATAATATACTATCCGATTGTGTCGAGGTTTACAATTTCAAAAATTAGCTGCACGGTACGTAGATGTCTATTGCAGATGATAAATTAAAGTTCTTGCAAATCTCACAACTGCTTAAAAAAAAAAAAAAAAAATAGATGCCCAAGTTTTTATTATCCATTTGTATCTCCGAATTTTCTAAAATTTATGTGGTTCTTCTCGAAGAAAAGATTATCACGCTTTCTCAATCAGCCACACGAATAATCTACCGATTACCGAACACCCTGTATATGAGCTAGCCCGAGTATCATGCCGCCTTAAGGGGTTAACGAACGTGCAAGGCGAGGTACGGACACCTCCATGGTTCACCCTGCCCAGAGAAGGGACGATAAAGTCACCGTTTCGCGTTCCTCCCCTCGCGGCCGCGCGCGCGGTTGCGATCCTAACGGTTCCCTGCAACGCGGTTCACGCAAACGTGAACGTTCTCCGGGCTGCGCTATCTCCTGTACACGCGCGCACGAAGGAAGATCGGGACGAGAAGCGAAGGAGTTCTCGCGAGAAAGAAGGAAAAACGGCCGGAAGGTCGGAGGTGGACGCGAAGTGCGCTTATTCTATCGCCTCTTCCTCCGCGCTCCTCCCATTCATTTTTTTCTCGTGACAAGCCTGATTTATCTATTAGATGAAATAAATCGTTTTTCGCACCAGCCCGTAAGCTAGTCCTCTGTTATCGGAAAATATCCCGGTGTTCACGTACGAGACGCGTTTTGTAGAACGCCCGCGCTCGGCAAACTGAACGATATAATAACGCGCGTAATAAAAATAATCCTTTCGAAATATTCACCTCTAGTACAAATTAAAAAAAAGTAAGAAAGAAAAAAAAAAAAAGAAAAAAAAGCAACTTCCTACCCATCATTATCTAAGAAAGAAATGTAGCTCGTAACATAATCGGCCGCGATTTAATTACGGACAAGCACGCGAAATCGGCCGCGCGCGCATCGTCGCCAGGCCGCCCCGGCGGCGCGATAGTGGATCGCGCGATAGTGAAAGTGCACGCGGAAAGGAACAAAGAAAGGTGGAAAAGAAGCAGAGCGAGCGAGCGGCGAGCCCCTTTACGGACGGATGAAAGTTATCGGAGAAAGCCAATTGGCACCGTCGATCTCGCGAACGTGTGCGAGCACCGAGAGCGTCGCGGCTCTCGCTCGGTGCACCGCTCTTGCACGCGAGCGTGCGAGTCATCGGGCGCGTGGAGAAAATAAGTGCACTCGCCGCGCCGCGCGGCTCCCGAGGCTTTACGTAACTTCGCGGCGTTCCTCTTTCCGCTCGCGACGACCGGCCAGAGCCCGAGACTACCGCCTGAGTCTCTCTCTCCGATTCGCAACGCCAAGAAAGACCCTCCACGCGTGTGAAATAACAAGATTCGGGCACGCACATATCTCTCTCTCACTCTTCTTCCCGCGAAACAGAATTTTTTTTATTTATCTTTTTTTTTGTTACGATAACACCGTGCTTTAAAAAAATTATTATCTGTGTAATTTATTTTTGCACGATAACAAGTTTGAAATGAGCAATTTCTCAATTTCATTTAACCGGCAGCTATTACCTTCGCGTTTACGGCGCTAAATTACGCGACGGACGTCAAGTGTGGTTACGCGTGTCTTCGTTTCGCCTTTATCGCGGAGACGCGATTGATTTACTTCGGCGGGAAAGAAAAGTTCGGTATCACTGTGTATAAGGTATGGGAACGACGGCGGGGGTTAATGAAGCTCTCCCCAGCTGCGTAAAGTCTCGTAGTCACGGCGGGAAAAAAGGAGCAAAAACTGGAGAACGACGCGAGCGCGCGCGCGCGATGCTATCGGATCCCCCGTTCCTCGCGCGTAAGGATGAACGATGATTTGTCGAGCGAGTCCGCAAGACACGAGAGAGCCGCATAAATTCTTATTAGCGCGGTGTTACGGCGGCTCATAAAAATCCATCGCCGCAATCTTGCCCGTCTCGGGACTACTTCCGATACTCGGATGCTATTCAAGTATAGCGACTCCGTAATATAATATAGCGTCTCGTTACAATTATTTTTCTTGTTATTCACTTTTTAATATTTCACCGCGGTATTTATTTTGCGTGGATTTCAATTAATTTAAAATAAAAATTCAAGCGCTGCACCCCGCAAACTTTTTATCCAATATTAAAGTACAATCGGATGTAATAAATTTGAAAGTATGTAAGTCTTCTCTACACTTTTTTGTGATTTGGATTGTTAACATCTGAATTTAAAATGAAATTGTTTACAGAACCAGTGCCTGGAAGGAGTCATGTACAGAAGAATGTGCTCACGAAAATGGATAAGATTCTCGGCCCATTAGAATTGCTTCACGGGTGCATGGAGAATAAAATTCGTGTTAGAGTAAGTGACCGATTAATTTTTCTCTACTCGTTAATTGATTAACTTCCTAACAGTCGAAGTAATATTCTTTTTTTTTAATAAGACGTACATAAAAAAAATTCTTAAATTTACAAAGCCTTCTAGATCTGTTTTTATTGTAAAACTTTCGAAATTTATTATACTTATTACGTTTAAGACTTTGAATACCAGATTCTCCTTTTATCGTCAATTTTCTTTAATTCTCATATCAATATTTCGTGTTATAATTTTCCCGTGACATTTTCTTTCTAATTCTTTACGGTTCTTCTCGATGACCAAAAAAAATTATCCTAAAAAAAGCGTTTTGTCCACCCTTTCCAGTTCCTTTCTTCCTTTCCATCATTTCTTTTCCATCCCTTCAACCCCTAATACCGAGCGTGCACGCATACACGACTGACACACTTTCGCAGACGAGTGTCACGTACGCGAAACCCTTCGCGGGCATTGAAAGGGCGACAGGATCCGCCCTTAGTCGAGAAACGCGGCCGAAGAGGAAAGAAAAGCATTCGGGTCAACACACGTAACCATGGTGACCCAACAGGGCGCTCCAGCCCTTTCTGTTTACGTCTCTGACATATCGTCGTACGACAAACGATTCGACGTAAGACTGAGATCGCGCCGGGAACGGAATCACATCGCCGTCCTAAAACTCGCCCTTCGAGAAACGCACGATCGATTTTCTCGGGAGAACAATTCGGGGCGCGACGTTCTTAGGGAAATTATTATTGATCGTCACGTACGCCGAAGCAATATCTTCAAGGTATTACAATCCGGGGACCTTATTCTTGAAAGTGAGCGATAATTCTCGCGTACGAAAAATATCACACAGTCGATGTCGCAGGTAACTTCGGAATCTTATTCTACGTAATAAATAACGAACGACTTTCTTTTTTTTTTATTATTAAATAGTTAAAATAACATATAAAAAAATTATACATTTTGCTGTGCCGTATCCATTTCATTTTATAAAAATTTCACTTTCGTTAAGAATCTGCCTCTATTAGATTTCTCGTATGCGATATTGCACGTGACATCCAGGGTTCTTGTTTCAAGAATAAGGTCCCGGAAGTGAGCCGCGCGTCACCGTGGAAAGTTGTAAAATTGCGGCGCGATGCGAGCGCTGATAAGTCACCGTCGCGCTTATCTAATCGCATCCGATGATTTCTCGCGGCGCGGCGCGCCTAATGATCGCCGTCTCGCGCAGAGAATGGCTAATAATAAGACAATGAGACAGTAATGAAAAATAAAAATCAAATAGATTTAATTGGATTTCCGGTGAGCGGAAGCGGATATATCTCCGGCGAGGAGGATGAAGTTTCCGATTAGCCTCCTTACGAGCTTAAATTAAACGCGTTAGCTTTCATCATCGTCGCGTACCTCGGGACTCCTCTCGTCTTTCAAATCATCACCGTCCTCGGCGCAGCAGATCCTAATCTCCCGTGACCTTCGAACGCATCCGGAAAGAAGATTTTATCTCAGCGAATCGATCACTCGACCTTCGACCGTTCAAATTGCCGAGGAAAGCACGCGGTTTTCCTTTTTCTTCATCACCGAGTCATTCGAACTCATCTCGCGACCGAGCGCGAGCGCATTGAAAAATATCTCGCGAGGGACATTCGATTAAGTTGATTGAATAATCGGAAAGCTAAAGTATCCGAGATTTATTATTATCAATTTATTACTCGGTAAGAATTTATCCGTCGCGTCTAATAGCTCGCGCCTCTCTTTTCGCGGCGCGATGCAGCGTGCTGTTTTTAACCGCTAAGTTAAAATTCACGAGTTTACGAGATTTCCACGAGAAGTCACGCGGAATCTAATCAAGTCGATCGAACACCGCAGCCTCGAAGCACTTCCGAAATTTTCCGGTCTAATTGAATTCATATCTCGCTACCGAGTCGCCCTCGATATCTCATTGCCGCAATCTCTCGATCGCAACGAGATCCTTGAGCCCACGGTCAAGAAAATCCTGACACGTCAAGCGCGCGAAGTCGTCGCCACTCTCAAACGATAATTAATTCTAATGACACTGTATTTTCATATCCGCGGCTGATAGTCGTCTCGAGGTGGAATCGCTTAATCAAATGTAAAAATAGAAAAAAAAAAAAAATAATAATAATAATAAGACGTTCGCTACAAATTAATCGACGACGGCGGATAAATGGGCAAAATGACTCCATCGGATCGTCATTCGCGTAAAAACGGGAGCACGTGGGAGTTTTGTCACCTTGAAACGGTGCAGGTTGCCGGGCTTGAGGACTTCTAGAATCGATTCCGACTAATTCGCGAACGCAGTCAGCGCTCAATGACGCGATGACACACACGTACGCGCGTTCGAGGCTCGCAATTAGTTCTCATTGCGGCAAAACCGGCCTGATACGTACGTCTGCGGCGCACGGAAGGCATTGAGAGGGGCTTGTTGCCTCGCCAGCTTGCACTTCCGCGTATCAGCCCGCTATCTCGTCTCTTACGACCGTATCTGTGCGACAAACAATGCTTTTTCTTTCAAACACGAACCTTCCTCAACCAGACGCAAAGTGTCTTTAATGTACTTTGAAGTATATCGCCGAGTACTATTACGTTTCATTTATCTCCGTTACATTATTTCCGGAAGGAACACGACGCTAAGTGATGCGGAAATTCAGCTTCGCATTTTAATTTGGATCGAGAGAGAAAGAGAGAGAGAATAAAAAGATCAAAATTTAAAACTTGAGCAACAAACACCATGGAACAGAGTAGAAACAATAGATTAAAATTAAAAATGAGGAACTCGATATTCTATTAATATATATACTAATAACCATACGCACACATATACTGATAGAAATAATTAAAAGCGACACTAATCATTTTCGTAATTATATTCGTAATTGATGTTACTTTTAATTGTTCCTCAACTATGCATTATTAGTCATGCAAAAATTTAACGAATATATGTAGTCTGCGCGATATGAAAAAGAAAGAAAATTGTCCGATAACGGGTTGTATTATATAACAATTTCTTGAACAAAATCTATCAAGTTTTATCGTCGGAAAAAATTGCAGCGATAAATATTAACTAAGTTCTTTTGCACGTTCATTTCGTATTCGTACATCCTGCTATAAAATCTCTATAAAATCTACCTATAAAAATCGAACGTGCACTTTTGCTGCATTTCCTAACAGCATTCGTTTGATTTCTACCTAACATTTCGGACGAATAGGGATAATATCATCGAAAGTGAAACGAGAATGCAGTCTCTTTTCTCGGCGAACGCGGAATATGGAGGACTTGTCCGCGATCTAAAAGGAATAATCAGCCGTTCTTTGTACCGAAGGTCTACACTAGGAACGCGTATGGCATAAGGGGACACGTGGAGGCAT
Organism: Cardiocondyla obscurior; assembly: GCF_019399895.1. Classification (NCBI taxonomy): domain Eukaryota; kingdom Metazoa; phylum Arthropoda; class Insecta; order Hymenoptera; family Formicidae; genus Cardiocondyla; species Cardiocondyla obscurior. The sequence goes on from NC_091877.1 coordinate 1,374,686, forward strand.
ACGTGGCTGCCTTCGACAAGTATTGGAACCTCGCGCTCGAGGACTGCTTCGAGGTTTGGTCCCGGAAAGTCAAGAGAAAAGCGCCTGCCCTCGGTATGATCATTTTGTTACTATATTCTACTGCTATTGTGATTGCCCAGATTTTTTTATTTTTACTATTCTTACAATTTATATATTTCTATCCTTTGCTGCATTTTTTTTTTTAATATGCAAATAATATCGTGCAACTCTTTTGCTCAATTCTTTTCGCGGGCGCGCCCTTAATCCGTCATCGAAAGAAGAGCATCTTCGTCACCGGGAAGAGTTAAAGCACGATCTACTTTTAATCCGTGGGACTCCCATTCTTCATTCGTCGCGCAAATCGATAGAGTTTAACGAACTCACCTCGGGGGGAGTATGCGCGCGCGATTCGCTCTCGTCTTTATTTACACCGCGCGGCAAAAGGGCGGCAGGGCAGCCGTGGAGGAGCCGAGAGGAAGGGTCGTCGTATCGCGCGCGCGAAGGGGGATAATACATCCCACTAAGGTCGCCGCTTCGCGGTAGGAGCAAGGACCGACCTTGACTACGTATAGTGGTCGCCGTTCGATACGCCGCTCGAGGAAGAGAGGAGATCCGCGCGCGGCGGCGGGCCCCTCTTCGCTTCCTCCGCCTCACATTTCTTCGCCGACTCTTTCTCTTCACCCGCCCGCGTCTTCTTCCTGCCGTTTCTCTTCCGTCGTCGACCCTTTCCCTTCGCCGGGCTGACGTCCCGCGCGTGAGACGCCTCGCCGACGATCCGTATAGGCAATGATTTTCCTCTCACGCGTTTACCCTCGTCCCGCCCCCTCCTTCCTTCGCCACGTGCCCTCCAACTTTCCTCTCTTTTCATTCATCCATACCAATCGTGTTAAACCGCGATCTGAAATAAATGGTGAAGCACGTGCTCCAACTTCGGAGGCCGCTCTCGTTTCACGTGTGCAAATTAATGCGAGAGAAAAATCACAAAAGAGATAAACGATCCCGGTGTCATTGCGTAAACGGATCGTCCTTTCGGTTGCAGTTTGGTCGAACGATTTGACTTTTCTTTGGATTATCTCGGGGGAGAGATTTTCGTTTATTAATATTTCGGCGATAAATCTATTTTAGAGACGAGCGTAGTTACTTAACTGTTGAAAATTGTCAAGGTACTTACTAAGAAAGTAAACCTGCAATCACTTGCGTTAAGAAACAATCAATTATATTTTTAGAATTCCAAGAAGACGCGGTAAAAATGACATCCGCCGTAGATCCAATTTCTTTCCCCGGGTTTTCTTAGAAGTTTAATCTATTTCTCGGTGAATTTAGATTAACGACTCCCCTTTACAGCCGACAATCTTCTGGATTACGTATCGCGCACATTTTATCGTAAGGTTCTTTCGGTGAACTTGTCGATATTCTATCGATATAAACTACTTTCCGTTATGTTTCTATCAATATCGTGCTGTTTAATCTCGTCATTTTCAGTAGACAAGCCAGCGCCTTGCCTCATATTATCTACGTTTGTATAAGTGCACTCTCCGAACGCTTAAACCAGACCTAGACGTCGCACTAGCTATTACCATCGACAGACTACAATTAAAATTAAAATATTTCGTAATATTTCGCTTGGAAAATAATGCTGTAGCAATTATATTTTATTTTCAAATGCTCAGTGACACATTTTTTTTTTACTAACTACCTCTAAGAAAAAGCCTCGCGTAATACCTTTGTTAGGAATTAATTTATTTCCGTACAATTTAAATAAATTTAACCTTTAAAGGTTAATGGAACTCAGCGACGGCGTTGCGAGGCAACTCTAAGCAAATGCGTGTTGGGAACTGAACTCTTTCTTTCTCGTCGTTGTTTATAGCGCCGTTTAAAAAGCGGCGACGCCTCGGGCGGCTCTTCTCTTTCGGCATGACGGGTTCAGGGTTAGTTGGCCTACTGACGTACTTCGGGGAGTATCGCGAGGGGTCGCGAGGTCGTTGATACGAGGCTACGACAGGAGGGTGGAGGGACCGGTGACCTTGGAGAACAGCCCAGGATCGATGCTTTCCTTTCCCGCGTACACGTGTCCTGTTGGCTCCTCGTGCCTTCCTGCCTGCCATCCCCCTTTCGACCCTCCCGCGGTCCTTCCCTCTGACACCAACCCGCTTATCGCAGTCCCCCGCGCGCCTCCACGGACACGTGCTGGCCCATAAACAACCCTCCCAGACTTTCCTCGTGACCTCATAGTTTTCTTTCCGAGGTTTACTCGTGGATACCGTACACATTTTCGATTACTTCCGGACGCGCTGTATATTTAAACGCCGGTGTTGAAAAATTTAAAATTCTTTTTTCCTCTCCCTCTCCCCTCATCTCCTCCCGACACCGTCGTATCTGGTGGACTCGCTGCGTTGGCGAATAAATGAAACGCCGTTGGGGGCTCGAAAGATTCTCAATAGCACGCGTAAGGATCGCGTAAAATGACAAACATTTTTTTTCTCGCGTAATAAATTTTAAACGTTTTATAAATTAAAATACTGCTGATCAATGCCCACTGAATAAACGTGCATAACTGGAGTAGACACTTCGACGCGCGCATACATACAGATCGACACACAGAGCGACATGAATTTTTAAGTATTAAAAAATTTTGCAAGCGCGCTATATTTTCGTTTCTTTCCAAGGTATTTTTATTTCTTTTTTTCCTCCAGTGTTGTATTCTCGCAAATTTCTTTCGCGAGCAAAGGGATAGATTGCATCGTGGCGATAAAAAAAAAAATAAAAAAGAAAAAGAAAAAAATTTATGGGTTAATCTCTATTAAATGAGCAAAGAGAAGAGATACGTATATGAAAAATACATAGAAAAAGGTCAATGTCGCATTTTTGATTCAGGTGCTGATGCAGTCAAGATAGAGCCGGCGGAAAACGACGTCCCTAGGGCGGTGGTGAAGAAGATCGAGGGAAAGAGCGAGACCTTGGAGAGACACGTGCCGCAAATGCTACTGAGGGGAGAACAAGTCGTTATAATCGTCAAAATCAATTGACTACGCGCTATCGCCTTAAGGTCTGTTCATAAGCGTCAAGTGTCACGTGCATTTAATTACGCAGCGAATGTAATATCCGCTTGTTGCTCGTTATTTATTCATTCTACGTTGAAATGCAATTTTCACATGTAACGTTACTGGAAAATAAACAAATCAATCGATTCTGCAGCGGCTGTATGTTTCATATATGTATATGCTCGCGTCAAATCTCAGGATCGCGCTGCAAAACTCAATTTTTCTCGAGGTATCTCGGAATATATTAATCGGATAACAAAATTCAACGTCATCTATTTATGCGGCTACAATATAACGTTGCGTCATGATCTACATAACCGGAATAAGTATTTGTTTTCCTACTTCTCTTTAAAGCGGTTGTAAAATAAAATATTTAAAACAAATTGGGATACTGTCTCACATTTTCTGCAAATGCATACCGAAGCCTCGCCCCTTATTTCCTTTCCCTTGTCCACCTCATTTCTCCGCGTCGTAATTAATTTTTTTACCGAGACAAACATGCAAGACGTACGCGTTATCAAGTAGTTACGTCAAAGCTTCGTGCCCCTGAAATTATACGAAGAATCAAAACCTGGAGGTCGCCGAGACTAGACTTTCTCGCGACAGATGCAAGGACTTCGACGAGAAACGAAGACGGAAAAAAAAGAGAAAAAAAAGGAACGTCGAGATTGAAAAAAAAAAAAGAAAAAAAGAAAAAAAAGAAAAGAAAAAAAAAAGGAGAGGTCAGTCTACATCGCCACGCCGGCACGGCCTTCGGGCTCACGTACGTGCGGCGAAGACGACGGAGGTAAAAGCTGATGGAGTTCTAATCCGCGGCGAGCGGGCATCGGTAACGAGGAAGTCGAGGGCGACGAAGAAAGTTAATTCGCGCGATTGTCCGGCGTCGCGCCGTTCCACCGTGACTAAACTCATGGCCCGCGACTGGTTTTTCCCTTCTAGCGCTCGTCGCCCTCGTAAATGTCTCTTTCACTCCCTCCCACCCTCGAGGCAACACGAGGCGGAATGCGCGCATTGCCAGGAATAAGAAAGTTTTGATGTCGATTACGATGCCGGGTCGGTGCCCGCCGGAAAACCGCGGCGCGACGTACACGATCGACCCCGTGAGCGACGGTCGAGGTGATCGATATCTCTCGCGAATCGCTCTGGCAGATTGCAGTTGCATATAGACACGTATGAACGTGAACATTTAATTGGGAAAGTCTCGCATCTGACAAATGATATTCGGATTTACGGTATTTTTTTTTTCTTTTTTTTTTTTTCAAATATATTGTATGTTCCAAACGTAATATATTTTTCTAGTTAATTTTCGAAACCCTTATTGCGAGGATTTCTTTTTTACTCGACCGAAAATAAGTTATGTAAAATATAATAGCGTTATTTGTGAATGTGTATTGTTAAATGCGCAGTTTGTCCTAAGCACAGAGCACTTTCTCTTTAGCGAATACTAAAGGCCAATCTGAGAAGGATGCTGGTTGTTTCATGGTCGTGCCATGCCATCGGTTATTAACATATACTAGATAACAGCTTGTGCTTCCTGTCGTTCACCTATCGTGATGCTGATAAAAATGTCGAGGTCGCGTATTTTTAAATCGTATAAGCTTTAAGAAATTTTCATAAATTAAGCATTCATGCAGTATGCCGATACGCAACAAAATTATATTCTTCGTTTAATTTCAAGTTGACTTTCTTTCAGCGGCATTATATTTCAATTTTAATTCAAGAGCTAATTAAAGCGATTTCTTCATAAAAAGGTCGACTTCATTAAACTTTAATGCCAACGAGTCCGGAAAAGATGCTAACGCCGCGTGTATTTAAAAGGTACATCTACTTTTGCGCTGTTTCTTTTTTTTTTTTTCTTTCTTTTTACCCACGGGCGAGGCGTGTATTATCGTCGAGAATCGCGTCGAAATGACACGTCGGGCGTACAGCGTGCCGTGTTACACTGCTACTCTTCCGTAATTACAACTCGCGGCGCCATTAATTTTCGTATCGTTTCCCCCCTTCGCGGCGCGAAAGGGAACACTGGAACGTGGCTCGTATCCTCGGGGCGGCATTTCCTCGTCGCTCGGCGGCCGTTGTTCCAGCTAATCGCTCTAAAATCATATTTTTCCGCTCGCGAAATCGCGAGCGCCTTCGCTTCTGCGTCGCGGAAAAGTGCATCTCCCGTCGGGGGCCACGGTGAAAGCACCAACCGCCTCCTCCCCCCATTCCCCCCCTCGGCCCCTAGACCACGAGCGGCCAGGGGAACGAACGCGCGCACTCCCGGGGGGCCCTCTCACTTTCGCTCTCCGGAGAAAGTCCGGCCGCCCCGTCATCGTTGCGCTCCCCCTCTTCCCTCCCTCTCCCCGGCCCCCCTTTCGTCCACCCTTCGCTTTGTGGAATTGCCCGCCTCGCGTCCCCAGTCCCCCGTAAAAGAGTTCTCCGCTTGCCATCGCACTCGCCTTGACGATCAGAACTATGGTACACGCCGCTGCCCCCCTCGGTCCCCTCCCACCCCCTCCCCCCGCGACGGTTATGCACTTCTTCTGCGGTGTGCTCTCGCGATCCGACGAGGGGTTAATGCACTCCTAGAGCAAACCATAACCTTAGCTGGAGCCCTCGAGAAGGCGCGGGAATATCTCTCGCTACCAACGACAGACGAGCGGATCCCGCGGCGCGCATTTATTATCGAATTAGCGCTCTTTTTTTAAGAAACGCGTTAGATTACGTTTGATTTTAACGTGCTCTGTCCTTTAACGCGGCGATTTCTCGAAAGGCAATCATTAAAATCTGTCGCGTCGTAGCAATCTATTTTTTATGTAAAAAAAAAAAACATTTATATACATATATGTATATCAAAGCGATTCAATAATAGAAACTAATAGAAACAAGTAATTATTCTGCATTTAACAAAGTTCGCTTTAATAAAATTTATTTATTTCTCAACTTTCAAACCTTCGGCTTTGAACTTCGATCTTTAAATACTTTTATTTTGTAATTACCTTATTTAAATCCGATTAAAGAATCTGAAAATCGCCATGATATTTCGACCGTGGATACGTGCAGCAGATTTCGTACGACGGAAAGTAAAACGCCGGGGTTACAAAGCGAAAACGATCGCGCGTATCAAGGGAAAGTATCTCAGAAACACGTGTGATTATCATACGACGCCGCGGTCGGACTCCAAATGGGGCCTTTCGGTAAAAAAAAAAAAACGCATGCTTTTATAAAACGGCGTCGTTAAGAGAGATGCTGGTGAGATACACGATTAAGATTCGTGAACGAGGACCTTGGCGCGCATTGTTCGTGTGCGATAATTGGTTGCGGTTTTGTATGCGTGCTCCTTCGGCAGACAGAATAGTTTAGCTCTCGTACGTCTCTTTCGCTATCGAACTGGCTTGCGTTATACCTCTCCATCTCCCTCTCTCTCTCTGTCTCTCTTCGCTCTCGTACTAGAAGCGATAGACTCTACAAGTGAACATCGGTCCAGGGCCGACGAGCGAGCGCCTTGGAGGCGTAATGACGATCATAGAAACTCTCGAGGCCGACCCACGAGACCCAGAGTTTCGCGAAAGCGAGATAAAAGATTCGTAGAGATCGAGACGGACACGTGCGAGACATTTTATAAATCACAACGCACATCCATTAGACAACTTAAAAAAAATATCCCAAGCAAAGAGAGAGAGAGAGAGAAAAAAAAATGCTTTCGGCGAATGGAAAAATATCGACTGAAAATCTGGCAGCGCGAATCGTTTTCGCGAGTGTGGAAAAGCGTGTCGCGATAACTAACTACGAGGAGGTCACTGCGGCGAGATTAATCGGGCCGATAGGCAGCGGCGCGGAAAATTTTAAATCACGTTGTCCTCGGAATTCACGCGATAATGGGCATTATCGCGTGTCCCGTGGACCAACGGCATGCATCGCTCGCGAGCGATGTCGCGAACTGCATCCTTCAACGTCTCTTATGTCCAAGAGAAACCCCTGCCTCTCTCCCTTTCCGCGAGTGATACGCTCGTCGCGCAACGCACGTAACGACGTTACGCGAGATAAAATCGCGAATTACCGTGCATATTCGCGATAACGAGAATGTCGCGTGCACGACGCGTTTTAACGATGCAATTATGGCCCGCCGAGCGCCGACGAGTTTTCGTTTTGTCGAAGAAAACTAAATGCGGGGCACGTCGCTCTCTTTCCTTCAACGACTAATAAGAGCTCCTAACCCAGAAATTAACTCAGTCCATATCTTTTTAACGAACAGCGCGCGAACGAAACTTGCAAATGCGGCGCGCTTCGAAGCCTCTGATTTTACGGCATTAGTAATAGCTAATCAGCGGAAACGTCCGGAAAACAATTCGCTTACAAAAAGAAAAAAAAAAAATTTCAAATCACGTCACGTTCACTCCGAATAGATCCAATGAATCTATGACGCGGATTATCGAGTGGAGCCTTGATGAAAAACGGTTTTTCTCGTTTCACCCCGAGCACGAGAGATCACGACTGCATTACGATTATAAATTAGGATCCGACTAACGGAACTCGTCAGGCTCAATTTCCACCGTGCAATCGCCACGCAATCTCAATCTCTTCCCGACGCACGGCCTCTGATACAAAGTCTTACTCCGCAAAGTGTTGAAAATAACCATTCTAGTGTCCCTGACGAGATGAGAATGTTGAGTTCGCCGCGAATGCGTTAACTGTTGCGACTTCGCACTTCCTACTCGGAGCTCGTACGCCCGCACGTGTGTGCGTACGCGTGTGCGAGACCAACAACAATAATAAGGTTGAGTCATGTGCGTCAGAGACCTTCGCCAACAGAAGAAGGGCCTTGGTCCATGCCCCGGGCAAGGCGAGGATCTCTGCCGTGATTACTCGAACGTGTGCGGCCTTCTTCTCGAATTCAACGTCCCTTTTCGGAATTATACGGCGTCTAAAAATTTCTGGACCACCATCGACGACAGTATTGTTTCGTCTCCGAGCGCAGAGAAGCGTAGAGAGCGAGATACTTAAATAACTAACCTCACCAAGGAATTATTATTTCGAAAGCAAACGCACAAGTGTAATATAAAATTGTGATATTCGAAATATTAAAAAATTAAAAAAAAAAAAAAGAAAGATATTATTTAGAATTAAAAATTAATTAACATCGCAAATTGAAAACTGAAGACTCGACGATTGTAGAGTCGGTCAGGTACTCGCGTTTATACGTGTAATACTTGATCGTACAATTTTTTCGAGTCTTGACTTTGGATTAAATTGTTGAAGCTAGTTCTTCCTAAAGAGAATCACGGCGGAAAATAAAAAGGAACGCGCAGAAGGTACGCGTAAAGAAATGAGCAATCACGCCCGGCTGGAAGCCAAGGGTCGCCATCTGTTAAAATCCGTGGCCTGGAATTCGCCTGGTTTTTGTCTCTCGCGAAACATTACTCAGTGCGAGTGGCCGTCGTCGCCTTGCCCTTGTAAATAATTTGTGACAAATGCTATTGCCAGAACTCATTCGTTCCCTTTTGCAATTTATAAACGCGTACGAAGCGGAATAAAAACAGCTGCGTTCAAGTCGAAATTTTCTAAAATACAATATAATCCCCGGAATTCAACGAATAATCGACGTTTAAAAAGTTATTTCGATCTCTACGGAAAAGTATCGCGCGAGCGAATAACCCGCGGATTTAACGACCGCGCGCGAGGAATTTCTCTTCATCGTTATATTATTTTGAATGCCTCTACGCGCACAATCGGATCGTACGCTTAATCATTATGACAAAGCAAGCGACTTCCTTGAAGGCGACGGTCGCTTTTCAATGCGTTCGATGGGGGGGCTTCAATAACGGCGATGCCGTAAGGACGCGTTTTACAATCCACGTCTCCTCGATGGAGGCTGACAACGCGGCGCGTTGAAATCCAGAGCCAGTCATGTTCCCGACTGGTCAGCAGTCTGGAATGGACGAGACTAGAGCGTTACGTACGGCGGGATCAACTCGCCACATCATATTCCGCGCCATTCGAAACTTGAAAGTGATTTTTTTACTCGCAAACCGATAATAGCACCTTCAAATGTACGCTTTATCGAACAACTAATTTACAATGGGAGATCAAATCGTGCCTATTTAGTGGAACTTTGACTTCGTAGCCAGCGAGATGTATTTTTCGTATATTCAGCACCGCTCGAGGGGAGATAGAATTATCGAAGGTCGTTGACGTCAGCCATCGCGCTCTGAGTAATGCAATAATGAAAACGTGCGACGCGAGAAATTAGGCGAAGCAATGCGCCTTGGAAAATTCTTGCTCGGCAGGCACGTGACAAACATGAGAAAATATTCTTTATGCATGTTTTCCACCGTGGAATTTTCAAAAAGTATTTCCTCGACCGTCCTAAAAATTACAATAGCTATTTCGCTTACGATTTCAATGATTCAACGCAAACGTCGCTTTATTTCTAATTAATCTCGTCCGCGATTAAAAATTACAATTGTATCTTTTTAAGTTAAGAGTCTCGAAGAATATATTTCAATCGTGTTCCGTAATAAGATCCGAAACGTTTGAGTAAAATTAATTTTGAAAAATGTTCATCGTTGAACCACGCACAACAATCGAAACTAATGATCGTAGAAGAAATTTACATATCGACATCGCGCGAAAATATTTTAACGAAGGTGAATGAAGATGCAAGAAATATTTGTCGCGCAAATACGAACTGATAAATAATTTGGGAATACTATTAGGAGTTATTGCCGCTTCGACGTAATAAATTAATTACGAGAACTTGGGATTGTTCAATTTTTTTCGTTTTTGGGAAGTTTTTTTTTTTTTTATACGACGACGTTACGTTTTAGAAGGGAAAGAGAGCAGATGCGCCAATAGATCCAATTATCGCTAACCGCAGGGAGTCTGTAAGTAAGCGGGAGCGTCGATTAATATCGCGGTGCACGTCAACGACTCCGAAATCCCGCGATTGATCAATCCTAGAATCTTGCTCATGCGCCGCTCGCGTCGTGAAATCACATCACTTAGATGAGACGACTCTGATTCATCGGCCGGCGAGAGCTAATCAATAACGGCTTTGCAACTGTCGAATCGATTGATCGTTTCTCGTGCCGCATTTGTCTCGTAAGAATCGGCAATGTAAAAAGTAAGTTAGAAGCCTAAATACATCATCCTTTCTTATCTCGCTTAAACACAATTTGACAACTTATCGAATAATGAAATCCGATGGAATTGCGATCCAATATGCGTTGGCTGACAAAATATATATATCTGACAATAATCAAAGTTTCCTAAATTTCTTTTCCTTTTTTAATTAAAATATTATATAATTTCTATTTAAATTAGTTTAGACTAAAATAATCAAAATATATTTAAGGTGTGTTAATACGCGCACGTTCTTAATTCGTGACGAAATTCTACCCTGAGTAAAAAAAAAAAAAGAAAAAAAATAAATAAAGGCGAATGTCGACCGCCTTTTTTCTCCGCGTCTCTTTTACATATCCCTAATACGACGACGATGTTGTAACCGGTTTCGGATCAAGGATCAATGGTCCTCGCGATTCTCTGGCGAGCGTTGGCGTTTCGAGGCGAGCGCGAGACCGATTAACGACCCTAACCTAATTAGTCAACAACGGCGAGAGAAAAGAACCAGGAAGGGAGACAAATTTTAAAAGATGCATAAAATACTACTCGTACAAACGATCGATTAAATTGAAATGTCTGCAATTTTTCGAACTAATAACAAAAAAAAAGAAAAGAAAAAAAAAACCAAGAAAGAACACGAGTGATTATTTGTCTGGAGAATGTTTCACAGACGTGCTAAACACGAATCGCAGATGCAATATTATGTAACAGTTAAATAAGTAACAATCAAATAAGTAATTACGGTGAGGATATTTATATGCTGCTTGTTTAATTATTAAATTAAATTAATAATATGCGTAATAGAAAAAAAGTAATAAAATTAATTAATTAGAGGAAAAAGAGGATGCTGATTGATAAAATTATTTAGAGGAGTGCTGCAACGTCCGCGGAATAATCGATCGACGATTATTTTACGAATTACGTCGCTTCACGATGTATCTTGTACGACGCAGCTCACGGTGGAGATTCGCTCGCGTTAGAATTTCGTGTATATCGAAATTTTTTTTTCCGTCCAGCCCAATCCGAGCGACTAACGCTTGACTGCCGTCAAATTCGTGTCAATGTTATCCACGCGTTAACGATCTGCCATTTACCTTCGTTTCTCTCGGCGACTATTACGTATCGATCCCGCCTATATCTCACTTTACGTTCATGGAGACGCCAATTTGAATGATTGATTATTATAAATAAGGCCGCGACGCGCATTTTACTACGTTGCGCGGAAAAGAACACGCCAATTACGACTGCACTCGTGTCTTCCTCCGGCTAATCGATCACACGTTCATTAACTATCTGATAATCAAGCAAAACTGTCCGAGCCTCTCTCTTATCTTGTTTTTCTAATTTAAAACTTTTAAATATAGACGTCGCCGAGTTAAGAAACATTTCTCCAAGTAAACAGGGCTTTAATAAAGTAACGCGACGACGGGACGACGCACTCGTTCGAAAAATGAAAGAGCACATTTATCATTGAAATGCGCGATGCGCTTCATTCATTAGCCTCGAACTTGCTTTTGCAAATATTGCCATTGCGAAGATGACGGGGGAGGAGGGAGGGGGTGAGAGGGGCGGGGAAGGAGCGATGTTGACTCCGAGTGTTTCAAAATCCATCGGCATCTTCAGCGCGAAACTTGCGATCGTGTATGTTACGCCGCGCCGTTCCGAAGGTAAGCCGCTTCAAGGTAAGCTAAAGTCAGCATCGGCGACTGCAATTGTTTAATCGGTCGCAACAATAACACTCGATTCAGCATAATTTTTGCGTCCTGCACGCCGCGTTATATTTAACAAGCGCGCGAACACGAGTCGCCACGAAGAACGCGTTTCCCGCGATCCCGAGCTTTTCGCACGAAACGTGATCGTGAAATGTTACGCGAGCGAAATTATTGCCTACATACCGCGCATATATTTCCATATATTTTGCATTTATGTGTTATTTAAAATTTTCGTCGGCGTGCAGAAAAAAAAAAGAGACTATAATAAATTATCATTCCGCTGCATATCACAAATGTGAATTCTATTTTCAGCAAAAGTCGAACTTTGTCGAAGTCACGAGTCGAGCGAGATGAGAATCGCCGAAAATCGTTGCTAGGTTTTCCCGTCGAATACGCGAAACGACCGTCCCTCCCGCTTTCGATCTGCGTTAGCGCAAAACAACGTTAAAGGCCCACCTCTCGCGAGATCACCGAAATGAGATCAGACCGATGCAAAAACTTTCTCCGGTCGGTCCGTGCACCGGTCCTTGACCATGACCGCGTTTCCCATGGTCCCCGGGGCGACTCGCGCAGGGCGGCCGTTTCGCGTCAACCGACCCGGTTGCGTCACGCGCGCGGAGGGCACGCGGTGCCCTGTGCACGAGCGCGTATCATTATGTCTAGCCGCCGTTCGTCCCCCCTCTGGCACGAGGAAGATAGGTTCACGCCGTCGTCAACGAACGGATACTCCGCGAAGGTGAAGAACGCCGAAGGAGAGAGAGAGAGGCATGGGAGAAGGACTCCGAACCCGCGATGTACCGACGAGTCAAGGCCCCGGCCCAATTCGAGTTCGTAGACCCGCGGAGGATAGATCACACGCACGCACGCACGCACGTACGCAGACATGCACGTTACGAACCACCGTCGCTCGCGTCCTGCCTCTTTTCGCACATTGCCTTCGTAAGGTCATTTACTTTTACCAGCAGCCTTCCTCAAGGTTCGCTCGCACCTCTCCGGCCACCGCCGTCCTTACACCTTCGGGATCGAGCAGGTGCGTCGAACGCGTGGCCCATATTCCATAAGCTATTTTTTTTATTTTATTTTATCAGCGACGTAAAACTGTAGATATTAACATTTAATGTCGCGTATTTTAATAATTTTCTCGCAAATTTGTCATTAATAAAAAAATATAAAAAAGAGAAAATAGAAGACGAACTTGTCGCACGTGCAAGGGAATGTACTACGGATATAGATATTGCGCGCAGCTCCAATTCGTGAAGGTGAACACACGGTGACACACGTGGTGCCGTTGTTCAGGGTCGTGACGATTTGCTTCTAGCGTATATGAGGAAATATACCTTGCAAGCGCTGTCATTAACTATCAATGCGCACTATCCACGCGCCCGAGTAGCGCGTGAACGCGGAATAGAATTTGTGAGCGGTCGGACTTGACGATAGTTAAACATTCACGTAGCGTCGAGTTTTTCAGGGTCGTCCGTGCGTACGATGCGTGCACCTTACTGCCAAGATATATAAAGACGAAAATACGCGGCGACAAGGCGATGAATTCGCTTCGATTAAGATCCCTCATTTTCGTGAAAGGGAAAAAGAAACGCCAATCACATAGAAGTAAAGCGGAAAGAGACTGTGGACGGGATTCCCGACAGTAAAAGTAAAGAAAAACGTAATTTTTTTTTATGCGGCAATCTAATCTCATCAAGAGAGTCTTTGAATAAGCCTAATAAAATTTTTTTAATTAAAATTATTAAACAGAAAGCTTAATTTAATTGCTTAGCAACCTTTTCGAGCCCTTTATCAATTTTCAAACCTTTTATTATTTCGTTTTTTAATACAAATTTTTCATTTAAAAAAAAAAAAAAGAACATTGTCAATCTTGCAATTTCCTTCCAAATTTAGAACGCTTCGTGAATGATTTCGCGCAAGCTAATATTTAATCTTCCGGAATCGACCGTGACGGCGTGTCCACGTGGTCGCAAGGTCACTTGCATGTATACGGGGCCCTTATGGTGCGCGCCAGCGTAATATTTATCGAACGTACATCGGTTTTGGCCCTCGGCCCTGGGTGCCACCGAAGGTCGCCACGTAATCGCTCGACGAGAAACGAGAGAGTGTGAGGAGTGCGAGGATTGCGAGAATAGAGTAGAGAATTTATTACATTGCGCTAACGCGCGCAAGTAACGCAACACTTTTATGTAATGTACTAAAATTCCTTCAAAACGATCTCTACCAATAATAAAATCATAGCGTGGTTCTAAGCTTCGCGATAAAACGTTACGTTATTGCCGCAACATGAATGGAGGCATTCTCCCTTTTTATCAACGGCAATTAAAACAAGATCTTTCCCTCAAACTTGACGAGTTTTGACTTAAAGTTTGTCGCTTTGATGATTGGATAATAAAGATTTACAATTTAATCAACCTGCCAGCGTAACATATTTAAAGTAACTCCATAATACTAAAATAAAATAATTGTTGAGATAAAAAAAAAAAAAGAAAAAAAAAAAAAAAATTAATACACATAAATATACTATAAGTCTATTAATTAAATCGAAGAGCACGCACGAATCCGGAACGTTTAAGCCAACCGCAAATACCGCGAGTGGACCGAGAAGGGGAGGTAGGAGAGGAGGATTCACTTGAGGGCCGAAAGTTGGCCTAGGCCGAAAATACTTGTATAAAATATAGTTCGCGTCTCGAGCAAGAAAACTCCGGGGAGCGGATGCACGAAAGTCTCGTGAGAGTCGACGATGCTCGCGCGTTTCTCGGGTCGATAATGTTCGCTAATGATTTGCTACCGACGCCCGATTAAATTTAATTTCGCGTCCCGCGGACGAATCCGCGTCGCGAGGCGAGTGCCGCGCGGGCCGGTCAGTTCAAGCGCTTTCTATGCAAATCACTTTTATTTCACGGAGATATGCAATGCCCGCGCGGCACTTCCTCGATTGCGCCCGATCGCCGTCGAACACGAGAGCCGTTGATTATTTTCGCGAGCAATCGTTTGCTTTCCACTTCGGGTTTAGTAAAAGCTTATTAAGTAACGCGTGACCCGAATGCCCGATCGTCTCTAAATCGCCGCGACCGGCCTCCTTTTGCTATTCTGCAGCGAGTTTGCTAGCGTCGTAAATGCGCGCGTGTCCCACGCACGCGAGCGGCGTGTCTTGTGTGGGCGAAGTACTTTTAACATTGTCACGGCCGCTCGCAGTTTAAACCCTTGCCTGAAGAATAATCGCGTGAAAAGCACGGTTGTAGTCTTTATCGCTTAATTACTGCGCTTTAACTGACGCATAGATACTTTCCATTAAACTTTACTAATCTTTATTTAGAAAAAAAAGGTCTGCTTTTGATAAAAAAAAAAAAATTAGAAACTTGATGAATTCTATTCTATTTCGTATCGTACCTAGCGCTAAAATATAATTTTTTTCTCGGATGCCTTTTTCCGATTACAGTCGCAGCGTAAAGCTCGCGTGAAAATCGCGCTTATTGTTAGTATAAGATTACTGGAGGTCCTTTACCTACCTAGTGACTGTCTCACGACGCGCGAAACTCCGGAAGGAGGAAGTGAAACACCAACGTCTTCGGGGCCTGTTTCCCGGCACCTGATTCCTTCCGTACTCACTACAGTCACCGAGGCAACGTTCCCTTCTTCAGTCTCGCGAGTCTTCCCACCCTCGCGATGATCTTTTTATTTTTTTTTTTCTCTCTCCGATGCGCGAGCAGGCTATGATGCACCACAATTGTTTATCTGCCGCGAGTTGTGACAATCGACGCGACTCGCATCACACACACGCACGCACGCGGCCACGCTCTCTATGCGTCGTCTTGCTTTATGTATATCTCCTCTCCAAATTTGAGATTTTTCAAATAAAAAGAGTGGCGAAGAACTCTATTGTTTATGACTTAATAATAAAAAAAACTTGCGTGAATCGGAGAAATTCCAGACTTTACCAATAATCTCACGATAATCGTGCGCACTTTATGAAAGTAATAATGCACAAAAAGTCCCGTACAACGATCATCGACGAATTGTAATTTTTTAGGCAGGAAATAATCTGGAGATGCGAAACTTGGACGGATCGGTCGGTCGAGTCTCGAGTAACTTAGTCCGGTCGCTGAGTTTCTTCCGAAAGGCACGGTCACTCTCTCCCGAGCTTTCCGTCGCACTACTTGCTTATCGTATTTTATTCCCGAAGGCGATCGCGCTTCGTATCTCCGGGCTCGGTCGCCAGCGTTAACCGCGCCATGGCCCGCACGTGTCCCGTCCAGTCAAACTTGTAAACAACGACGCGGGCTCTCTCTCCTATCGCGGACAACTCGCTCCCGTGGACGGCGGAGAGCAGCGGCGTTACCGAGGGCACCCCGCGTGTCGCGACGATGCGAGGAGGCCGCGGCACTTCGGCGCGAAGACAACGGAAAGAGACAGAGACGGAATGGGTAGCCTCGGTCAAGGAGCGCGCGCGCGGAACACTGAGCGCGACGCGCGAACGGCGAGTCTCGGTTTGCCTAGCCTAGCCTAGCCTACCGCCACTAAACGCCGCTATCCTAGGTTAGACATGCTCGCGACACTCTCCCTCTCTCTTTCTCCCGGGCGCGTCCGCTCGTCCGCTCGTCCTCGTCGAACCGTTCCCTCTCGCCCGCTTTCGCTCCCACCATCTCTCGCGCAATGAATACACCGCGTTGCGCACGCGATTCTGATACCGAAGAAGAGAGAGGGAGGATGGGGGGGGAGGGGGAGGAGAGAAGAGAATCGTAAGGCCATAGCCACGGCCATCGGTCGCGTACACCACACCCACACACACGTGCGACAAGATGCAGCGTGCGGGCGCGTGTGTGTGGGCGCGCAACCGTTCAATTCCGCGCATCGAAAAATCACACATGCCGATTCCCGTGTCGCGCTTGCTCTCTAATTGTCTAAAACCCTCGGCGAAACGGCTACCGCCGTTTAGTCAAGGTTACGACCGAATCTCCTCTTCGTACATCGACGCGCACGTGACGAAAGTTAGAACACGACGGTGTCTGACAGAAATAAAAAAAAGAAAAAGAAAAAAAAAAAAAAAAAAAATGCTTGCCCCCGAAACTCGAATCGATCGAAGAAGGTTAGCGGCGACACGCGGAAGTTCCGGGACCTCCCGAAATAATTGAGTCGGTCTTATCGCGACAATTTTGTAATCGAGCGGTATAACGTTCAATAATAATCAAGCAATTAAGTGCGTTTGCACGAGAGAAGCCAGCAGGTAGACGCGGCAAGCCGATGCCGCGCTCTTATCCCCGAAAGCGCGCCGCAGATATACGCGAGGCAGATATTCCCCGCGTGTAAAAATGCATTTTATATGCCAATAAGAAAGATACGTGTAACGACGCAACGTGTACGAAGCGTGCACGCACGAGATGTGACGCACGCACAATTACGTGGCCCGCGAGCCTGAATACGAGAATATATCTTAGCCAGCGGCTAAGCGTAACGCGGAGATACACGTCGAACATCTGTTTTCGCCATCGAAATCGTCTTTTTCACGATTCCGCTGTTTGTTGACCCTACCTGCGTCAAAAAAATTTACCTATTCGCAGCCCCGGAAATACCGTAAAATCAGATTCCGACGCACGGCCCGCTCCGGACCTAGAATTAGATCGCGATACACCTTGAAAGCGGAATCTAAATTAATTTGTCAGCGCGATAGAATTTACACGGCGATGATTTAAAGTGCATTGAAAAGCCCCGCGCGTTTCACCTTCGCGTTCTTCGTGGGTTTAACAGCTGTTTTTGCGAGAGGAGAGAACGAGTTATATATTCGACATTCGGCGACAAGCAGGTTTTGATACACTTAATAAATTTACGGAGCGGAGCGTAATTTTCCCCGCGATGTATATTTAAATTGCGCAGCATAATTTTCAGTTTTCTCACGATAAATGCAAGTAGCGAGAAACTCAACGACGTTTCGGAATTGGGAAACTCGTGGGTACGCAACGCAGCGCTATCAACTCGTTATCACGTATCGCTAATAATATGATGCGTCTGTGAACGCTAGATTAAAGAGTAATTAATGATCGTTTGTAGTCCCGCCGACGTGCATGACGCGCATGACGCGATTCGCTTTTTGCCGTACACGATATTTAGTGCGCATTGCCTGACTGTAAAAACGAATTTCGTCTAAAAAAAATACCGAAAGAAAAAAAAAAAAAATAACGTCAGTTTGAATTGTTTCCAGAAGACAGGATTATCATAACGCGTGACGTGTTTGAGTTATAAAAAACGTTATCCGTATTTCTTAAAATAACATAGAGAACTGAAAACAAAATAGATAGCCCGTGTATTACTTTCACTTATCAATTTCTCTGATATATATTTCAAGACTCAAAGATTCATAGTATTAATAATATATTCTCGTAACCAGCTGTAACAGTTTTTATAGGGAGAGAAAAAAAAATCCTTTAATTTTAAGATTCGCTCGATAATTTTTACGTAAAAGCCACGTTCGAGTATAATTTAGAAAATTATTTCCGTTCCGTCCTGCTAGTTGTCACTCTTCGTCTTTCGATGCTTAATCCATCGCGGATGAACTCTTATCTATATATTGCCACATCATCGTTATGACAGAATATCTTTGTTATAAAAAGTCATGTAAACTAATGCCTACCGAGTGATATTCATTTCCGATATCGTTATACTCTCAAAAGCAGTAACAATCTTTGTACACGCGGGAAATGTATGCCGATTAATATTATATTTAATAAGAAATTTACTTAGTCGCGTAGGGTATCGATTTTTTTTGTAATTAAGGGACTAATAAAAATTGACACGCGTGTTAGGCTTGGGCGCAAACCGAGTGGTGACATAGAACTCGGAATTAGGGCTAAGGGTAAGGCAAGTGGTGACACTCGATGTTTGGTCAGACAGCCAGTCTCGGCGCTATTAATATACAACGTTCGCTGCGCAGGTGGCCGACGTGATTGCCACGGATGGCGGAGCGGATTCGCGAGACTTTCTAACGAAAGTGCAAGTGTTTTCTTTCTTTCTCAACCGGCTGCCGCGATCGCTGCGTAACCGTTCTCGTCTCGCGACTTTCGCGCGTTTTTCCGCGGTTTCCCGCCGAGGTCGTCGAACGCTTCCGGCTTCTCGGTTGTCGACTGCGCTTCGATTTTCAGGACCACGCGCGTTTTTATACGCTATCAAGCCGTTCGCGTTTCAACGTTACATTACCACCGGGGCAAAAGATACACGACGAATTACGAATTGTCTTGATTAAAATATTTAACAAGTTTGCAAGTTATTTCAAATTTAAATGAGTTTTGTAATTTTTTACATTACTTTCGAATCCTTTCAGCATTAATTATACCTTGCGATTTTTAATGTGTTATCAAATGCGAAGGAAAAAAGAAAAAAAAATCATGTTTTACAAAAAGAGCTTTACAGCAGGTTCGGTCTGACAAGTCTCTGATCTACCTTAGAAAATTTCTAAAATTTCAGTCGGAAAGGACGCGAAAGCCAACACTCGTGGCGTCTGACCAAGGCCCAGGCCGACTTCACCGTGACATAAATATTCGGGAGCCCATTTCTCGGCGGTCGAGAGAACTGAACTTGAAAGCACGTGAAAAAATTGGGGGAAGGGAGAGACGAGTGGAGCACGCTCATAATCGTCGTACGGTGGCAATGTGCGACCCTGAGAGAACGAAATCGCCGCCATCCTTCAGGGAACGCGAGACACTTCCTTTCATCTATTTTTAAGAGTACACCGTCAGCGTCGCGCTTGTCCGAACGCGGAGTTCAATCTGTCACTCTCGTTGATGACGTAATAAATTTATAGAGACGAGCATTGCCGAAAGAAACTTTCAGGCGGCAAAATTAATTAACGTACATGATAATTACAAAAGCGATATTTTCAAAGCATAAAATAAAAAAAAATAATAATAATGAAACTTAATATATCTGTAAATCTAAATCTATTTATTTTCGTTTACTTTATTTTCATTTATTTGTAAAAATTAATCTAGTAATTTAGTACTGTACGCACCTCTCGTTGCATATCGATAATAAAAACTTGACCAACTACTAATGAATCCGCTCATTACTCTCGTGCGGTTATTTATTCTTCAACGCGCGACGCAATCTTTTTTTTTCTTCTTTTCTTTTTTTTTTTCTTTTCCGGCACGAAGGCACGCGTAATTTAACTTCGTCGTTAAAACCGCGAGTTGTAAATTTGTAATTCATTTGACTACTCCAACGTGGAATAGCTTAATGTCCTTCATAGACGATGCTTTGTATGTATCCAATGAAACATCTTCTCCTTCAAAGCAGTTGTAAAGTGCAATAAAATTTATCATAAAATTCAACTTTACTGTAAATTTTTTTTCACGACAATATATGTATACGAAAGAAACAAAACTTTAGAAATTAGTGAATACGTTTTATGTAACAATTTACGTCACCAAAGTGCAGAACGACGAGCAACGACGAATAATTAAATCCAAATATTTGCGGAGAAGCTAATCCGACTTATTAATTATTTATTCACGCGCGAAGGTAATTACCTGTCCAAAGTAGTATCCGTGCAGGATGGCGCTTAGAACTTCGCAGGAAAATTTTCAGACTTTATGTCGGTCACTTTTAAATTCAGCCTCATATTAAAGTTTGCAATAACGAACAGGGGAGTTATTCTTTATTGCTCTCTCGTCGTTTCGCGCGACGTGACACGCGGAGCTGACGCATAGAGAATCGTGCGGCCTGATAATGCAGTTTACACTTGTATTAAACCCACGGCACGCCCGAGACACACGTACTTAAGTGCACACGATTGTATTCGCAAAGTGTTTCATCGCGCATCACCCGCGAGCGAGGCGCAAACTTTCACTGCGGGCGCATATTCGTCTCTCCTCTCTCTGCAAAGCTTTGCAATAAATTTGGTCAGTTCCACGCCCCCTCGTGTCTCTATGCCCCTCCGACCTGATAATTATTTATACCCGATGCATGTATATCGCGTGACGCGGCGAAAAAAAGTACGCAAGCATATGATTTGTATGTATATGGAAAAAAATAAAACTTTATTCGAGAGAATAACAACGGAGTCTTATTTCATTTTTCTTTCCCTTTCTCTTTTTGACTAAAAGAAAGAATTAAACTTTATAAAATATGTGATGTACTCGAGAAAGCTAGAAAAAATTAATTCTTTCAATACAAATAAAATCTTTTATATATATTATAAAAAATAATAAATTAATATACAACACGTGTGACGCAAAATTCGAAGACGTTTCGCGTGAAAAACTCAATCGTATTCTCGCTTCTCACCTGATCAGGTGACAAGATTCTGATCCTATCGAGGAGAAACGACGTAGTTCCGGTAATATGTTAGCTTCGGTGATTAAAAACCAATGAAAAGTCGTTATCGCGTCACGGATAAACGAAGTCGTAAATGCGATACGAGCCCAGGTGGATTCTAATAGTTCATACCTGCCTCACCTATAAATTCTTTCACGAGAAATGCATTGTACACTAAAAAGCAGATATGGCGTTTACCGCGAGGGCGGCTGGCGTGTTCAATGTACGTGCGCTAATGACTGTTTAATGCATCAGTCGTGCAATAAGAGTATTCTATTATACAGTTTATATTTTATCCCGAAACTCACTTTCGTGATTATACATTATTAGTTAAATGGATGACAAGTTTAATTAAAGAGGCTAATGTTACTCGATTGTAAAAGAAATGTTAAAGATTAATGTAATTTACATTAAATTCAAAAAAGCATTTACTTTTCATTTATTCTCTGAATAACAACGTCTTGTAACTCGATGTCGAAGGTTACAGCTGACTGCGTAATAAACCGTTTCATGTATGCACATGCTAACTGTATACTGTTAATTTGTCATTATTATTTACCGAACACAATTGTACTCGTTCGCAATTTAAACTCATTTACTTTGCGCTTACGTCGGCAATATACGAGTTATATTCCGAGTATCATGTAAATATACATACGTAATACAACAGCCAGAAATTATTTGATCATTCTTCGAACATAATAATATCGCGAAAAATCTGCTG
The DNA here is from genome assembly GCF_019399895.1 of Cardiocondyla obscurior. NCBI lineage: Eukaryota > Metazoa > Arthropoda > Insecta > Hymenoptera > Formicidae > Cardiocondyla > Cardiocondyla obscurior. Next base: position 1,396,576 of record NC_091877.1, read on the forward strand.
ATATTTCTGCGTTTACAAACGTTACGAAATTTTCCATAAATTTTACGATAAATATTTCATCCTTACTCAAAAAATATATCAACTCCCCATTTTATAATACAGCATTAAAAAAAAAAGAAAAAAAAAATTACATTAAAATACTTAAGTTAAGTCCTTTCAAAAAAAAAAAAAAAAAAATGTTTAGCTTAACGAGTCATTATTAAGAAAGTTTCAAACGTACGCATTTACAACTGAGAACATCAAGTCGCTTTTCTAAAGCCGAATGTTTTTTCGGACGCGAAGCCTATTAATGACGGGATCGATTACGTGATCTTGAGTGAACGTTCGCGGCAACTCTCTTACAATGAAAAAGAATCAAGGAACGAAAACCGCGTACTCTCACTTTTCACCTTCCGAAAACCGAAAGCGCGGCGTTCTCTCGCTTTTCGAGGTACGTACACGTCGAGCCCGCGACCTACCTGGTCCAGTGTTAACGTACGTATAGTGGGCCAGTGTCAGGCAACGGCATCATTTTGGTAATGAACGCCGTCGAATTTCGGTGAGTCAGAAAAGTATGGCATTGGCGCGCGGGGCCACTGGCCAGTAATCGGGCCAATGTTAAAAGTCCGGGACTTCTAGTGCCGATTGCCTAACGTTCCCGGTACACGCCAACACGCGGAAAAGAGAGAGACAGACCGAGAACGTATTTGCGCATACGAAGGAGAAACCTTTAAATCTTTCGATTCGCATTATCCTTGCCTCGTACATACATAACGATGCGCGCAACCTTAGAAGAAAGACGAATTGTAAACATCTCTCAGGGATTCGATCCAATACTTTGATATTTTTCGTGTACGTGATTAATAGTTAGAAGTTTGCTCGAGTCACTTGAATAAATCAAATGGCGGGGAAACGTGAGCATTTTTCATAATTTATATTTTGTATATCGCCAAATATCTTTTTCCGCGCGCGAAGAAAGGAAAAAAAAAGAAAAAAAAAAATGCAGATGTAATTTATCATGTTTACTTCCAATACAATATCTTCGCTTTCTTTTCGATGATGTGTCTTTCACGGCGCAACCTTTTTTTTTTATATATACTAGCAAAGAATTTTATTCACTCTTGAACTTTTTATTTCATTAAATACTTTCGAAAACTTTTCTAGACTTTATTCGCGATTGTTTCGCGCGCAGGCTCGTCCGCGGTGCGGATTTTCGTTAGACGCATCTCGTTAAGCGATAGGATTGAGATCGTCGTAGGAGGACAGAGAAAAAGAGGAAGTCGAGAAGAGGGTACTTTGAATTTCCCCCGCGGTGTAACGACGGACGGAGCCTTACACTGCTCTCTCGTGCCCGCGTCGCGAGGTGAGCGAACGTTCGTTCGCTCTTAATGTCCGTGCCTGGTGACCCGTGGTGCAAACTAAACCCACCGGAGAAAGTTGCCGGATACTTTCTCGTAGCCCCGCTCTTTGCACGCCGGCCGATGCAATCATTTATAAACGGAGCCCCGCGCTCGACCCGATCGCTCGCGAGCGAACGTCTCGCTGGCGTTTATGGCAAACGGCCGAGCGACATGACGCGAAGAGGCCGGTAATTACCTGTCAGCCTGGATTACGGAGCAAACTCGATCGTTATTTCCCCGGACGATTCGATAATCACGAAAACGCGGCGTTCGTTTCTTTTTTATTTTTTTTTCTTTTTTTATTTTTTATTATTTTTTCCCTTCTTTTTTTTAAACCTTTTTCGCGGCGCCGAACGACAAGCCTCGACGATCGAACAAGCGCAAGAATGAAGCGGGTATTTTGCAATAAGATCGATCCATTCTTGGCGCAGCCGGTCCCTCTCGACATTCAGCTCCTCGCGGACCAGCGGACTTGATTTACTCGTCCGAGGGAACGAACTCCTCTCGTCCGCTCTCGCCAAGGTAGGCAGTTAGATACAACCGGGCACCACTGAGCTCTATGTATAACCGTGCTATTATATTCTCGCGCAGGTTAGCGTATCGCGCGACTAACCTCGTCGTAGGAAATTTCATGGAGTCCACCTACGCTCGTTCGTTAACTATTCATGCTCCGCGGATAGCCCGCGGCCAAGCGAGATAAGTCGGACGTTGAGCACCAAAGAAAAATGAGAATTCAAAACCGCACTCGGTGATTTTTACTCCAAGTTTCCCTTTTTCACTCTTTTAATTATTTTTGCTTAATATAATTTTAGATTCGACAGTGGGCGTTCCGTAAAACTATTTTTTCTGGGGTTGAAAGATCGGTTGATATTGGCTTATATTTAGCGTTCGTACCTACGTAAGAAAATACAATCAGCTAAGTGATATCGCGATATTTAACGCATACCAATTAAGAACTACTGTAATCAACGATTTCACGTTGAGGATTCGCGATTAATTAATCCCTAGAACACGTTGCTGAAATGCTTGCTTGGCGATTAAGAAGTATGTTTATATAATGGAAAATAATAGTGTGCTCGTCGCGCAGAAGGTAGCGGAGCAGAGAAAAAAAAAAAAGGGACGAGACAAATATTTAAAAAAAAAAAAATAAAAAAAAAACACCTCGCGAATGTACCCGACCGTGACGTCGCTTTCGTGCAACCAAGTCCGGCGTGACGTCATTCATTCGATGACGTGTGGTCAACCGCGGTCAATGCACCAAGCCGGCGTTTCTTGCAGGGTACTATAATGCTCGGTTCACTGGCTCCGACATCGTGTGCGTTCGTTCACGTATACGAGGGCCGTGCGCCGCGGTGCACGTGCGCGCGTACACCGCAAAATACCGGGTGTCCTTAAGGTAGCACGCTTTTTGCTCGCGACGTGGAAACCGGCGGTCTCGGAATTTTGCGTTATTTCATTTTTGTTACGTTATCGGTCACCGCGACTCCCGGCACTTATTCTTGGAACACGTTGTTTGAGCACCGCCAGCGAGAACGATCTTCAAAGCGGCGCGTGAAATTTTGCAAACGTGCGGTACGGCGTGTAAAATATCTTTCAAAGTTAAACATTAAAAAAAATATATATATAAAAATAATAATACCTTTCAACGCGAATTAAAATTGACAAACCCTCTCTCAAGTTTTCTCGGTCAAGACGTTCTCGTATCGGGAAAATCTACCTACCTACGTCCGTCGTTCGCACCTACACAACAACGCAGGTCGAGTAGTGAGCTGCGCGAATTATCAGACAAGTAGAAAAGCTCGCTACGTGACCGGCCGCATAGTCCTGATAATCAATGACACGTGCACGTGCATGTAATTGACAGATTGTTTATGCAAAAAGGAAACGTGCGCTCGGATTATGTATCGATGTCAAGTGAGTGTAACGCGTGAAATATATTTTGCTAATTGATGGTTTTCTTAAACTTACGGGATACGAAAGATTGTGCCTTCCAACACGCGGAATTAATTTTTGCTTTGTAAGAATAAAAGCAACTGGTATGTATTTAAATCAATCAAGTGTTCTGCTATTAATTACTTTTGTTTTATTTAATTAAACAAAATAATCGCGATTAATAAAGAAAAAAAATTATACGTCGTAAATCATAAGATATCTAAGAGCTACTTGTACAGAAAGTGTATTATTAAAAAAAAAAAAAAAGAATGAAAAAATTTCGACAAGTTTATACGCGTACCGATAAATATAAAGATTTACAAATTAAAAATTAACTGACTTCGGAACGTGGTACTTTTTAAATAATTATGTATAATTTATTTCTATTTTGCTTCATATTTCTATTCAATCGTCAGAGATACGATTAGACCTAGTTGCACGAGATTCTCTGTACGATACGATATCGCTGTGTATTATCGTGAACGCAACCCTTTCTGCCTCTACATATACGTGCAGATATATCTTTCCTCATTGAAAACAGTTGCTATTAATATATCTCGTGTAAACAAAAATTATATTATCCCAATATCGCGATAGCGATTAAAAGAATTTCCGAGGGAAAGTAAAAAAAAAGGTGGTACGTCCGAAACATTTTATCCTCGGCCCTACCAAGATTTTACGCGAAAAGGACCGTATTTCCTACCACTGAAAAAAGTAAACTCGTTCATCGAAGCAGATGCAACTCCATTGCGTAAGATCGGCGCGAAAGAAAGCATTACGGAGCATTGATTCGCAGGAATGTCGCCGGGGGAACGTTACGAATTTCAATCGCGATAAGCGAACGCTATCGTCCGATCGGCAATAATTCGCGGACGTCGGGGTATCGGTCGCGGGATCAGTCCCGGATTCGTCAGGACTTCGCGTGCGTGGATGCGCGAGAGCGATTTTCGTCAACGGCGGTCGGATAAATGGTCGGCTTTCTTTCGCCCGCACCCGCGCCCAATTTTTGCGTCTCCCCCTCCGTTTTTTTTAATGACGGACGCGAGCTCGCGTGTGGAAAGTCGAAAAACAGGAGAAGAAGGAGCCGGATCGGAGCGTGCAGGCCGTAGGTAGGCCGCGGACAACAAGCGAGTCGAGTTGAGAGGCGCGGACGGCCGGTCAGAGACCCCGCAGGGCCGGCGCAAACAGCGAGTACAGCATTACCCGCTCTCTATCGCGAACCCTGGACCCAACAATGGCGCGACAGTCCTAGGCTCTCTGCAATCGCGGCGCCTTTTATCCGCAGCAAAGTGGAAAAGTCTCGCCCTCGCCCTACGCCTTCCTCTTTTTTACCTTTTTCGAAGCCGAACCCCTTTTTTTCTCTCTCTCTCTCTCGTTCGCTTCTCGTTTTTTCGCTCTCTCCCCTGCGCCTCTCTCGCTCGCCGAGTTATTTACGAAATGCGATATAATGTCCCGCATATTTCTGCAATGTTCGGAAAAAAGGAAGGGAACGCGAGAGAAAAAGAAACCACCGTCGAAACGCCGGCTGATAAAGCGTCGACGCGTGCTGTCCCGTTTCTTATCGCCAAATTTTAACGACGTCTTAAATCGCATTATGTTACGAGTTCGTATACATATAATACGTACGAACGATTGTATTAATATATTTGTATCGCAGTCGTGTGTATAATATTTTTCTATAAAAACGGACAGACTTCGATACCGATGCGTAGTATAGCGAAGAAGCGTGTCAATTTCGCGAGGTCACAGGGACACGCTGTTAAAACGTGTTCGTCCAACGCAATTGTCTCCGCGGCAAAAATTATCTCTCACGACAACGATTTTTATAAATGACACAACGCGTCGACCGCAAATAAAAATAGGATTCGGAATTGAGTCGAGATCGCGTCGATTCGAGAAGCGACGAAGGGAGCGCCTTGTATTTTTTTTTTTTCCTTCTCTTTTTTTCTCCTTTTTCGCGAGGACGAAACTCAATCCACCGAGGGACTTTCTCCGCGATACACCACGCGGTAAACGCGTGGCTCTCCGAGTCATGATTTCCTTGGTGCTCCGTAAATACGCGGGCGCGACGACGGACATTTAGAGCATTCAGTCATGCGAGCACACGGCGATGTACATACTGGACGCGGAATCGACTTCAATTTCGGCCCCGCCGACTTTCTCTCGCTCCGCGATAACCGCTCGCGGACGCGCGCTCGGATGATTAAACCTAAGCGCCGTTACAAAGCGCGGCAAAAGCTAATCACACGAGCTGTAAAACGACAGCTGCCTCACGCGCGTCGTGAGGAAAAAAAAAGAAAAAAAATTTGGGAATGTAAATCAGGGAATGTAAATCACGGAAAACGAGAAGCTCGAACGCGCGTTCAACGTTTCTGAGACCGCGACCGGTGGGTTAACGTGAGGATTGAAATTGACGAGATACCTTAAGATATACGAGTATTGTGAAGGATATATGAGAAACAGAGAGGTCTCGTGTGTTAATATCAGTGTCGCGAGTTCCGTAAATATGACTAAATATAGCTCCTACAGAAATAAGCAAAAGTTAAATATTTCGCTTTCGATTTAGTCCGAGAATTTATCCCGCAGTTTTTATTACGAACTGTGATTAGTTGAGGAATTTGTATAAACCCACCCAAAACGTTTGCTGAATTATCGATTCTCGAATATATTTCGAGGATTACGCGGAATTTAAAGAGGTGGTGAAGGAGCTTAAAAAAAAGCTTGACCGCTTCTGATTTATTATTTTATCGAGATATTGGTACTCGTGTCAATAGAATCAGATACAAAGTAATATTTAACTCTGTCAAAAATTCTATATGATATATATATTTTTTTTTATTTCAAATATCGATCGCGGCCGACGCGTGGCTAAATTGCGAACATGTGCAAAATAAAATGGAGAAATAAAAACCGATTATACGTAGTCATATTATCGCGAGGCAACGCGTTCGCGAGGCAAATTATCACAAGCTACGGTAGGTTCGTGTTCACGAGGAGTGGAACGCCGAAAAATCAGGTCGGCGCTTGCTTTTTCTGCAACTTTCGGCGAAAACTTTCGATCGTCGCGTCGACGTTCTAGTCAGTCTGAATCTGCAGTAGGGGTCAACGATCCCTCTTCACCGATCTCGATTTCACCGGGTTTGCCTAAAAGTGCTCGCGGGTTTTTCGAGTCCGTTTTCGTTTAACGACCGCGATTTTTTTTATTTTTTTTATTTTTTTTAAGTTACCGCGAAAACCATAAGTAAGAGACGAAACCCAATACCGCCCTCCTTTTACCCCGCGGTCACGCGAGATGGGGAGACGCGAGCACGATCCACGCCTCCCGGTAACCCTATATACTATTCTCGCTCGCGCGTACGCGAGAGGGGAAGGAGGAGAGATCGCAAGACCCGATTAGTCGAAGCGTCCGAATGTCATCTACGATAAAAATCAAATCTGATCTGTTGACTTACCGTTCGACGACGCGGCCGTGACATCTGGACGACGCTCCGCTGCGGAAGTCCCTCCTTCGTAAACGAGCCGTCGTGGAAGCAGGGAATCGGACACGAGCCAGGTGGGGCCAGCCGCCTTCTTCCGGATCCCCAGCTCACTTCAAGTCACCACGAGAAACCGCGACAAATGCACTCACACACTTTTCTGCTTTCCTCCCGCCGTCGTTTGATCTTCGGGTCCGCCAAGCCTCACTGATCTCGACGACGTAAGAGGCCACGCGACACACGCCGGGATGAATCAAGCCCCCGCTGGATAAACGAACCCTTCGACGATGCCGGTCCTTCGGTCGAACGTCGCTTCGCGCACCGCGTCTCTTTCAACGTGCCGGCACGTGGTCACCGCGTTAAACGATACGTACACCCGAACGGAATAAGAACGGCCGAGAATCCGTGCACACGTCTCGCGTGTCTGTAATCGCGCGTCCAACTGAACGGTCGAACAGTCCCGAAGCCTCCTCGCCGGTCTTCTCGCTTCTTCCTGCTCGCGGCGCTCGCGCCTTCCGTCGCGCGCACGCCGACCAATCAGCGTTCTCTGTCGCGCGCCCACGACACGGCGGACTGCTCTCGTTTCTCGTGCACCGCCACCGCGCACGAGGCGGCCGGTCTCTCCCTCTTTTTCTCTCTTGTTTCTTCCGTGGTTTCTCTCTTCAATTTTACGCATAATACTTGCGGGATCATTTTCAAAGTACATTCCGATTTGTCTCGAAGTCTCGAAAGCACCCTTTTGTCGGTCGAAAGCAAAGCGAGGAATCTCCTGCAAAAGAAAGAAAAAAAACAATTTTTTTTTATCAATTAAAAAATATACGAGCGATAAAAATACGTGAGAGAATGTATCTCAATAAAGTGCCGACTTTATTTATGTTTGTCAAGTATGATCAAAACGATTCGGATATATCGAGCCTAGTTGAATGAACATGTACACCCCGATTATTAAAACAAAACTTTTTTTTATTATTATGTAATAATAAGCAAATGTGTAAAATATTAAAGAAAAAGTACACGTTAAATCCTGCGTTTGCCGCTGTCGTCTTTATCTCGCTCTTATGAAAATCAATGTTGTCTCGCATTCATCATCTTTACCTTTCTCACTCCCCCGCTTGTGCGCAGCATCTTCCTTCATCTCCCTGAATCGATTCTTCTCCGTTATTGCACACGTTTTTTTCTTCCCCGTTTTCTCTCTTCAACTCCTTTCCTTCCCTCCTCCGTCCTTCCCTCCTCCGCCCGGAACGCGTAGATCCTTTTTCTTCGTTCCTCCAGCCTTTTTCCATCTTTCGCGGTGTCTTCTCGCGGCGGCTTTGTAAACACCAATTTTTACCCCTCGTCTTCTCCGTTACCTCGCACGCTATTTTTCGATAGACTCACGTTTACTTCAGTTACACTTGCATCTTCCGGTTAGATCAGGTTAGATTATTTCCCATCCTTCCATCCTTTCTTCCGTGGCGATATTCCGGATTATCTTGAAGCACTTTAAATCACTTAACACTATATTACACTGCTCTGCTCTTTTTATTTTTATAAACACTATCACTGATCGCTGACACTCACTCGACAGACGAACGACCGAGAGAATGACGGTGGATTATCGCGGCGATTTTTTAAGACGATTTAAATTAAGAAGCGCGACGAACGACCATTCGTTTTATTAATTTGCAGTCTCGATATTCGCGGCGTTGCTTGATTCCGCCGGGTTTTCTCTTGAGTCCTCGATCTCGAACCCAGGAAACTTGCTGCGATGTAAAGCAAGGTGCGAAAATCATTTTCTGATTCTTCGATCGATCCTCGTCGGCGGAAAAGATCGACGTCGAAAGTTTTGCGGCGGATGAGGCTGCCCGCGATGTTGTAATGTTCTCCGCGAACTTTATTTTCCTCGAGTTCTTCATAAATCAATTGCGGAAAATCCCGGCCGCGACGAAGAAGACGGGCGAGGTGCCGATCTGACGCTCCGACAATGGCGGCCGCGGGAAACCGCTGAACGTCGCTGAAGGAGATGGCGAGTGAAGCAGGTTGGTAACGCCGACCGCAGCGAGTTCAGGTCGAAGGCTCCGGTTGTTACATCTTCGACATAACCTTGCCTTTCCGAAGCGCTTTTTCGAGGCGCGAAACGAAGCGCAAAATGATGAATGGAATAACCCGGAGTACCGAAAATGATCGTTCGTTATCCGAGTCGACGACGTCGACACTTGTTCGCATGCGAGACTTCCTATCCGCGGTCGGAAATACGCGTAATTGCGGAGCGGTAAAGAACACGTCCTCGCGCCCGGTGCTCCGCAACTAGACTAAAATGGCCGTTAGAAATTTCGGCCCTTGGAGGGAAAGAGAAAACCGCGTAAGAAAGCGAGACGGACGATAAGTCCGATCGTCAATTTGAGCGCTGTCCTTCTCGCACGGAATTCTCGGAAGCACCGAGCTCGACTCCGTGCTGATCTGTTTACGTTTTTTTTTTATGCGCTCGACGAGCTCGAGGCGTTCTTCCCAAAACAAAAGCTCGACGCTCGAGCATGTTTTTTCGCGATTACGAGACCTACCGTCACTTTCGAGCTCCCAGATTGTCGTTCTAAAACTCCTGTTCGAGCCAGTCCCAAAAATAATCTAATAAACTGAATATTTTTCTGTTCCTTAAAAATTTATATACTTTTTTTAATCCCACCAAATATAGTAACGCAGTAAAACGATCGTTAAACAAATCACACGTAACGCCAATTTTTTTTTTTTAAATAAAAAACCTAAACTACCACTGTTGCACAAATGTCATAGTGCGTTTCTTAAAAAATATATTTTTATATTTAGAATGTTATCTTGAAGCAGCGCGGCGATAATAAAAAATTAATTAATCTGGCATTGTGTTAAACAAAATTTTTTACATTGTCTGCAATCTCTTTTCCACCAGCTATCGCTTTTCTGTCAGAGAAACCCGAGAACGGTGAATGCAAAGAAGGGTATCGCCCGGAGACCTTGGATAAAGAACTCGGATTGACCTGCATGTGGGCCAGTGGGTCAAGTTGACATTAGTGCAGTGAATCACATATGTAGCAACCATCGAGAAACCCTGCACTCATAATTCCACGCGAACGATTCCCGTCTGACTAAACGGCAAAATTTATGCGCCTAATACGACCAGCATTAATTCATAATTCATAAATTCAGACGATATTGCCATCCGCGAAACGCGTGATTCATTAATCCCGAGATTTATGCGTTTGTTTTACATTAGACACTATAGTTGCGTGCGTTTGTCTTTAGAAACGCAGTATCTTTCGAAGCGAATTACAGAATTATAATATCTAAGGGGGCTAGAAAGAATTTGCGGCCCTTTATCTTCTCTCCGAGAGTATAATCTGTTTAAGAACGACGGAAGATATTTCAATACGCGTAAATATTACAGTGGCATTCTTTCAACGCTAGAAATGATAGTGATCGATTCTTGGCAATACAATTCTTATAGATGATAAGATAGATTAAGCATTAAATATTTATTAAAAGCTCGCACTCTGATCTTTTGGCCATTAAAAGTGCATATTGTTTACGAAAAAATATATTGTCTATTTTAAAAACGTAAAAAAAAATTAATAATTGCTTCTGCCTATATTCGTAGTTGATTTTCATCAATATTACTTCTTTTCTGCACTGACAGAAAAGTATAGTTCATTCTGAACCCAATTTATATATATTTATGATATTTTTAGCGATAAATATGATTGAATAAATCATATTTTATATTAGAAATATTATAAAATTGTATGTGGGTCCAAAAGTAATTACTTTTTTCTCATTGTCATGTGTATCAACAATTTTTTTTTTACTAGCTAAAATCTAAGGCAATGCAGACAAGAAAAACTAATAACAAACAAGTCTATTAAGCGAAGTAATCAGCTTTGATTGCACACTGTGTTTAGGATACACAGAAATGCGTATCGGTGCAATGCGATCACGCTGAATTATCTGAATTACCGGCGCGAGACTTTATCGCACGTTGGCACGAGCACGTCGAACACAGTAGATCGATATCGCGCGCAGCTCCGATTTAATATGCAAACGAGTGATATGCGTTTGATCGCGCCGCCGGTCGCGTATCCGTGAAACTCCTATTTGGCAAGCGGCCGATTTTTCCATTTTTTACCTCACAAGAATTCGCCACAGTGACGATCTTCGTCCGATCTCCAGCGAGAAGGAGGAGAACGTTGTTGCTAGAGGAGGAGGAGGAGGTGGTGATGGCGGTGGAGGAGGAGGTACACGGGTTCGCTTTTGCCTGAGCGTACCCGTTCGTTCACCCTAGCGGGGGCACCAACCTGGCTTTACTTCAGTTACACGCCGGGAGAGCCAGCGCGTTGTGTATACGTAGACACATGCATGTATAAAAAAAAAGCCGTCCATACACGTGCAAAACTAGACGCATGTAAAAGTATATATATATATATAAATATGTAAAGCGTATATACAAATGTCCGACGCCAGAAAAAAATTGGAGCCTAAGATTACGAAGTGACAAAAGCACGATTTCTCATTCTGAACAGTAATTGTCGCATCGTTTAAAATTCGGCCAAACGTACTCGTACGATCGGTCATCCGCTCTTTCGAAACGCTGGGCGCTATGACTACGTTTCTTTTCCTAGCGCAAATGAGAAAGAGTCGATTAACATTAACCGCACGGTGGCGTACAATTTAATCATTATTTATCGATAGGCATAAGTCACATCTTTACGTCAGAAAGGAGATCCGCCGTCGTCGGGATCAAAGTCACGATCGCGATATTGTTACTTTATCATTCACTCGCTCTGTCATCGCAACACCTCTAAGCGCATATTTCGGGACACCTTGTATAAAGGCATATAATACATTCTCGCGTGTACTTACATCTAGTATAGGTGGGTACACGGAGAGCGTACCGAGAGTGTCCCGGTCGAGTACGACGCGATTCTACGGCCCTTCGCGAAAGGGAGAGAAAGAGAGCGAGCTAGACAGTGTGAACTTCACCGGGCCGTTCTACGGAGAAAGAAAGAGAGAGAAACGAAACCGCGAACGCAAGAGAAGACGCGTGCTTTTGTTCAGCCGCTCCGAACGAAGCGCGAGTCGCTCTTTTCTTCGGAAGAGGCTCTCGACACTAAGAATGAAGACATTACTGTCCACGAGAATACTCCGTCGACTTTCCAGCTTAGAAGAGCGGAAGATACGATCCGCGATGAAGCGCCTGCGACTTCTCGCGCCGACGAATTCGCTGATCGTGCAATTTCCAACGTCACGATGGAATTTGCACCGCTTAGAATCGGCTTATGGCCGTCGCCAGTCGGGTTCTTGACCTAAGCAAAAGCGTGAGCGAACAAAAGAGCAAAATTTTGACGGAGTTGTCTTCGCAACGATAAAAATCTATATTTTATAAAAAACCCAACGTATCGTAAAAAAAAAAAAAAATTAATAGTTTGAAGATTACAAAAGAGGCGGAACTTTAACTATTCATGCGTCAATATCATTGATTATTCAAACGTCGATTGATCCGTAGAACTCCACTAGCTTATAAATAAATTATTTGAATTGAAATTACATAATTTTAATTTACTTAAGTAATTATGCGCGAAACTCGCGATCACAGATATAAATATTTCGGACGATTAAGGATAACGAGTCAAGTTCGACGTGTTGACCATCCGGATAGATACGGGAGCAGTGTTCACCGTGTCCGTCGGGCTGGACATTTGCGGATGATGATGCGAGTAACTGACTTCCATGTCAATCTCGTCGAGCTCCTCCTCCTCTTCCTCATGGGTGTCCGACTCGTCTTCTTCTTCGCCCTCGCCTTCCTCCTCCTCCTCCTCCTCTTCGTCCCCCTCCGATCCTCTGAACTAAATTTTCCATGCGCGTGAGAGAAAGTTGACATTAATATTATTTATCGTCATTATCGCTAATATATTCCAGGTTCAGTTTAGATACTTCCGACCGTCGAACGTGACAAATCTAGATATTCTCGGGTAACAATTGCAAAACTGTGCCTTGTGTTTTAATATTTTGGTAAATTAAATATTAAGATAAATTAAAAAAAATAATAAACTACATATAATATTAATTTAAAAAATGTATAAGACATTATATACAACGGCCGCGTTCAGGAACAACAGTTGCAAAGTCGTTCTTATTTCTGTTGTTCTTGATAAATGGAAATATAAAATTGTCGAGTACAGTCGCTCGTTCGAATCTATTATCTAAATGCGGCATGTTCGATGTAGAAATTACATAATTGAAAGGTGTTAATTGGATGCTGTGTGTGACTTGACAACCTGCAGTTTTATCGGAGGAAATTAGGAATTTTAAGTAGCAAAATATAATTGTATGGAACGTCTAATACCAATCGCAACAGAAGTCTGATTTCCAGCCGATGGTAAGGAAAATGAGCATGGCATTGTGATCACGTCAACAACTAATGATGGCGCAATTTGTCAGGATGTGATTTTTCCAATCTTTTAATTATTATTAATTTTATATCAAACTGTAGTACTTAATATAGGTATAAATAATTAAGGTATTTGATTGAATTCTACCCTACCATATTATTAATATATTGTGCTGTGCTAATTTAAGTAAGCAATTAATTTTAATTTTAATTTTAATATCTTACCGTCATGCATAAAATTAAGCCAGCATGTAATTTCTAATAAAAGCTTATTAAAAAAAACTTGATCTTATTTCCTCCTTTCATCAGTCCTTTTATCTGCTTAAAAATTACAAGACCTAGGTTAGATCAACCATGAATTTTAGCTTGACAATGAGCTCGACAACGGACCCAATCGAACAACCAAAATATCACGTACACGTCGAGAGGGAAATAGAAATGAGTGTTCTTAATAATAGGAAGTATCAAGAGAAGGCAAGCGTCAGCAATCGTGAAACCGAAATACATAGAGACGTGCTTCGTTAACCGAGTTAGGTTAGGTTTACTTACGTCGCTCACTGTCTTCCCGATCGGGATGTGCTCGTAGCCCTGCGCCCGTACATGGTCCCGCTGCAATAAACGTGTCGCGACGCACGTTAGACGGCATGTTACAGACAATTTTACACGGTACTTACCCAGGCCTGGTGCTCGGCTTCAAGGGCGGTGACCTCGCTTTCGTCGTCGCACGGCCGGTCGGCGTTGAACCACAACGGATCGGTCAACCGCGGTCGCAAATCTGGCCACAGCGGTCTGATCGACATCCCGAGCGATCCAAACTCCGGAAAAGATGGACTTCTCAGCGAAATATCCTCCGGCAGGCCAGCTCTCTCGTCCCTCAATCGTTATACTGATTTCGAATACGTGACCAACTTCACCAACTGTTCCTATTGGACGCAAATGCGATGCATGCGCGGTGAGTGTCTTGCACTTTCTGTACCTTCCGCTCTTTCCATGTAATGGTGGAGCGGTGGCTTGCGTGCGCACGAGTGTAGAAATAGCGGGCACGCTGTGGATCGTGGAACTGTACCGCTGCACCGCATTACCACGTTGCGTAGGACTTCCTCGGACCTTTCGATACACTTTGCGGTGTTCGACGACGTTGAGTTTGATTTCAAACTGCAAAATGGAGCAAGGTAAAAAATTTCTTACACAATTGTTCTTTCACGCACTTTTTTTTACGCTGCTCCGTTTACCGTCGTTTCTGTCATAAATTCTACTTTGCATCTCGCGATGAACACGTGTTCCTCTGGAAGCAACATCGGTTGCTCACGATGATAGTACTGTTTAAATTACCTACACGAAGGATTTAATTAAAAGATGTTGCTCGCCACATTCGCTTTAATTAGTAAAAGCGAAGAAATTAATTTATCTTGATTGATTAAGTAGAAGTTAGGGGCGGATTAAGGTTAACAATTACCTTTTAAATGTTCTTACAGAGAAAAGTAAAAAGAAGGATAAGAAGTCGATCGGCGAGCTACAGCTGGTGGCAAAATGCGAGATCGAGCCTTCCACCGCGGAGGTGAAGCTCGAATGTAAGGACTGGCCCCTGCTGTTTAAGGTACCTTGGTTTTGTTTTTTACAAGTAGCTGTTAATATAATAATTAACAAAATTAGGAGATAGATTTTTTACTATGTTTCTTGTAGAATTTCGATAAAATGGTAACCCGCACGAAGCATTTTACGCCGTTGATAAGCGGTTCGACACCTCTACATCGAAGTTTATCAGAGTATGTAAAGTCAGGCTGCATTAACTTGGACAAACCATGCAATCCTTCATCACATGAAGTTGTAGCTTGGATAAAAAAGATCTTGAAAGTGGAGAAGACTGGTCACTCTGGCACACTGGATCCAAAGGTATCAGGATGCTTGATAGTCTGCATAGACAAAGCAACAAGATTAGCCAAATCACAACAGTCTGCTGGAAAAGAATATGTTGCTGTGTTTAAGCTTCACTCTGCCCCAGAAAGTATTCAGAAGGTAAATGCAATAATGTAATTATGTATTGTGCTAAATAACAGAATAAATATACAATGTACAAATAAATTGATGCAACACAGAGACAAGTTTTACTACTACATATATTTATATAAATAAATGTATGTAGATAATAAACTTGAATGAGCAGAAATTGAATTAGTTTCTTGCTTGATAAATAATCATCATTGAGCTGTTTAAATATATAAAATGTCTAACATAAAATTTTCTTTGACAAAAATATAATTAATAATAAATTAATAATTTTTTTGCTACTCAAAATCTGTTGTTGTTATGTGCATCAATTTTATATAGCACCTCATTTATTAATTTCGCGCTGATTTAGGTGAATCAGGCATTGGAGAAATTGCGCGGTGCTCTCTTTCAAAGACCGCCGCTGATATCGGCGGTCAAGAGACAGCTTCGCGTCAGGACAGTTTATGACAGTTGGTTCCTCGATTACGACCAAGAACGTAATATGGGGGTGTTCCGCGTCAGTTGTGAGGCCGGTTCTTATATCAGAACTATGTGTGTCCATCTGGGACTCTTCTTAGGTACTGGATGTCACATGCAAGAATTACGAAGAAGTCGTTCTGGTGTTCAGTCCGAGATGGATGGTATGGTTACTATGCACGATATTCTTGACGCTCAATGGTTATATGAAAATCACGGAGACGAATCGTATCTAAGGAGAGTTATAAAACCACTGGAGGCACTGCTAGTGAATCACAAGAAAATTATTATAAAAGACAGCGCCGTATGTATTTAAACAATTATTTTTTATGTTGATGATAAAGAAAATTATTGTATTATACTTACAAATACTTATTAGGTGAACGCAATCTGCTATGGAGCTAAGATAATGATACCCGGTGTTTTAATGTACGATGAAGGAATAGAATTAAATGAAGAAATTGTAATCGTGACTACTAAAGGCGAAGCCGTGGCACTTGGTGAGTACATACTCTTGAAATAAAAAAATGTTTAATTTAATATTGCCGCTATGCTTAAGCCCTTGTCTCCTAATTTATTACTCTCTTTTACTTGTATGTTTTTATCAGCTGTAGCATTGATGTGCTCTCCAACCATACAATCCTGTGATCATGGAACAGTTGCGAAACTTAAAAGAGTAATCATGGAGAGAGATTCGTATCCAAGGAAATGGGGCTTGGGACCGAAAGCATCGCAAAAGAAACGTATGATAGTTGAAGGATTGTTAGATAAACATGGAAAACCAAACGAAAATACACCCTCTGACTGGTTACATGGTTATAAAGATCTTACTGCAGCAGCATCAACGATAACACCATTAATAAAGGCAAGCACTCCATTAACAATTTAACCTTTAATTTTTTATAAACTTATAAAAATGTTTTATATTATTAATAAATACAGACGGAAAATAATGGCGATGTGACCACTTGTAAAAAAAGGAAGAGAGAAGAAGATGCAAATGCAGTAGAAGTAAAACAAGAACCGATAGATGATTCAGAGCCGTCATCGCCGAAAGATAAAAAGAAAAAAAAGGAAAAGAAGAAAAAGAAGGAGAAACAAGAAACAGAGGGCGAAGAATCTATTGCAATGGAGGAAGTTGCCACTGAGGTAATTAAATTTAACTTTAATATTAGATGCGGCCGAAAAATTCGGATATCATATTATTACTTACTTGCTTACAGGAATCCACAATTAAAGAAGAGAAAAAGAAAAAAAAGAAAAAAAAGAAGGATAAGGACCAAGAACCCACATCAAGTTAAGTTGATATTAAAAAAGAAAAAAAAAAGAATTTTTAACTAAACTGTTACAATAAAATGTACAGTTATTTTTTTAACGAATTAATGTACCATATTTAGATTAATACATGTTCCAATTTTATATATCATATATTCCTTTTTTTCGCTCTTTGTATTCTGACAATATAGAGAAATAGAAAATTCTTTTTTTACAGTTCCTGCAATAGTTTGCGATTTTCATATCATTTCGCTTACATACATTTTTTTCTTAAATGCGTTCTGACTGTTTTATAGGATAAAATTTAAAAACTTTATTGTACATACCTCTTTTACGATGTTTGCATTTTTTGATGCGTTGTATACTACAATGTACACATGAACCTATATAAATCATTATGAATATGATTGAGATATACATAGATTGTAATCACAGATGTCTCAGTATCAATAATAATTGATTGAAAGTGTCTATGTTGTGAACTTATTACTGTATTATATTCATTCCAAGTATTGGCATACAGTATCTATTATATTCCTTGAGTTCTGCTAAACATTTATAGCGTTTAATATTCAATTTAATTATATCAAAATTATAAAAACGTAATGTAGCTAACATACATATATTAAGTCGCTCACATTGTACTTGGTTATGTATGCATCGGAAATATAAAATGTCATTTCTATTTTAAAAAGGTGTATATTTCTTTTAAATACCATATTGCGAATGACGTATTAGAAAACAGTTATTTGAATACAACTGTGTCGAGCATAGCTCCCAAGCATTGAACAATATTTGTAGCCATTAAAGTGTCGACTTTCTCTTCCAAGTGCCGTTTTGGGTCTTGCTTGCCCACATTTTTTATCGCTAACTGTTCGGGTGTCATTTTTTCTTCTTCCTCCAAGGCCTAGAAAAATTTTTTTATTACAATAACAAATATTTATGTATAAGATATACGTGAAATGCGTAAAATTTATTAAATGTCGCACAATTTTTTACCTTGTTATAATTCTTAGCAAGTTCAAGCATCTCAGAAACGATATTCTCATTGAGCCGGCTATGTTCGGAATATTCAGCGAGAGTGAGACCATCCATCCACGTTTTCTTGTGCAGGTTTAATAGCATCTTTTGCTCCAGTTCGTTTTTGCGATAATTAATACTAATACTGTAATAATGTCGATTTAATCCGTGTATTAACGCCTGAACAGATGGTTTTTGTAAGTGGCCTAAATTTGATGTCGTTTGTCTCGGTTCTTGTCCCAAAACCTGCAACAAATAGATTAGCATTAATGAGATCACAATCGAACTCAAACAAACAACGCAATTGTTACAAATATATTTACCATCATGTTCGGATTGATTAGTCTAAATGCATCAATAACAACTTTTCCCTTTACTGACTGTATAGGATCAATGACAACAGCTACTGCTCTTTCACTGAGAGCCTCAAAGGATTGTTGGGTGTTAATATCCACCCCTGATAGCCAGCAGCCAAATCCTGGATGAGAGTGGTACCAGCCAACCACCATTTCTGGCCGACCAGTTTGCTTCAACATGTCTAACATCTTTGCTTGAAACACTGGATCCACAGCTTCTACACTGACACCCTAAAAAAATAAAAATCATTATTTAAACTACTTTCTATTAATATTCTTGCACGTCTGAATATCTACCGTTCCCGTTTGCGGCATAGCAAAGACGTCGATCACGCGTACGGTGTAGTCATCAACAAATTCACCCAGCATCAAGCCCATTACTTCCATTGGTACTCCAGCACGACCGTGCTTAAGCATTTTCAAAAGGGCTAAGGACGATATATACACCTGCAAGGGCAAAAGAAAGTAATAAGACGATAAATGAGAAAAGCACAAAGAAATTTTGACAGATACCTGCTCAGCTGTGTCGACAACGGGAGCGTCTGAAGGTGGTGGCCCTTGATTTAGGCCCGGCATCCCACCGCCTAATCGTAGCAATCTGTCCATCCTGGCGGGTTATTCGAGATTCACACTCTGCAAATAATAAAAAAAATTAGTGCTATTACGAAGTAAAACGTGCTGCAAAGGTCGAAACTATCGCGGTTTTCTGTCTACAAAGGGATCTTCGAGGTTAGAAAAAGAACGCGATGTGAATTTAAAGCTGCCGTGGTGATCTGCGGAGCAAAAAATTCGTCAAACTGCAGCTGTTATACTGTACTTACGACTGTTCGTTCTCAGTGAGATAATTTCCTTATTATAGCAGACTGAACGAGCATTCCCTTCTCAAATTCACCACTGACAAGCGCTTCAAAATGTGCACAATCACGAGCGCAGTCTACTTCTTGTTGATTGACGGCACAAAAACCATAGAACAGCTGAACTCAGGCAGACGACTCCTTTCCTTCATTCCTGTCGGCAACGACTTGTAGCGGATTTTCTCCAAACTGCTTTTGGCGAAAACGGCGCTGTGGCTATGCCATCTATTCACTCTTTCTATATTCCTAATACTTTCCGAGTGCTTTTGAATACTCTGCGCTGTAAAACACCAAGATTCACGGTATTGTCATCTTATTTACTTTCAATTTGTCGATTACTTTAATGAGCGCGTGATTGAATTATCGTTTTTCTTTCATTCTAATTAAGGATTTAAATATTATTTATTCTCGTTTGTTAATGTACTTTTTAATATCACTAAGCATTTTATAAAGCGCACGATTCTTGATAGACGTTATCAGCGAAAGAACGTGCAAAACTAATACATCTGATCAACCGTTAGTCTTTTGTTGGCTTGCATAAGTGATCAGTCACGCAGAAGTCGTCGAGGCGGTAATACATGCTAAAAGGCACCGGTCGTGCGTGGATGATTATGTCACGATTACTTATCTAGTCACAAGATAACGTGTGTGAAATCGACAGTAACAGCTTAGAAATATGGAAAGTATCAAACGAAACGTCGCCGACGACATGGCTAACACCGACAGACCAGAAGGCCGCGTTCTGGTGCTTTACACTGGTGGCACGATAGGAATGATGAGGAATGAGCAAGGAGGTAATTATTTGTAACGTAATTTTTTTGTTTGATATCTTAAATTATTTAAATTTAAATTATATATTTTTAAAGCCCCCTCTCGTGCACGTTGTTGATTCAATTAATTTAGAAAAAAAAAAAATCTCAGTAAATCTGCGAGATATCTTTATATTTACTGCGATTCACATAATTATCTTTATCATAGTTCACTGGCAATAAATTTCTGACGAAATGGTGTTTGTTTTAGCGCTCGTACCGATAGCTAATTCATTCGTAAAAAATCTGCGGAAATATCCACAATTGCATGATCGTGAGTATGCCGAGAAAAGATTTGGGGCCATGGGACCGCTCGTACTACCGTGAGCATTAAAAAATTACTTATTTACAAATATTAATTAAAGAAAAAACTAAAAAGAAATAATTACGAAATATTTCCAATTTTACAGCATGACTGCAACCGATAGTCGTCGAGTCGTTTATAATGTATTCGAATACTCGAATCTCTGTGACTCCTGTAATATGACTATGGATGAATGGATTCGTATTGCTAATGATATTAAGGCACGCGAATATAAGCTATCGATAAAAATATGATTTATTTAGAAATATTAAATATTTAATGAAATTTAGGTTGCAGTTTTCGAAATGCCACTCTCATAGCTTTTTTTTTTTTAGGAATCTTATGAGCGCTTCGACGGATTTGTGGTACTTCATGGCACCGATACCCTCAGTTACACCGCATCCGCCCTATCTTTTATGCTCGAAGCTTTAGGCAAAATTGTTATTCTGACCGGTTCCCAAGTGCCGATTTTTGATACGAGAAGTGATGGCCTAGACAACTTTCTCGCGTCTCTCGTGATTGCGGCGAACTACAGTATACCAGAAGTATGCGTATTTTTTGGTACGAACTTGCTGCGCGGGAGTCGCACGAGCAAGACATCTGCAACGTCTTTCGAAGCTTTTCACTCGCCGAACTTTCCACCCCTCGCCACGGCAAACATTAAGATCGAAGGTTATCGCATAGATTAAAAATCAAAACGTGATCTCTTTGAGATTTATCTAAAAGTTTTAAGAGATTAATGTAAGATGTAATAACGCGAGTGTATTTATTTCGTTATCACTTGCTCGCAGTTAACATATAATTTTATCTTCAGAAAAAATCTGATACAATTCTAAAATATTTAAAGTTTATACTTTTTTTTTTTTTTACAGTGGATTATCGTTCGATTTTTCGTCCGTGTACCATGGAGAAGTTCTACGTACACGCGTCGTTAAATAGAAATGTAGGGTTGCTCCGATTGTTTCCCAGCATCACATCTGATTTAGTTAAAGTATTTCTTCAACCGCCTATCGAAGGAGTCGTCTTGCAATCTTATGGTACAGGGAATGTTCCAACAAATCGCGATGACATCTTTGAAGTATTACACACGGCAACTAAGCGCGGTATTATCGTCGTAAATATTACTCAATGCACAACTGGATGCGTCTCGGATGCATACGAGGCTGGAAAATTACTCCAAAAAGCTGGTATCGTACAACGTTTATTTAATAAGCTATTTTTAGCAATTAATTATTAATTTTTTTTACTAATATTGCTTAATTAAATTATACATTGCTGTTAATACGCAGGTGTAATATCGGGTTTTGACATGACACCTGAAGCTGCATTAACGAAACTTGCGTACGTTTTATCGAAAAACGATTGGGACACGGAGACAAAGCGACAAATGATGCAAACTAATTTACGAGGTGAGCTAACTGCCGGTCGACCGCCTACTATACAAGATTGGGATTTAGTGGAGGCTGTCGCTAGATCTTTGCGATTATCCTCCGCAGCTGAGCTTCAGGAACTAGGATCGATTTTATTCCCGGCTATGCTAAACGCCGCAGTTCTTCGACAAGACATCGTTAAACTCGAGTCTTTACGAGGATACGTTAGTATTTGTTACACTTGCTTCATTATTTAAATTAATCTTTTTTAAGCAACAAAATTAATTAAATTATTTACTATAATCAGTTACACTCGGGTTTTCTTTTTTAATTTAGGGCGCGGATATCTCGCAAGTGAACGCAGATGGTCGAACGGCTTTGCATATAGCTTGTTGCGAAGGTGATACGAAAATTGTGCGAAGCCTTTTAAAAATGGGTGCTAATGTGCACATTAAAGATCGATTTGATCGCACACCTCTTACTGATGCGATAGAATATGATCGTCATGAGGTAAAACCATTTTCTCAAGAAATTAGCTTTTGAATTCTATTACACTTTCTTTTTAAAACATTTTGCCTGAAAAAAAAAATCGCAATTTGTCAATATAATTACCTGACGTTTTAGATCATCAGAGTGCTGGTGCAATGTGGAGCGCATCTTCACGGTGACGCTGTGCTAATCGGTCAGAGAATGTGCTCGGCCGCAACCGCCGGAAATACGAAGCGTTTGCAGTCGTATTTGCTGGCCGGTGGTGATTTATCGCAAAAGGATTTTTCCGGACGTACACCTTTGCATTATGCTGCTCTTCATAATCGTACGGAAGCAATCGAGTTTTTACTGAATAACAGTGTAGATCTGCAATGCGTTGATATGTTAGGAGAAACCGCGGCGGATCTCGCGAAGGCTGCAAAAGCCACAAGTGCCATACACTTGCTGGCGTCCTTTAAACAAAATGGGATTCATGATGCAGGCGACGATAAGACTGTGGCGGTAAAACAAAATTTTTATCAGTCTTAATTACTTTTGATTTTATTTTAGTCTAATTTTTATTTTAGACAAAAGTTTAATTTAATAAAGTTGACTTCTTAAGCTCGATTGAGATAAGGTTTTAGGGAATAATAAGTACAATAAAAATTCATATATACTTAACTTTCTTCTATGATTATAATTGCAAACAGTGCTAAACGTTGTTGTATATATTGTGGAATAACAAACTTAACAATTCTACATCTAGCAAATTTATAAATAGTAACACGGTATTCGTTGTATATCTCTATATTATTAGACAACTTTCTTGTTATAAAAGAAAATACAATGTTTATTTTACTTGCACTTACATTGTTCTAAAGAAATCGAAACCACTTGCCTCGAGTGAAAGTGACAAATGAGAACGAATTATATATGACACTAGATTCGTTGTGTTTGTCAAAATAGCAGTGGTTTTCTAACGATTTGTGTAAAAGCAAAAGTGAAAGCGCGTCATCTTAATACGCGGCGCGGTTTCTCTTAAGCGCAACGAAATTTCACACCTCGTGTATCAGGATAATGAAGATCAGCCATTCTGATGTAATTTGCTTATTACATCGCGAATAATTTAAAATTGAACGCGAGACAGATTCACCGAATCAGAGTGTACTTTGCAAAGCTTTCGCAAAATCATTTACGACGCGCGACGCACTGTTCGCTTATTTAGTAACAAAAGGGAATGTGATCGCGAAGAAATATTTAAATGTTTTCCATTTTATGATCAATAATACCTTGACAAATTACAGAACATTGAACGTACGTTAAATTGCACCGAATTGAGCCATCATACTTTTCAAAATTTTTGGCGTCACAAGGCACTCTTTATAAATACGTTCGCAATTGTGATGCCCTTCTCGACCTAGCTTGATAGCTTCCTGAAGAACGGTACCATTCGTGAAATCCTTAAACCACTTGTGACTGTTGAAAATATTTAACATAAATTTATGTAAGTAATTTAAATATTTCTGCATATATTCATATAAGATATAGTAATCTTTATTATTTCTTATTTTAATTTTTTATATCATTAATGTTAGAAATGTTAACGTCGCTGGACGAAACGTGATATGAGTGTGAATCTAGTTTAAAAAGAAACTAGTTACTGAATAATTATTGTTACCTCGACAATCCATCTATAATCTTGTCTGTACTCGTAGGATTATCAGAATGACGTGCCTCGGAAACGATAGAACAAGCGATGCGCTGAATGCAGGGTGTGACGTAGCGATTACTGAACATAATCTCGTTTATCGTATCTCCCATTTGCGACCATTGCGAGTCGAGGCCTAAAATGATAAAGAAATTAATATATATTCCGGATAGTTAAAGGTATTTATGATAAGAATATTATTTCAACATGAAGTAGCGAGAAAATTAAACTCGTACTTCGATGATATTGCGTTTCTGGGCCTTGCTTTGATAAGAGAGGCACCGCCAAAGTAAGAATGGCTGTTAATACACCGGCGATAGACAATCCTCTCGCGTTAACGTTAAGCAGAGGTAACACCTCGCCAGTCTCGCTTACGTGATTCAATGGTATTGTGAAGAAGGGCACCGATATATCCCAATTAATCTACAAAATTAATTTCAGTTAACTGCAAAGATTTCTCGGGTAAACTCTATATAAAACGAAATTACATTTCTAGAGATCGAAAAGTAACAAATTAGATTAGTGAATCCGTTCAATTAATATTTGTTCCCGCAATTAATTGCTGTAATATACTCACTTCTACTTCTCCACCTTTAGTGTCAAACGAGATGAACTGCGACTTGTGTCCATTAAACTTGGTAAACGTCCTCGTATTGCCGTCGCCGATAACTCGCGCAAAAAACAATGCAAAGGGTAGAAAAATCAGAGCAACTGAATCCGTCGGAGTGGTCCTCATGTCGAAAATTCTTTTGCGAATCTGGAATTGGATAAGGTATTAACACTCTGCCGAATTCTCGATATCCTCGACTTTCTGCCGCCCGCGAAGTAATGAGATGCATTTGTACTATACGAGTGCTTTTCAACGTCGAGTGCAGCGGACCCCCACTAATTTGTCCTGTTCATAACAAGCTCGCCTACCTCTATCAAAGCAGGAAATGTCGATTACTCGCGATAGAATTAACGAACCTAAGCGGCGAAATCCACAACATAATGCACTATTAATTGCTTTTACATTCCACGAGTCATTTTATACAATCTGTCGTGCTAGGTGGAACCTCGCCGCATTGGAGGAGAAGCGACAGAATCCAGTAATTATGTGAACGACCGTCCCTCGCGAATTTTCACCTACGATAAAAAGGCGCACGAACGTGACGACAAAATTAGAAAAAAAAAATCATACGTATGTATATGTATATATGTATATAAATATAGACCTGGCCAGCCGTGGCTTTCGCCGAATTTTCCAGGGCATTGTCCAGAACGGACTTCTTCGAACTCGAGCCGGGGGAGAGCACAGCACGCGAACCTCGCGAAAGGGAGAGCTTAAATTCGAATCGCGCTATCTTCCTCTTTGACGTTCGCTGAATGTGTCAACGTCTGTGGATGGAATTTCTTTTCCCAGAAATTTCACCGGAAGGGTTGCGATGATTTCTTGACGTGAATTCGCCGATTATATCAGCGAGAAACTTTCGCGACTACACGCATTCACAGATTTGTCATAAAAGATTTTCCTTTATAACATGTAATGCAAAATTTATATTTACGAATCGGGGCATCGATTGCGCAACGATACTCTTTGGAAACGTCAATGTAAATAATTCTGTAGGTGGTTACGGCGGCCGATAACTACCCTCGAGATTGCGGGTGTTTCAAAACGCGCAACCGGAAGTCGTAACACAGTTAAAAAGATCACTTAAGTCATAAGATGACAGCCGAAGTCGCGAAATCCCGAGTGTCAAAAGTCAGTGAACATCCTAAGAGGCGAGGACGTTGTTAGGGGGGCGGCTCATTATTTCAGCTTCGGTATTTCGAGCAAGTAGCGATAAGCGCAATCGCGACGGGCTGTTGCAGCCGTTAAAGAAGAAGAAGAAGATGAGACGGCCTTCTCTTCGCCCACGGCGACGAAGGTGACAGCGACGGGGAGACGTCATGCACCACGAAGACTTAACAATGAAAGCGAAACCAGGGCTTCAATTATTGTCCACAACTTTTCGTGTTCAGACGACCAGAGCGAATATATATATGCAAGAAACCAGGCACCGCGCAGCCAGTTCGTGACTGTAGATCGCCATATCTTATTCCAGAATTGACCTCAAGCTTTGCGTTTTACATGTTAAAGAGTTCACTTCGCTCTTATTGCCAAAGGTATTTACTTGATCCTTAATCGAATAACTTACGTTTATTAATTTACATTTAGTACGAATTATCTCGAATTATGTTTGTGTTCATGTAATATACATATACGTAATATAATCTCAATGACTCTGTCAACCACTTAATTTATCTTTTGTTAGATAATGTTTTACATCTCGCCAAGTTTAATCGCAGCAGTAAGCTGCCTCGCTATTCTGGTCAATTGCAGTCCAAAGTTCGACGATGGAGGGTAATTTGATTTTAATAATTAATTTATATCTATATGGATGTCAATTTTGTTATCGCAAATACGTCATCTATGTCTTGTGTCATGCCGACAGATTTGTACCGAGCTCTATCAGTTATATGGAAAAGCAGGCAAAGGCGCAGGATCAGATAGCCATGCCATCGTCGCAAATTAAACAGCAGAACGAAGCATCTAAACGCGAATCTGAGACGAACGACATTGCGGATCGTAGTCAGGAGGCACGATTTGGTTTCACCAATGTTGGAGGAACAGGGAGCGTAAGTATAGAATCGCATTTTCTCGTCTATTTTTATTTTATCTAAATAATCATACTTTCTGGAAGTTCTGTCGTCTCTTCTGTTTTATTTCTACTAAAAAAAATTTTTTTAAAGTTATTTTAAGACAAAGAAAATTTGCTGCACTATTTTTAAAACTATCTGTAATTAAAATAATTTTATTTAGACTAATTAAATTAATATAATTAAATCCTACCTAGGGCTACGGAGTATCTCCTTATGCACCGGCGAAGATAGATCTTGGCGGACTTCTCTTAGGAGCTATTATAGGCGTGGGATCAATTCTTATTATTCCGAAGCTGCTTTATATTCTTTCGGGTACTTATGGCGCGTACGCGAGAAGTAAGTTATCCTTTTATTTAATTTATTAATATTCTACTGCAGCATCCCTGATATAATCGACTCGATATAGGTGAGGACAATGGTTTCACCCAGACTCTAACGAGAATCGACGATGTCCTGGCTCGTCATGGCATAGACACGACTTCGTGCATGCAACGCGCGGTATGCACTTACTCGCAGCAGGCGGCCACTACAATGGTTAGTGAAAATGAGAACGAGAACGATAGCGGAGATGAGAAGGACGGAAAGGCTACGTCTTTCGAAAAAATGGTAAACGCGATCACCACCAATCAAGTGTTCCGCACGGCCATGCAGGGTACGGCGATCGAGGAAGCAGTGGTTGCTGGAAGAAACGGCAGAAACTGCTCGAGATCGTATCCGCATTGTGGCTTTTCGATGGAAACGATGCTATCGTTGTTAGCTAACGTCATCGCGACAGCAAACGCACGCGCTGCAACACCCACTGCCTCCTCGTCGGTGTAACATTCTGCCTATGTAATTTTTCATATTCTTTAAAGAAGGATGATTGTACTATAAGTAATAAATTAAATCAGGGAAGAAGAAAAGCGCATAAAACTAACAGCTCGCTGTCTTGCGTATATCTTCACGTTCTATGCAAGATGAGAAAGAAACAAGATAGAATTTCGAATATAACGAAGATTAAGAATATAACGATAAATTTATCTTTATTACATAAAGAATTATATCTGTGTGTACCGAGTGTGTATGTGTGTATATTCGTAAATTAACAAAAGTGAAATTTTCATCGGCGAAACCTCCGTACATTTACGTGCGTTCAGCGTGACACACTCTTTTTTCTCTCTCTGTCTCAGTTTAGATACGTGTAGAAAATGTTATATGGTCTATATGGCTTTCACATTGAGGAAAATAGAATCGACTAGAGTCGCAATACGGTCGCGACGCATCGCGCTTAACACAGTGTCAACAATCAGTACAGGCACTGCCCATGACGATGTCGTATTAACTTATATATCTATATACACGCGTTACTTTTTCGCCGAATAATGCAGCATGCATATACAGGCGCAGGGATGAATCTGAAAGTAAAGACACAATGGTTTCCTTCTCATTTCCTTCTTCCGCTCTTATCACGGTGCAAGGCAACTTGATAAAAGTAACTCTATTTCGAGCATTGTCTTCCTATCTAGACATTATTAGCTAAAAAATTAAATCGCACAGCTAAAAGAGGAAATATATAGATTATTAATATCTATGAGTGATATAAAGAAAAAAAATTATACAATTAATTATGCTGAAATTAAACTAACAGGTTCTAAATTTGTTATAAAACATGTCCTACGCAATACGTGCTTTACATAGAAGAATATAATTTCTACATGTACGCTATAGCTGTCAGTTATAAAATATAAGAGACATGTATATCTTTATTTTTTTATTCGCTTTCGCGTATTACTTTTGGAGTAGGACGTTCTTGTGCGAGGTATTTATTTCTAAAGAAAAAAAAAGAAAAGATTTAAAGAGTTTAAAATTACACTTCTACTAAACGACTAAGAATAGCAGAAAACATTCGTGTGAATAAAAAACAGCACTATTCGCACGACAATCCTTTGTTCCTTCATCACGTTTTTAATAATTTATGTATTTTAGAATTGGTCCTTACAAACCGTTCGCTACAGAATTAACGAAGTGTAGCGATGTGATTTATATTCGTACGATCAATAGATTACCCTCGGAATGTTAAAATGCGTTTCAAAAATACTTCATGGAACAATAAACAGCTTTATAAAATCCAACGTTGATTTCATTAATGACTGTGATAATTATTCTCTTCCGATATTTTCGGGTACGATTCTCAAACTTTAATATTTACATTCAACAGGGATTTAATTTTATCGAAAGCTAAATGAAGAACGAAAACATCTTAATGTCGATGTCACACTTTCTTTAGTTTTCTTAATGCATTAAAATGAGCAAAAATTCTTTTCCGGACGACTTATCTTGATTTAATACTGTCATTAAATTTGCTATATGTGTCGCGTCTTATTGCTAAACTTTATATGCTATTGATAAATCTTGCCAAGTTAATTCCAGTTCATTTGGAATATTCTATGCATATGCAATCGATACCTTTTTAGAAGAATAACATCTCTGAGATATATTTATATATATATATGTGTGTGAGTGTGTGTGTGTATGTATGTATGTATATTATATGTAAATATCGAATTTAATGGAATAATCTTATTACGAAGCGAATCACACATCTTTGTGTTAATTGTAAGGGAAATAAACTTCTTTATAAAAGAAGTGTGATTTATGTTTCAAATTCTACTAAGGTAACTCTGTTCAAGTAAATTATTCAATATAGATAAATCTTTAAATTATAAATAATTAATATTATTTAATGATGTTGCCAAGATGTAACGACACTTTCAAAATGTCTTTACGTGGAAAATACTAAGACTGCTTGTGATTCCTTTCGTATAAAAATCAATTCGCTATTTATTGTAATAATTTCCCTGATGTTTTTTTGGTTGCCTATCACATCTCTTAGCTTTCAATATTATCACCAGTTTTTTTTTATTCGAATCTCTCCTAGTTGCGTTCGCTATTCAATTATCATTGCATATATTTGCGCTTCGGCAAAAGCAGAATAACTCCTATAGCAACGCAGATATGCCACAGACTGTGAATGAGATAATAATTCCGGCGTGTTTGCAGGAACGCGTAACAGACGAGACCTAGAGAAACGAGAAGAACTCCGGCCGGGAAGTAAATGGTCCTAAAAAGAAACAGAAGATTCTTCTATCGTGTTACAATAAAGAAAAAAAATTGAAATACAATAAAAAGGTTAGTTTATTCTATTAATAATATTTCTAAATTATATTTTTAACAATAAAGTATGATTTTTTTTTCTTACCTGTACGGACGTGAGGGATATCTGATAGTGCGCTTTTTCCTGCATCTGAGTCCCCAAGACAGTCCGATTAAAGCGGAACCGGTGACGGCCGGCAGCAGGAACACCCAGAGCGCAGTGCGGTCCATTTCGGCGCCCATCGCGAGAATAATCGCGCCAGTTACCTGGCAAAAAGCAGTCATTCGCGGCCCGAAAGATGCCATCGCTACTAGAGTCACCCAGATAGCGAGCAACGCGTTGAAGAAATCGCAGAACTGCAACACGCTCAGTCGCATAATGCACACGCTGTAGACCTCTTCACCAGCTTCGCAGGCGTGATAAAACGTGGAAAAGAACATAACAGCAACATAGGCCACCGCTTCGGTGAAGTACTCGCGTCGTATCGCCACGTAGATTGAGCCGAGAAAGGCAAAGTTACTGAATGTAAGGGCGAGCAGCTGTAAAAGTATGCCACTGGTGCTGAGAACATATGTGTTGTCTGCGCAATCAAAACCGCGGTAACCACCGGTGCAGTGACATGCCGAAAAGACGAAGCCGCCGCTCATATAGTGCATACACTTGCCGTGGCCACCACAACGGCCTTCGACGCATGGTGACGACGATACGATGCTCTCCACCTGAACACTGGTGCAGCGTGACAAGCAGTCGCATTTCTCGCACGCAACGTCACCCTGCAAACAAGCGCGTCCGCAGGAACAAGAGCTAGTGTTTGTGCTGCTATTCGAGCTGTTGGTATCGCTCATTATCTTGTCATCGTCAGGACAGAAGACGCGTAAGCTGACGTACCAGGTGCCCGCTTCGGGAAAAGGCACGTGGACGTAAGCCGGCTCACTTGCATTTACGTACATGTCTGCTGTTGTTAGACTCTGTGCGCGAACGCAGCCACCGCCAGAGCCAATGTTGGAATAGTATCCTAAGAAATTCCAAAAGAAAAAGTTATTTACGAACTGACCTGATACATCTTGAAGCGTAAAATAAAGATTGCTTGTGTAATGAAATATCGTGCGAGCGACTGATCTAATTTTATCTCCAAGCTTTGCTCGTTGAAGGAGACGTCGATAATTATCTATTTTTATTCTAAAAGAAATTAATTGATTAAAGGTGGTTTATAGAACACACACAACCAACCTAAAGAAACGCAGGCCACGAGGACGATGTTCTTCTTGTACTTTTCCTCCACATCGACCAACTTGAAACCCAGGGTGACCGTGCCACCGACATCGTACACTCGGCCGATGTCGAAGCTGAGGACGGAGAGAGCGTTGGCGGTAACGTTGAAGGCCTGAGGCTTCGTATTGTTGCCTTGCAGATGTTCATAATCGAATAGAAAGAATTCAGGAAAAGTTTTCCTCGACAACACCACCGGCGACACCTGATCAATCCCGACGTCCGTTTGGCGGCTCATTGGCAGTTGCATCGTCACATTCGATGTGTTTCCGGACAACAGACGAAGAGTTACGTAGTGGAAGTCGCCTGCGTAAGGCTTAAAAAGAACCGACGTCGCCGTGGAGTTGAGCAAGCTACTGACGAGATTGTCTTTTGCTGTGATATAAACGGCAATGTTACAATCTTCACCGCAGGACGAATTTAGAAACAGGGTCAATTCTTCGAGACCGATATCCGGCACAAGATATTGCGCTATCGCTGTGTCGGAGGTCTCGTCTAGCTGCACCCTGTACTCGATCTCAGGATCCACTAACGATGTTGTAGCCGACATCTCGACAAACATTTCGGCGTCCATCACCGTCTCGCAAGACACGCTGAGACCTACAAATCAATATGTGAGTTTTATTTCGTTCCTAATTCTTTAATTTATTAAAAATTATTATAGTTTTCTTTCTACCTTGCTGCTTGATCTTTCCTTCCTCAGGATCGGTCCAAGATCGAAAGGCAATTGCGTACCAGTCACCCGGTGCCGGGGCTTCTATCTTGATCATATATTCCTCGCCGCTGCTCTGCATCTCTATACTGTAATGTCGCCGACGATTTTTCGTCTCCAACAGTTTCGCGGCGACTTTCGAGCCATCGGGAGAGACGAATGGTAGACTAGCGGATTTTAGATGCAGTGAAACATTGAGCGGTGTGCATTTACCTATCCCGCCAGTCTTTTCTTCTTTTGCCGTAAATCTAAAGTGCAATATAATATATTTTATATTAATGAAACATTTTTAACTAATATGCATTTCAGTATACGTACTTGAAGGCAACCGCGACGGCACGCTCGGGTACATTGAAGTGGATGATAGAGATGTGACGATAGGCATAATAATCTACCAAGATGTTGCTCGGTTGTTGGGCGATCTTCTCCAACTTGCCACATAATCCCTGATGGGCTGCGAGTGTCCATGCCAACAGCACGGCTAAGGCGCTTTTTCGCATATCCGACGTCTTGCTACATAAGGAAGATGTTCGTCCGATTTAGCAAGTTGCTGCGAAAAAGAAAAAAGAAAAATGTAACTTATAATGAAGGCGTACAAATGCGCGGTTAAAGAGTAAATTATTTTTTTTTTATGTACGATTAAAAAATTTAAATTTCTTACAATTGTATATGAAACATATTTCTATCAATCTTTTATAATTGAGTAAACAACTAAAAAATGCAGAAAAAATTATTGTATTAATATCTGGCGGATTATTTTATGTTCAGACTTTGGCGTAAAAATGCTTTTAAACATGTGGGATAAGAAAAGTAATGTCTTATCAGCTGTTATCAGCGTCGAGTAATAGATACTGTATGCGTTCAGATGCGCAATATTGCGATCGATAAACGGAAAAGAGAGTCTTCAACTATGAGTTACGCAGTCTCTTCTTCGCGCTCGAAAATAATTACATCCGACTATTTTCTCACATTTGTGACGGATGAATTTTACTTAAAAGATTAAAGGAGTAGATCTCTACCGATATGCACCGTCAAGTAGGTCAGATTCCATCGTTAATTCACACTTCCTGTAGCCAGCAGCGCAAGAAGCAACAAGCTGCCCGCATGCTTATCGTCGAAGAAACGCATGAATGACATTAATGTTAAGCGTCATGAACGATTTCTTTCAGCCACTATTTCCAAGATTACTTTGCATATTGAGATCAAGCACAATAAATCCTTTTGTAACATAAAAAAAAACTTAACACGCAATTTAATTATTATAAGTTACATAGCGAGAAGTTAAAGTCAAGAGATCATTGAGAACTAAAGAGTTAATTAAAGTTTAATTAAAATTTTAAAAATTAATTTTAATTCAGAGTGAATGGATTAACATAAAAATATTACGTTACGATTCGTAATCATTGCTCTAATAAGAAGTATCGATGAATCATCGATTGTTAAACTATATTGACGTCATTTATCGTTAAATTACGTAAAAAAAAAACCGAGATTGCGAAGCGGTAGGCGGTGGAAACATCATGCAGATTAATTTATTCATGTTATCCATAACTCGATTAGTCAAAACTATTGATAGAAAACAAAATCTTAAATTAAACTGTTAATACAAGCGTTGCCAAATTTTTAATGTGTAATGTTAAAAATTAATAAACTAATTCTAAAAATTTAAAGCATTTTCTACATCTATGTAAAATATAATCAAATTTAAAGATAAGATTATCACAAGCTATGAAGACCATTTAAAATTTACTTACCTTCTAGAAACCACAATTGAATTTATTAAAAAATATTTAAAAAGAATAAAAATAAATGGCATACGCAAACATAAAAATTATGACAGGTACAGTTTTTCCTTCTTTGATACTAAAAATTATGAACAATTGCGCGCGATTTATATATACAATGTTGAAATAAATCACATCTTCGCTACACTCGTATACGAGATGCTCCCGGCGTTCACGTCAATGCGACTCATTGCGCAAGTTGTCATTGCGACGCTCACGAGGTACGCGAGAAGACGTTCAACGATGAAAGCTCTTTATGTAGAAGCTCCATCGAACGTTTAGCTGGGATGCGATCTCAGCAACAAGTGCTTACGCACGAACGATTGCGTTCGCTTTATTTAAACGGAGCAGATGATATTTCTCCGCGCAACGAAGTCACTGATATAATTTCACGAACGATTTCGTTACCCCTACCTATTTTCGTGAGCCCGCAATATGTCCGGCACGAGCGGTCGCCGACGTACCGCTGATTGCAGCATCCGCTGATCCACAGTGATGCACAGCCCGTTCCGGACGACTATCTCGCGGCGGTCCGCCGGCGCAGGAAAGCGCACACTGACCGAATATCCAAGAGCGCTTCTCGCCCTGTCCTTCAATATCGTCGTCATCGACGGCGGCGAAAGCGGTGATACCGTGAGGGGCAATGCAATACGCGTGCGTCTCCGTATCACTGATAGCAAAAGCTCGCGCGCGCGCGTTACATGCGGCAGCTTTCAAGCACCGATCGAGCCTTTTGGAGCGCGTGAATAAATGTAGTTTTCGACAAAATAATTTTAGCACAACTGAAACATATAACAGTAATTAGTTTTTTATTAAAACATTTTAATGTTACGAATAATTTATTGAAAATATAAAATATAAATATATTGTAAAAATTGATATGTATAATTTAAGTACAAAAATATAAGTAATATAAATATAATGAGCATTTCCCAATACCAGTCGTTATCGAAGACAAACTAGTATTCCCAGTAGTACAGTGTAAAATATACTGTACTATTAATTATATTGCGAAACAAGTATATGTATATAAAATACTTTGCATTGCACTATATATAAAATAAATAAAATTTTAAAATTCCCAAGATTCCATCCATCTTAAAGAATGCATTGAGCTGTCGGGATCCATGGCGGACGGACCGTCCATCCCATAAGCCAACGGCGAGAACAGATAAAAGCTGCAATTTAAATTTGATACAAAAATGTTATTACATATATTTTATTTAATAAAAATTCCGTTCAAGTAAAAATTCAAAGATATTCTGAAAGTATGTATTGTGACGAGGTATTTTATTGCAAAATTAGAATTTGAGCGAAAAAGAAAAAATTAAATCTTTACCTATATATAATACCAGAAACTACCGTTCCCAGAACGACATGATAAATCGTATTTCCTACTTTGCCGGGCAGTAACAGTAGAAAGCTCTCAATGATGTGATTCAACGTAATTCCGGTCAACATAGAATTGTATAATAGCGCTGGAAAATAATGATGAAAATACAGCACTCTAGTCATCGCCCAGAAAGGAACGTAATGGAGTATCCATCCAAGAAAGAGCCATTTGCCTGCG
The DNA here is from genome assembly GCF_019399895.1 of Cardiocondyla obscurior. NCBI lineage: Eukaryota > Metazoa > Arthropoda > Insecta > Hymenoptera > Formicidae > Cardiocondyla > Cardiocondyla obscurior. Next base: position 1,431,537 of record NC_091877.1, read on the forward strand.
TGCGTTAATTTACTACGTTGCTCGATAACGATAGCATCGTCAACGCAGCCTCGTTGCTCGCGTACAGAAGCGTGAACATAAAGAATTATGAATATTGCAAGAAAAACTATGTTCCCCCACCAAATAATGGGATTGCCGAGTAAATATATTCTTTGGTTGTTTCCTGAAAAAAATTGTCCCTGCAAAAAGAGATAAAGATTTATTTCAGAATTTTCTTCAAAATGATAACGTCGTATTAACTAAGAGTATTAATGTAAAAATAAAATATTACGAAACATAAAAATTGATAGCTTACTCTGTAATTTATAGGCCATTGCCATGGTCGTGAAGACACCTCTCCTTCTTTCACTTTTAAATCTGAATTACCTTGCAGCATTACAGCATGAGACTCTAAGAATCTATTGAGAAATCCTGGCGCGTATACTTGAAAACTGACATTTGGCACTAATAAAATAATTAATATTGTATGTCATTTTAATTATTAATCAATAATAAATTGGGTATACGTTGCTCGCTTACATACATTTGGCATATTGATTATCTTCGACGTTCCATAATCCATTTTTATCTCTCATGTTAGGATTGCAGGAAACCTCTTGTTGACTGTATCCCCTACACAAATTAAAAATTTATCGTATAAGAACAAATTAATTCTACACAAACTATGGCAAAATTTAATTAATTATATAATCGCTACTAACCATTTCGGCAATGTTTTGCCACTACACGTTAATATGCAATGATGAAGATAATGCACAAATTTTAATTTACTCGTCACCGTCTCTACCACGTCGCCATCCCTTCCATTCGTTATTAATATTTTCCAAACGTCGTTAGCATCACCCGTACCATTCTGAAATAAATAAGAAAAATGGTATTTAAAGTTAGACTTCAAGATTCAACGTTATAAAATTATATTGAAATATTTTACCTCTCCATATCCAGTGACTTGATAGTGTTTCTTCGATATCGGCGCGATTTCTTTATGTGAATGTAAATTCCGTTTCGTTGTAACGTGTTCCAAACGCACGAAGTCACCATGTTTAACTAATTCCGGCTCTGGTGATATCACGTCCGTATCGTATTTTTTTACTAACCATAGATTGTTGTCATCTTTATGGGAATAGGTTGTAATCTATAATTAGTTACTTTATCAGAAATACTCAGAGACTTTTCTCTACTTATAAATAAATATATATAAATATTATAAGTAGAAAAATATATATATAACAACCTGTTGCTGTCTAGCACCGACTCCCTCGGGGTACAAATGCCAATGGGAATGCAAGTAACCTCCCCCCGTGCGATGATTTTTTAATGTAACAGTGGCACCATACGCCAATTGTCGTGGCATTGTCGCATTGTACAAGGAATTTCCGCGTAACAGCGATTGAAATTCAGAACTGTAGAAACCATCGCCACTTCCACTAAACAAAATACAATGTTCATTGTAAATTAAATTATTAACAGTTTGAATATATAATTATATTTAAAAAAAACTGATATAAAGCTTCTAAAGGTATTCGATTAAAAAAGCTGTGCAGAAAAATTATCTGTATATTAATACTATAATTCTTACCTTTTATTTAAAACGGAAAGATGAATATAAAAAAATAGCATGTAAAGTAAAATTGGTAATATGATGAGGGTAAAGCACCTTGCTAACAAATGTTTCCCCACATAAGACTGCAAAATCAAAATCATTCTTTGGGAACTGATTGTTCACATTCAGACTTAATTATTTTCACATCAGACTTAATTTAATATCATTATAAACTCATTAATTAGCTTGTTAATCAGTAATTAATACCAGTTTAAAAAAAACACATAATTTGCGAAATAAAAAATTTTAAGATATTGAGTTTTTATAGTAAAATTACTCACGATAGGCTTAGATAGATCACCCAATTCTCGCCAGAGCTCGTACGCGGTGTAAAGGCCCACGAGTAAAACGACAAAAAGCCCGACAAATTTCACACTAATAGTGCATGCAAGCGAAGCTCCAGTGAAAGACAGCCACAACCACCAACGTCGTGTGAACGGATAATCCCGAAGTGACGCTACATGTGCCATGCCCCATGTCGCACACATCATAAAACACAGTAATATAGGATCCAGTAAGATATACTGATTTAACGTTAACAATCCTACATCTGCAATATAGAAAAAAATTATATTAATTTCTCAAATTTAGGATTATTTAAGGATCGTTTATATACGATCAAAATTTTATAATTTACCACATAAAATAAGGGAGGCAGCGAGTGCAGAGGCGCGAACTGATTTGGTGAGGTCCCATACAATAAGATACGATAACGGGACAGTAGTTGCACCCAAAACTGTACAGAACTAAAATAAAAAAAAATTTTTTTTTATTAAATTCCTACAATTATAACGCCGAAAAATTACAAGTTCTTTTATAATTTTTTTTTAATATATAAAAATTTAATCAACTTACAATTCTCATCCCAACATAATTGACATTTTCAAATTTGTCTCCTGGTTTTTCGAAAGCAAACGTTCCATCATAGCCAGTTAAATATCCAGACAAAGCAATGAGCATCTAGAATAAAACAAAAAATATTTTAAAATTAATAGTACTGTAATTTTCTATTTAAAGAATTTGAAAAAGTTATTGTAAAATTTACCTTTCCTAAAGGTGGATGTACATCAAAGAAGAATGTCCTATTTATATACCAACTGCCCATTTTACCAAAATGTGTTTCATCCCAACTGTAATTTAGAAATGTTTAAGAACTTTATCTCTAAAAAGAATTTATTAAAGTTTAAATAAGATTAATAAAGTTTATGATTTTTTTTTACCATACATGTTGTGGTTCTGTAACTTTGTAAAATCTAGTGAGTAAAGTAAGTGTAATTATGCTTCCAAACGAAAGCCACCAGTCTCTATAAATAAAAAAAAAATTTTTTTAACATATCGTTATTATTTTAATAATTCATTATATGTTTTGCTAAATCATTTACATATTATAGAATATTTTTATATTTTTCAGTAATTGATTGTTACTAGTAAAGAATATAATCGAAAAAAACACACGTAAATTTTTATTATCTCACTAAGTTTTATACTTTTTACGAAAAATGTAATTCATCAAATAAACAATACAAATTAAAAGTCTACAGTACAACTACATCAGTACCAAAAAGATTACAACATACGTTGCATTTTCTTCTTTCTCGTCCGTTTTATTTCTTGACTTGCAAACAGATTCTTGAGTACAGCTTTTCATGTTCGTTTTACTATTATTCATTTCGTAAACCATTTAACGTTCCGTTATGCGACACGATAAACAGCTCTGATTTGCTCCACCTGCTCCTGTCAACTTGTGTCAACTGCTGGTTGGAGTCCCGGTTCCTTAACCTTACCTCCGGAAATCCATGCGACTCGTAGTGAATTTCTTCAAAACTAACTGGCAACCATTACAGAAAAGGCGTAGCCACGACGTTGACGGGAACGGCAACCATTACAAAAAAGGTGTGGCCACGACATTGGCGGGAACATCGCACTGACCATCAATTTATTCTGTCTAATCTTCTAATAGTACTCGAACGTTTTCAGAGACTCGGCAGCGAGAAACTCCAAAATTGATAGATTTATTATTTTGTTTAGTTCGAATTTCTCGACCACCTATATAAGCGCATGATTAAATTATCATTTTAATTAATTATAATAAAGAATTAAATATTTGATTATCAATATACTTTTTAATAACAAGAAATATATCGGCATTGAAAAAGATTTTTTGCTCAGCTGATCACATGTTCTTTTACTTGGCAGGTTTGGCTTACTTCAACGACAGTAAGATAAGAAGACACAAGCACAGCGTACATTTCGCGCCATTCTAATCGTTAGTTGTTTCACGTGTACATCCTCGTCTGACATTAAAGTGGATTATTAATTAATTAACGAGTGGTGTTTTACACGAGAAAGATGTCGAGTACCGCCACCAACGCGGACTTGGATCCAGAGGATACTATGAAAATCCTTGTAGCCACGGATATTCATCTTGGCTTTGATTACAGCAAAAAGAGAGGTTGGTTTTCACGATAATATTTTTTTATAAAATGCTACAGACGAAAGAAAAGACATAATAGCATGCACAAATCGAAGTTAAGCCTTACGATTAACGCTGGTTTATTTCTTGACAGGCGGACAATCAGACGAAACGTTTGTAACGTTTGAGGAAATACTAAAGTATGGCAAGGACAATAATGTTGATTTTATTCTGCTGGGTGGTGATTTGTTTCATGATACTAAACCAACGCAAGTTGCATTACTTAAGTGCTTGGAATTGCTACGAAAATATTGCCTGGGGACTAAGTAAGTAATAATCATATTAAATTCCAATTTATATAAATAGTTGTTAATAAATATAAAATAAATAAATTAATAAATAAATAAAATTAATAAATAAAAAGTTAATTAATAAAAAATAATTGTTAATAAAAAAAGAGATAATATTTATTTGTTTTGTCGTATTTTTAGAGAATGTGAACTTGAATTCATGAGTGATTCAGACATGGTATTTCAACATTGTGCACAGAAGCATGTAAATTATGAAGATCCAAATTTAAATGTCTCAATGCCAATATTCACTATTCATGGCAATCATGATGATCCAAGTACTTTTTTTTCTTTGCATAATATAATTTTAATTTGATATAAACTAATTAATTATATCTTATTTGTTGACTGATAGGTTTTGGTACTATTGGACCAATGGATGTACTGTCAGCTACTGGACTTGTAAATTACTTTGGAAAATGGACAGACCTTACTCGCATACTTGTAGCTCCCATAATTTTAAAAAAACGTAACACCTATGTTGCACTTTATGGTTTGAGTTATATTAATGATCAAAGATTATCGCGATTATACAGAGATGAGAAGGTACATTTATTTTAAATGAGTTTTTCTAACTGATTAAACAAAGCAAACTAATGTAACATTTTAAAATAGGTGGAATTATTACGACCAAAGGATATAGAACCTTTCAATATATTCGTTTTACATCAAAATCGTGTTAAACATGGTAATTATGCTTATATATCAGAAAGTAAATTGCATAAATTTCTCAATTTTGTTATTTGGGGTCACGAACATGAGTGTCGTATTGATCCTGAATTTAATTCAGAAGGAGGATACTTTATTTCACAGCCAGGTAAAACTTTTTTTTATGATACATACATATAGCAGAATAATATTTCAAAAGTTAATTGTTATTAAATATTTTAAATTAAACTGATTTCAGGAAGCTCTGTTGTTACCTCTTTATGTGAAAGTGAATCAAGGCCTAAACATGTGGGTCTTCTTAAAATAAATAAAAAAAATTTCAAAATGAAAAAATTAAAATTAAAAAGTGTTAGACCATTTGTGTTTCAAAATTTGATTCTTCGTGATCATGATATTAAAATACGGAATTGCTCTTCATTAGCAGATTCTGTAAGTCAATTTGTGGATCAGTATATTGAAAATGAGATTATGCCTCAAGTTGTTAGACAACTAACACGTACGTTGATTATTTTTAAGTACCTTATTTTTATTTCATACGCAAACTTATTTTTTATAATATAAAATTTAATTTATTTTAGAATATCCTAATCAACCACATCAACCTTTAATTCGATTAAGAATATTTTATGATAATGATGATGAACAGTTTGATACATTAAGGTTTGTAAATACTGTATTATTTTTATATTACAAAGCTTTTAATTTTATATGTATTTTATTTTTTTATTTTAAATATCTTCAAAGATAAAAAAATATGTTTCTAGTTTGGCGCAAAAATATTGTGATGAAGTTGCTAATCCAATGGAAATGATTCTGTTTCGTAAAATGAAGAGTGGAGATAAAAGACGTAATATTTTAGATGGAATCGATGATCTGGATGATTTTACTGAATTATTTCAGGGAAATGTAAGATATATATATAATTTTTTTAACTGAATTCATAAATTAATTTTATTTTAGTAATATTTTGACGTTGCTCAGAATTTTTCTTGTTATAGGCAGAGCAAGAATGGACTAGCACAGTACCAGGTGGAATTAAAAAATATTTTGATATGGAGGAAAATAGGGATAAATTAACAGTATTAACTGTGACAGCATTGAATGAAGCCTTAAATCGATACGTTGAATTCAGTGATACAGATGCCTTTAAAAATATCGTAAGGTAATTAGTGATATTATTTTCTGAAATAGAATCGAGAAATATATAAATTTTTATTTTACATTAATGGTCGTATTTGTTAGAGATCAAATGACAAGAACTATTGAATATGTACAAACTCAAGATACTGAGACATCAGAAGATATTCGCGAGCAAATCAAAAGTTTCCGCGATAAAAGATTGTCAGAAGATTACCAGGAGCAGATTAATGTAATGACACCGCATAAGTTTATTAATATGTGTGTATAATATTTTCATTAATAATTCTTACGAATAATATATTTGTAGGCTCGGGAAGTATTGAGTAGACCACTGCCAATCAGTCCTAAAGCTGCTAAACAGTCAAATCGCAGTATTACCATACCCGATAGTGGTGACAGCGATGAAAATGTAAATCCAATTTTGACTGAAACTAAGTCTAGAGGAAGAGGTAGAGGTTCTAGAGGTGGTAGAGGATCTAGAGGAGGTCGGGGCAGAGGAAAGGTTAAAGAAAGTAACGCTTCTATTACAGATATGCTGGTATGTGCAAGTCTTAAAATTATTTTAAAAACATATTAATTTATATATGTCTAATGAGCACATCTATATTTTTAAACAGAGTGGGAGAAACGCGCAGTCAAAGAAAACTCAGGATAAATTTGTTGTGATAAGTGATTCCGATTCCGATTAATTGTTAAGACTTGAGTATTATATAAAAATATATAATTATTATATTTTTTTACAAATATTATTTTGTACGAAAATAAAGTTTAATAAAAATTATTCGTACATATGTCGTATTTGTTAAGAAAAATAATTTATCTGAAAGAAAACGTTTTTAATGTAAATTTTATTAAATTAGTTTAGTATTGTGTTTTTATAAAAATTAATTTGTCCATTTGATACTTGATGTGTGTGAGGCAATGATACAACTAAATTCCCCCACTAGCTTTTGCGCAACGTTCGCAGGCAGACTGGCTGCGCCACCGGAAGCATCGCTCTTTTCCATTCCTGTGTAAATCGCGTTGCCACAAGAAGGTTATAATCGTCACAATTCGCAGGTATTTTTGACGATAAATATCATTTACTTAGTGAAAATATTAAGCTGGCTTTGTTAATTGAATATTCATGAATAAGTTTTAATTGCAAAATTATTTTATGCATATCAGTTTATATAGATATGGTTGGATAAAATTTCACATCGAGGATGTACTTTCTTTGCACCATAACCTCAATTTCTGTCTTAAAAATGTTTATATAAATGTTACAGTAATAAGTGATAAATAATCGTACTGTAAAATAATAACTTGTTATTTCTTTAGCGATGCCGCCAAAAAGAGGAAAGGTACAAAAGGAAGAAGTGCAAGTCTCTCTCGGACCTCAGCTTCGCGAGGGAGAGGTCGTCTTTGGAGTGGCTCATATTTTCGCCAGCTTCAACGACACCTTCGTTCATGTCACTGACTTGTCGGGCAGGTTCGTGGCCTATATTAAATTATGATATATGATTATAGGTACTGATAATTGTGATCTATAATTGCACGTTTGTATTAGGGAAACTATCGCTAGAGTCACGGGCGGTATGAAGGTGAAAGCAGATCGTGACGAGGCCTCGCCATACGCGGCTATGCTTGCCGCTCAGGTACGTTCGAGTTAATAATTTTTGGCGCGGTTACGAAATTACGTAGAGAAATTGTTATACTATTATCCACATCCAGGCAGCACCTAGACGATAAATTATATAATCTGAGGAGCGTTCATGTTTGTGGAAAAGTAAATTCTTTTTAATCATTGAGAGTGTGTACTTTGTATGGTGCACTATTTTTCTCTATATAAAAAGAAGACATTCGAATATACGTGCATATAAATATTGTTTATCTTTTAGGTATAATATTGAAATATTAACGTATAAAAATTTTTTTTTTATTATGTAGGATGTTGCTGAAAAATGTAAATCACTGGGCATCACAGCACTGCACATCAAATTGAGAGCTACTGGAGGCAACAAAACAAAGACTCCTGGCCCAGGCGCACAATCTGCTCTGCGTGCTTTAGCTCGTTCAAGCATGAAAATTGGTCGTATTGAAGATGTTACTCCTATTCCGTCGGACTCTACTCGCAGGAAGGGAGGTCGTCGCGGACGTAGGCTATAAGCTATTATGGCCGTCTATATGGTTTATTATCTTTCAATAAATATTTAAACAAAAAAAAAATTGTATTTTTGTGACATTACATTTTACACACTTTTTATTATTTTTTTTTTTTATTGCGAGATCCCGAAAGAAAAAAATTTTACGTTTATTACATACATTTTATTATATATTAAAAAATAAGTTTTTTTAATATAAAAGTTTATTTTTTTATAGTAATAGAGATATAAGAAAGGAATTATTAAATTTGAAAATAGGTAGAAAATTAAATTAGTATATTATCTATTGCTTATTATAGATATATTAAAGTAAATATTAAGCTTAGTGCATTAAAGCATAAATAGTATATTTAGATATTTAATCAGCTACTGAAAAACTTTTAAGGCATTTGTATAAGAGCATTTTTATAATTATTCTAATTAAATCGTAAGGAATTATGTTTCGCCAACTAGTTTACCAACAGTGAGATATAATTTAACTTTTACGTCTACCTTTTGCGGCGATTTATGCTCTAGCGCTGCAATAGTATTAATGTATCCATGTTGCATGACAAATCCAACTATAACATCGTCATCATTTTCATTCGTATCGTGCGGAGTTACGTGCAAACGTATTACTGCTTTATTCCCTTTTCGCCATACTACAAGTCTGCAAAAAAAAAATATTGATAAAATAATTTCTATATTATCTTTGTATTAATTTTACATTTACACTTTTATATTCTATGTACTTTGGATCATCTTGGAAATTGTGATTATCGCTGGTATCATCGTACTCAGCAGCATCATCTCTTGGTGGAAGAATCAATGAGCTATGAGGCATTACTAAATCTCCATTTGGTACAACTTTAATTGACTTAGGATCTTCTGTTACAGGTGCTTGTCGTATAGTAGACGGCAATGCATTTGGAGAGTCGCTCCCCTGTAATTATAAAATCGGATTATTAAATTACGTTATATGATATATTACGATAAATACGATAAAAATTTAATTTTTATATTACTTGTGAATCTTCTTGTTTAACGTCTTTTTCGTCAATTGGTGAAGGAGATAACGAGGTATTTAAAGGTAATATGGTTATTTGAGTTTGATGCTGAGTTGGATTGCAGAATTTTAGAAGTAGTTCACTTGGCTTCCCCGGTTTAAGTGGTTCACAAGTAACAATTTTGACTTCAGGGATATGATAACTAAAAAAAATTGAATTAACAAAGATATCCGAGTATGCAATATAAATTTAAATTATTTTACGTATTATTAGTATTAGAATTAATAATTGTACTTACAATGCAGCCAGCAAAATTTTGAATTTTGTCGATTGAGGGCAAAGATCTGACTTGCTAACATTATGCTCGCATACTCTACAGCGTTGTGATCTTTTAACTAAAAACTGTCTGTGCTGAGGGCGCAATTCATTTATCTTTTCTGCTTGTACCTCAGGGTGCTGTAATCTTTGTTCTAGCGTCGTAACTGTTACATAAAATTATATATAATGAGAAGAAAATTTTTGTTAATGTTGTCACTCTCGTTATCGAAAATATTCTTACTTTTAGTTATATCAACAGGTTCTGTAAATATATCGTTCGGTAATTCATCCACGTCTTCACTCGCATTGGATGGTACTGGTTGAGCAGAAGATTGAGACTGAATTGGTGGTTTTATCGGGCGTCCAATACGTTTACGAACCATTGCTGATGTAAAACTGTACATTGTCTGCTATTGACAAATAACGATAGTTAAAATTAATTTTTTTTTAACAATTTTTAACAATTTTAACAATTTTTTTTGAACAAATAATTAGTTTTCTTTACAAACTCACAGCCGGTATAAAGGAGCGTTTTGGATGAAATTTTTTCTTTTCACATTGCTGTTTCTCTATAGAGGCTAATATTTTGTGATAATCAATAAGAGCGTTAATACGCGTCATATGTGGATTTTCTTGCTCGGGCCATCCTCCAGTTGCTACAAATGGAAAATTAAAGTATATTTTTAAAAAATCACTGTGGACAGCTGTTAATTATAAAATTAATTGATACTGAAATGTCCTCTTACCCACGGATTGGTCAGGTATTCCCGCATCTCGGGAGCTCCACCGGCATAATGAACAGAATAAATAATAAACTTTTTTGGGAGTGGCTTTAACATCCTTGTTTTCTTCTCCTTCAGTAGGCCCAGTTACTGGTTTTGCAGGTGCAAGTCCTGCTCTTGTGGATAGTGTTTGAAAGCAGCAAGGACAATCAAAGCAATTGGAACACCTATAAACATAATTAATAATACCATTATCTATTAATCATAATTTCCTGCTTTACGCGCGAAACCTAAGGTCTGTACTCAGTCGAACGTACATATTTTCTCTCACTCTAACTTACTGCACCAGTTCGGCGTGCCGCGACTGAGAACAAACCTCTAATATCCGTGAACGTACTTGTTCTTTTTAAGACGTACTTCCGACGAAGGCAAATTTTCCATGCAATTCGGACAGTAATGGGAATCAACCTAAACAGAGAAGATACATTTATGCAAAGAGATGCAATGAATTTTACATGTCAGCGTTGAAAAAGGTACCTCTTGACAGACGCAGTAGCCACATCGTATCATCAAGCAGTGTCGACAAAAATATATTTTCGATATAGGTTTTAAAGAGCCGCAGTTGCACAAGTAACGTACATAATCCGGTTGATTCAAGTACGTCATGCTGAGACGTGCGGGCTTGAAAATTCACGCGACGAAATGGTGAAAATGTTGATGGGCGTTCTTCGATCTCCAGAGGCTTCAAGGCCTCTAACCTAAAAGGCGATTTTTTTAATTAGTACCAAATTCCAGCAGAATCCGCTACGAGCCGCCACCGTGACCATTTGCTGTGGAGAAGTTCCACAAGCGTCTTCGCACATACGTCGGATGCATCTGATCGAGATAGTAGTACAAATCAACGTAAGTCAAACGATCTATATTTTTTCAACGGTACATTGCATCTTGCTATTATTGCATTTACTCTCGCTTTTTCTACGTCAAAGGCAACTGTTTTACGAATTTACATTCTCGGCAACAAACTGCTGATGTACGGCACATTTGACGCGATGTATTTTATCGCTAAAAAATTCGTGATACGTCAAAGTCAGCATTCGGCATAAATATTTGATACAAATGTGTATTCTTGTTAACTCTGTAGTCGATTCGTCGCTCATTTAATTCGGAAATGTGTTAAAGAAATCGAGCGACTTTATCGAGTGATGTTTGTGAACGGGAGCATCGTCCAGAGTCGCGTGAAAGATTTTAATTAACCATTTGCTCTCGTGATTGCAGTTTACTCGGTCAAGGTTCGTTTGTGAGTGTCCAGTCCGCTGGAAGAAGATCTGACTTTGCCAATCTAACAAAAGGAGGAGGAGGAGGAAGCTTTGGAGAAGCAGCATGCATCGGTGAAGCAACCCCTGGGTGAGTATCATTTTTTATCGCAATATTAAATCAACATTTCTTTGCTGCTCGTCGGAATCGTTGCGTTCTCTTAGCAATCGTAAGAAATAATTATCAAATTTAATTTAAATTTTATTTGTGCTTTGCAGAATCATCATAGCTGTATATAACTCCGCTGCTGCGCAACCGTCTGTGAGTCAAAATTATTTTCTCCTGGATTACTAAAATGAATTATACTTTCATGGTACCGATGTGTCTGTCGCAATGCTCGCGGACCGTGCAGAGGATTATTGCTTCCTGATATTTTTCTTAACTTCAGCAAGATTATGTATGCGATCTCTTGTTACGCGGTTTTCTTTTTACGGGATTATTCCCATCTCGCTTTTCTGTCTACTTCAACCTTAATATACCGGAAATACGCGCACGGATGAAAGTAGAAGGATCCGCGGAGTGTACGGTCGTGAAGTACCATCACGCGATGGTATGCTGGATACGCATAAGCCCAGCGGAGCGTATAGAGTTGATAATTGCCGCCCGTACTTCTAATCCCTCCGCGAATGCGACGGGGAGTGGAAAATCTCTCGGGCAAAAGGCATCAATGACACGAGCGTAATGCCTCGTTATTATTTTTTTTATTCCCGAACGCGCCGAATCGATAAATCGCAGGAATCCAGTTTGCGGCAAGGACTTCCTGTGCGTTATGCAGCAGTCGTTGGCAATTGCAGCCGCAAAGAATTTCTCTGCACGGCCACGGATCATTCTCGCGGAAAGAGAGAAGGGCGACGATCACGTGAGTGAGAGTGAAAGTTTAGCGAAGTATGCCTCGCGAATTAATCGGCGCGATCCCGTCCCCTCCGCATATAATAAAAGACGATCGGGTATCAATTAACATCTAAGATTAATCCGGAGAGAGGCCACATTTTGATTGCTCTTTGTCTTTCTTTCTTTTAAATCGGCGTTTGCGAAGTGAAAACAATTATATAAATTTCGCGTAAACATCGCGAAAGCTTCCTTCGCTGCTGTTACGCGACGGCAACAGCTTTCAACTACGCCTATTATTTTGATATTAGAAGGTACCCCCTTCGGTATTAGAATCACTATAGCAGTCACGTGGGATGTGAATTAGAATTGCTTAGGTAATCCCATACTGCGCAACCTCATCGTGCCTTCTAATGACGCTTGACCGCAAGGTTAATAACTGGAGAACACGTAAATCTATCTTCGTTTCCCTAAGACCGGCCTAACTGTACGCGGTGCAGTAATCAAGAGGGGAGCTCGAGAAGCTAATGTTTTATTCACGAGTCCGCAGGAAAAAGAGATCTTAAAAACTAATTTCTCACAATCCCGAGAGTGTCCGGTTAAAACGCTGTTAATTTGGCCCTCTCGGCCGTCTCGCCGAACTGCAGCTCGACCTCCGTTTCAAGGATAGCCTCGCGAACGAACATCTGCCGGGCTAACAGTATACATAACCGTATTGAGATTATGCAAGCCGATAGTCGGTGGATGGTAATGGCAGATGCTTTACGCCAGTAAACGTAATATTAGTCGACATTGCGGTGGTCGATGGTGCACGGTGAGGTCTAACGGTGGAACCACCATAACGTCCCGCAATGTCGATTCGTTCCTCCGCGGTATCCCAGGAACTTGGTACCATTCGAAGCACCGGTGGCTCAGGTATTCGATAATTGATGACGTATCTTGAATGAAACGATAGCTCATTGAACGGTAAGACCTTACGCGCGTACTTTCGTCAGGTGTTCGAGCTCTCCTTGAGACGAATTTCGAATTAATCTCTCTTTCAAGATGGAAATAGATCGTGACTTTTTATCACGTTAATAGATGTGATTAACCGAAAATTCTTTTATTTTCTGCGCGTATATTATTTATACGACGGTAACAATTTCGCGTGAAGAAACAATCGTAGGAAAATCGGTGAAAAACTTTGAAAAGAAAATGGGCTTAGCGAAGAACATGTCTATTAGTGTAAAGTACGTGTGAGAGTGCCGGTTAAACTGTCGATGCATGCAACTGAAACTCGCAAACGGTACGGCTAAATAACTTTTAAGTGGCGGTAATTATCGAGAGACCGATAACTTTCTCGGTGTTCATGGAAACTCCCGGGCTCGTACAATTCAAGTACGATTATTTCCTGTGATTTACGAACCGTGCGCGGAACTGGACGGAACTTGTAATTCGGTTTTCGAGCAAGGAGCTCGATCGCCGCGTATTTGCGAACAGTAAGGCGAGGAGCTCCGTCGCTTCCCTCGTATCGCGGATTATTCCTCTTCGATCGCGAGTAATTGCTCGGTTAGATTGTTCCGCGTTCGACGAGGACACGACGCGCGATTTTCTTAGCGCTTACATCCCAGCGTAATAAAGGCCTTTTTTTCTTTTTCTCTTTTTTTTCTTTTCCCGGCGAGAAAACGGGAAGAGGAAAACGGCCCGCCGCGTAGAATCAACAGGTCGGTTATTAATGACTTTAATGGCGCGCGTGATTCTTTATAGGAAATGTCACGGTAAGCTTGTGCACGAGCCACGGCCGCCACAGTCACGTAAAACTCACGGCAAAGAAACCATTCTATTCCCCTGCAAAATTGCTTACAACGAATCGAGAATTACGTTGTTTATGTTTCCACAGTGGCGGTGGAATTTCTTTATCCATTAAATCGCTCATTACCGATAATTTTGGCCTCGTGGTAATTCGCAGCGGCAATTTAATTATTTATTATTTCTCTACGGCGGCGCACGTAAATTTCTGAGGGAACACGCGGTCGCTTTGCTACGAGAGAAATTGCATCGGTGGTCCGATCGGCGCAGAAGCGCGCGCGATATTTTAATAAAATGTTAAGGCACGCGGGATTAAATTATTTCATAACGCCTCCGCCGAGTATCGACAGTTTCCTTTCCCGCATTCCAAGCGTTTGCGAAATTTGCATAAATAAAAAATTAGACGAGAGAGCGAGAGAGAAAGAGACAAGGTAATTCCAGAAGAAATTATTCGTCGCTGGATTTCCCTTCTCATCGTCCTTCAATCTTTTTTGCCGTGGACGATCACGTTATGGCATGCGGATAGAGAAACTGGACACTATGCGCCGTTTAATTATTCAGTTCCTCGTGCGGCTATTTACAGAAAAGATTTTTCAGAGAGGCGCAAACGCTGGGGACACGGGGGGGAGGGAAGCAGGGGGAAGGGGGAGGGAGACATATGCGCGGACAATAATTTCTCCAGAAGAATCTCGGCGGTATGGAATTCGAAAATCACTTGTTAAGTCAGTCGGCCAGCGTCGACACGAATACTTCGGGAGACAGGGGGGGGCCTTCTCGACCCGAAGAGAAAAGAAGCGAGAGAAAAAGAGAAAGAGAGAAAGAGAGAGGAGTATACCGTCCTGCGCGATCGCGGTATCCCTCGCCGTGCTGGCGAATGTAGGTCCTCGGGTCGGCACCTATAATGCGAACCTCCTACCTCGTTGCTGGCCTCACGCGGCCACTCTTCGGGAACAGTGTACTTCTCCCTCCTCCTTTTAACCCCTCCAACCTTCGGAGTTCATTGAGAGCACGATAACAGGTGTCCCGCATACCGTGCAATAAGCGCGGTTATAAGGACAAGTGTCTTAGTGTCATTTTTTTTTTTTTTCGCCTTTTTTAAAGAATACATTTTTTTTTTCTTTAATGAGATATTACGCAACGAGAATCATGAATATGGAGATTTTAGATATTGCCTAGTTTACGAAAACTGATACCGACAGGTTGCGATTCCACAAAAATATCAAAATGTTGCGCCAACAATACTAAGACTTCAAAACTCTCTACATATGAAGGCAACGAAGTGTGACTTCGATCGAATTCGCTAAACCGGAAAGGAATCCTCCAACGTATCCTACTCTCACAGATTTTTACTCATTTGATCGCTGTCAAGAAAACACCATCGAGATTATTGTTGAATTGCCTGGGCTGTTAAATGTTATCTCGTACGTCTCGCCTGCCAATCTAAAACAGCGATGTTTTCCATAACAGTGCGCGCTACATCTGCCCAATGCAGCCACGACAGTTAACGGGTATACCGGATATACCGGGTATATCGATCGGTGGCACGAGCCGTAGAAGGTGAAGAAGGTGAAGAAAACGAAGAAGGCGCAGAAGAAAAATATGCCGGATCTATCGTGACCCGCCAGCCCTAGTTCTTCCGCGCGATTAAAAAATTGTATGCATCGCGATGCATTAGAAATCTGTTTACGCCGTCTTCATCTTCGCTACAGTGTCCCGTAACATGTTATTAGCGCGGCGGCGCAATGCGGGTTACGAAGATTACAGAACGGGCCCGCGAAAGTTCGCCGAATGGATGACACCAAGCCGGACCCGGGCTTGCTGAAGAGTCGGTCGCGAGGAGGTTTGTCGGCGCCGCATATCCCGGAGCGTTCGGCCGACCAACCGAGAAGAGCGCCAGGAGACGACGAAGAAGACGAGGAAGAAGGAGCGGGAAAAGGAGCCGTGAAGGTAGGGAGAGAACGGCGAAGAGTGGTACCCGCTTCGCCTCTGGCCTCTCTCTCTCTCGATACACCTTTCTCCGGTTCCCCAACACCCGGCGGCGGGCCTTGGTTCCCCTTCAGTCCTCACCGGGACACAGACAAAGTTACGCACCCGGAGAAAGGTCAATCGGTCGGACGCTCCGTCGCACGGAGCTCTCGTAATTCTCGCCCGGTGTAACGAGGTGTAATTTTTATTTCGCCGCGCGACAATACGGCTTTCGAATTGTCGGTCGGTACTTCTTCCCGTTTCTTCCGCTTCCCGATCTATTTCCCATTTTCCTCGTACGTCACGTCTCCCGGGTATCATTGTCGTAAAGTTGGCCGCGAGGTGTTCATCGTCCCCGAGATCGCTCCGGTGCCCATGTAACGGACAAGTACGGTAGCGCGGAATTGGTTCGCGTGAGAGAGTGCGCGTCTTTTTCGTGACTTTGGGCCAATTCAAAGTGCTGTCACGCCGAGGGACTTCGAACAGATGGGCGGCGACATGTGGAGGCTTTGGTTTACGAAATTACTTCTGCTAGTGGGGTTTTTCCTGACTATCACCGTCCAGGCGCGATCCGAGGGTGAGTCTGACGTTATTATATTTCGGGAGGGCGGGAGATAAATGCATTCAAACGCGAATTAAATTACAGAAATATAATAAAATGACAGTGGCCTAAGATGAAGCGAAGTAGAGTAGACTGTTTAAAAATTTGATAGTATTGTCGCTGCAAATTGTGTGTAATCACCGCAATAATTTTAATGATGCATCGCGCATTTTGCAGAAATCGCTCTATCGACCTTAATTTATTCATTATATCACTTGACGCGTTTGACTAACGATCAACAACGGCCAAACGAGTAAATTTACTCCACTCGTTGTAACACGGAAACGGCGCGTGCACGTGATAATTTCTTTTGTAACACCTGTTCTTCCGCGTTCACCTCGAGATAATGCGGCGTTTTCCATTAACAGGACATCTACCCGTACACACGACTTGTGCAACGCTAGGCTCGGCAGAAACGAGCCGACGCGTGACTAGTTCTTTTTTCTCGTAATTAAAAATCCGCGCGGTGTAATGAACGAAAAATTAAGAAGCGGAGATCTCCGGTGTCGGTTTTATGAATGAAACGCCTCGAAGTCTGACGTTTCTACCTGCCGAACGTGCAGATAAAAGTTCACCGGAGTTGCAACAGCTTTTCTGTAATATATATATATATTTTTTTTTTCTTTCTTTATGCGAAATTTCCGTTATAAAAAAATAGATCTCATTATATAAATATAAAAATTTAAAGGCCCGAGCGCTTATAATATCAAAGATGTTATCGGTGATAATTTTAATTAACGTAACGATCGCGCGGTAATTGCTCAAATTTACGGAAACACATTGAAGGCATCACTTACGCTTTATGTGTTATAAACCGCATAACGGTTTGCGCGGCTTATGGTGCTCAGTAGCGTGTACTTTATACAAGCATCCGCTCGCTCGATACCGCGATCTAGTATCGGCGATCTGGACAAACCTACGTTTGTCTGCCCGCGTTCCCGAAAATGCGCCGTTATCGCACCAGATTTCCGCAGCCCGATTATCCGGTTATCGCCAGATTTAACCTGGCGCTTGCTTTTATTCCCGTCCCGTACATTATCAAACTGTTATTAAACGAATCCTTATTAATATCACACGCTCGCGCTCGTTACGCGTCTGATGTATAATTAGAAATGTGATATGCGAGATAATTAATCGAATAGATTTGCCGGGTTGAGTTGTTCCCGGACCGCGCGTACGTTACCTTTGTTGCACTTTAATGGACGGCGAGAACGAAGACGCGTTTATCCTAAGCACTTTTATTGGCGGCGGTTGGCCTTGCGAACGTTAATTCTGTAAGCGACTCTCACATTCGCCGCGAAATAGAATAGATCGAGAGACCAAGGATCTCCTTATCGAGTCTCTCGATTCCGATAGATCGCGAATAACTCGCCGGTGCTCTTGAAACTGAAACACGATCCTATGTAATAAATTCGCATAGAGGTTCACACTCGCAACAGATTATAAGTATCGAAAGAAGGAGAAAAAGACAAAAAAGACCGAGGGAGAGAGAGAGAAAGAGAGAGAGTGACTAAAGGAAATCCCGAGCCGTGAAAACATGCATTATTAAGATTTTTTATTATCGTTAATTTATCCTTCACAATTCAAGAGATTAAAAATGTTTTCCAAAGAGCGCACGTGCACTTTTCACGTCAAGTAATTTCCTCAGGCAAAGTATTTTTTTTTTTTTTTTTCAAGGCGAGATTTCTCTCGGGAAATCGCGACGTAGGTCCTAGAAGACAGATAGTAATAAGATTTATGGCGCAATTCGGGTGGCGAACGAAACGACCGCTCGTTTGCGAATGATTTTCCACCGGTTAAATCATTCCCAAGGTGTTCAATGAAACGTACGGCGAAATTTACGACTAGGCGCAAATCGCCAGTTATCGTTGAATGGCGGAATGAATAGGTATTCTATTTGATACTTCCGGTATTTTGCTCCCGCTACTTTAGGTAGGAATTCCATATTTGCACACAGTTTTACTTCTGCGTAACTTGAAAATAAATAATAACGTTTAACGTAACGCGGCGAGCAGTTCCTTCGTCGCTTACATCGATTCCACTTGATTTACGATAAAATTTAAATTGCCAAGTAAGATTGGGCAACGACGACTGCTGATGTAATACTAGTTATGACGAGGAAAAAAAAAAAAGTAACGTTTTGCAATGAAAAATTCTGAAAATGATGCATATGTCGTTAAAACAAAACCACCTACATGCAGCATCAAGTTTCACGCAAAGGGAAAGTGTGTAAAATAACAATGAACGTATCACATTGGAAAGCTCAGTCATGATTACCGGTACGGGCGGTTCTAAATTTCGCTGCCATTTTTTTTAGCCTTGAGAGAATGTTCGAATATCGGGAACAAGATCAAGGGAAAGACTATAATTTAATAAGAAAAAAAAAAATAAAATAAAATAAGTAAGTAAAAATTTACAAAATTTTGTTTCCCGAATACGAGACTGTTAGCCATAAATGTTATATTAATATTTTTATTTCTTAAAATTAGCGTATAATAA
This sequence comes from Cardiocondyla obscurior, assembly GCF_019399895.1. NCBI lineage: Eukaryota > Metazoa > Arthropoda > Insecta > Hymenoptera > Formicidae > Cardiocondyla > Cardiocondyla obscurior. Next base: position 1,450,877 of record NC_091877.1, read on the forward strand.
TTAGTGTCTCGTTAAAATTTCCGAGTTTGTTTCTACCTGTCGTATAAAAAAATTCGATTCAGTCACGCACAACCATCGCGGAGTCCGGCTAATTCGAATGGACTAGATGTTAGCGCGGAATGCTCTCCTGGGCTTCTATTCTCCTACCGCGTTCGTTCTTGTAAGCTATCGTATGCTGGACTTTCTCCGTTCGATAGAAAAAACTAGCGGCGTCTGTAACGCGATGCTGACGCGTGCAGAAAACCTTCCAGCATACGGAATCGCTTTGCGCAATCATCGACGGCGCCGTGTAAGGGATGAATTCCTTCGGGCGCAGTTTCCATTTTATTTACGAGCTTGCCGTAATAACGTCAGGCAGGTGTGTATGTACGGGGTGTCTCTTACTTACATTTAGTAAAATGCTACGTTGTTTTAATTCGCAGTTTCTCCAGATTAAGTTGGTTTTATTTCAAAAATGTCAAGGCAAGCCATCGTTTGTCGCTTTCCAATTTCAACACTTCCTACATTTCTAACTTTCCAACGTCATATATCTTTGTGATTAAATTCCAAGTAAAATTTAAACAAACGGAACGCAACTTTTATCCGGGAGTTTTTTTATTTTATTTTTTTTTATATTGCGAAGATTTGGTTTTCAGAATTTGGTTTTTATAACTCGTTAGAGAATCAGCCTTCTCGCGAAATAAAAGTTCGATCGAAAGGATGTAGAAAATCTGTTCGGTAGGCAACACCCCGCATGTGACGACGCCCTTACATACGCTGGTCATTGCAACGCTGACGTTTTTACGTATCCGCCGATACCGGTTCAGTCAGTCACGAAGTTATGTTTGTTCTACTCAACGCGCAAGGCTGAAAGATAACGATTTTTTTTTTCACAAGACTAGCTAAGGAGAAATTTTATAACGAGATACATTTTTCCTGAAAAAAAAAAAAAAACGGGCATAGAAAAATTTATTTTTTAATTCTGACTCTAACAAAAATCCACGAAAAGGGATAATTAACATTCTGTAATTTATTCCTTTGTATTTTATTTAATGATAAATTCGAAAGGGACGTTGGGTCACGATCACCGTTCGCGAATGTCGTTCGGTGCACCGCGTCGATGACGTTAATCAGCAGTTACTCGCGCCATTTATTAATGCAAATTATTCTCGTGTCGCGGCTATTTCCGTCGTGCTCGCCGCAACCCGGGGAAAATCGTATCGGTGCGGCGTGAGCGCGCGCCTGCCGGCCGTGATACCAGAAATAATCGCTTCATTCTCGTTTTTACAATTCGAAATCGCGCAAAGCCGGCAGCGGTAACAAGAGGTGCGGAAGTACTCGTAGCTGCACGCACCGAGTTGCAAGCACCGCCAGCTCGACGTAACGATCGCGCATTCATTTTTTGTGGCTCGTGCACGTGCGCCGTTTTATCAGGAAGTACGAATCTCGGCAGGAAGTCGCGATGGATACTTGCGGTTCTTCAACCGCGCCGCGCATCATGCCCGGGCGAAGAAAGAAAGAGGTGCCAAGGCGGGGTCTCTCGGTTCACGAAAGTGGACACGTAGGCATCATCTGTCCGAGAGCTCCAGGCGATGAAAGTCTGCATTCTCCCCGAGAGTATCGAGACTTCGGCTTGCGGGGCCTAATTTCACGAGCTCATCACCGCGCCGCGAGCGGTGAGAAAAACCGGCGCCGTACTCCTTTTTCCTTCGAGAAGGCTTTATTTTCACTTCGCCGGAGACTCGACTGAACTCTTCCTTTTTAACGGCGAACGGATCTCGCTTGTCCACTAGCCGATTAATCGACTTAATTAATTCAGTACTTATTTATTAAATAAATTTATTAAATGCGCCTTGGAGAAATTGCGCGCCGTAAGAATTTTTCGCGCCCACCCGTCGTAATAATCGTATTAAATACGGATTATAATGTGAGCTCGCGGAGAGAAATATTTTTCTTCAACATTCTGTGTCACTTAGACACGCGGACTGCGTCATGAATGTTTGCGCACGAGAATAGAATGTCCCATGCTACGGAATGCCTTAATGATAGATCAAACACGATTGGGTCTTAACGGATCGTGAATACGTGACTTGTGCCCGAGTTAAACTTAAGGCATCGGCGTAGGCGAATCGATGCAGGAAGGTATCCGCTCGATCAGAATGTCCACATCGGCTACGTTTGGCTCTAGACGACCCAGATTTTTGCATAATCTTATGTAACCGTGTTAGCAAAGGAGCTTCCTAACGGATTGCACAGATTACGTGACATTCCTATTTTATTTGTTCCGCGTATTCCTGGACATACTCGGCCGATGTATTTCACCTACATCTCTCTCTGCGTTCAATTAATCAGCGCCCATAAAACGATATTATTTCATATCACGACTCGTTTGCATGCATTTAAAAGACTGCCTGCAGAATCCCAAATAAACTCAATAAACAAAATTAATTTTTTTTTTCTTTTTTTTTCCTTTTTTTGCGGAGCACATTTACAGCATATCGAACGTCCTTTTGCGCGTTTTTTGCCTGAAAATAAGTATCGCGACCTCGAAAGCGAACGAATCATTCGCTGGTTGTGAATTTTAATTAGCCGCGACGTTTAAAGTATCACGATGCAGATTGCTTTTGCATAATTTAGCGGACTGATCCTTCGTTCCTATTTAAAAAGGAGATATTACCGCTTTTCCGTCAGGCTGATTGGTTTTCTCGTTAGGCTCACTTCGTGCCGCGAGAGTATATGTCAGTTTAATCTTCATTAGAGCCTGGACATTTGTTTGTGTATATATCTCACACCTACGCCGGTGTAGCGCGTTGTCAAAAAATTTATATGACAAATATTTTCACGAATATTATGAGAATTTTGCTTACTATTATTTTTCTGCATGTAATACACCTTTCCCCAAATTTAATATAAGTACTTCTCGTCCACGTGGGCCGGGATTAAATGCAGTGCGTAAGGCACGCGCGCTCTGTATTATCTAATTTTTATTTATTCATTTTTTTTTAAATCACGTATTGCGGATTCGTCACGCTGAATAGTTCGACGTTACTGCGATTTTATTACTACGATGTTCGGCCGTATGCAAATGCGTCGAAATTAATGTCTTCGCAACGATAAGTGGAACGGGGGTTTCTCAATTCAAGCGTGACATAACACATTACGGATCGCACGTGCAAACATCACATGCAGCGCAAAGCGAAAAACGTAAATGAAGCACGGCGGAGAAAGAAGTTTTCCGTTATTCGACGGGGAGGCAGCAGGTTTCACGAGGTGCGTTTGATTCGATAGCATTTTCTATATTTATGCCCCGGCCAGGCAAGGTCTTTCGACCACCTCGAGAAGAATCCTCGTCGTGCCAATAAACGCGCCGCACGCGTGAATTCAAAACGAGTCTCGCCGCGCGTTATCGTCCGAATCACCGCGGGCTAAAACCAATTTTCTGAAATTCCAGCCTCGTCCCCGGGCGAAATACGACACTCTTACTATCCGTAAAGGCCTCCCGAGGGCTTAACAAATTTTTATCCGCCTGTATAATTCGCCGTTCGTCGGCGAGGAAAAGAAACTAAGACGCGAAACGTGGCCGATAAACCTCGCGTTGAATGACGTCGACGTCGCCGAAGGTTTCTCTGGAAAGGACTCGGACTCTCTTTCGAAATTGTCGCTAACGACGTGAAACGTTATACGCCGATAGAAAAGAAATTTGTAAATTAACTATCTGCCTAAAAAAAAAAAAAAAAAAAATCTCACACTCGTACCAGCAAATATCGCGCGTTTATCGACACGCGACGAGGTGCGCTGCTGATAATCTTGACGATCGTTCAAGGGCCGTTTTTCAGGGGGGGAGAACGCGGAAAGTATTAAAGTATCGTCATTAATCTTCATCAATATTAGCATTTGCATCGCGCGAGGCGGTAACAATTTCGCCGGAAAGTTCAAACATTCTGCGACGAAAATTATAGTATATTCCACGGTGCTCGATCGCCGGCGTCTGTTATTACCCGCGTCGATGCGTATCCGCGTGTGCGTAATACCGTTGCTCGCGTTGGCATTGTGGCAATCGCGTCCCGAAGAAATGCGTTTCTCATGCGTCGCGGCAATCGAAGCAGCAACCCGGGTGTCCTTCGCTGTCGCGGGACAACGTCGCCGTTTACCGTTGCAACGCGATTTTCGCTTTACCGCACGCTGTCGCCTCCTCGATCGCCTCCTTCCATTAACATACGTGTCCGATCTTGTGCGTTGATTGCCTGCGCGTTTCTTTTCCTTTCCTTTTCCCTTTTCTTTTCTTTTTTTTTTTTTCTCTTTCCCCCCCTCTTTCCCCGCGTAATCATCGTCCAAAGCCGGCGGCGATCATCTTTGTCGACGATCGCCGGCAATCGCGTCATCATCGTCTCGGAATTATCTCCTGATACGTTGTCGGATATGGAAACTTTTCCTTCTTCCTGAACGGCGACGGCAAGGACGGCGATAACGATTGCTTTGCAAACGCGGTAAAACTCGTCCCGCTGGGTGCCTATCCGTGAACTCTAACGACACACGTCCTTACGAATCTCAAACCGATCTTTCCGCTTTGCGTGGCCGTCGATTAAAACGCACGATGATTAAATATTGCTCGTTGCAGAAACCCATGCAGCCAATGGCATATTTACATAATGAGAAAGTAAGGCGGTAATAAATACCTTCGCCGCTGCGTGTAGCTCATAAAGCAAATTTGTAATTGTAATTCACGTCCTTCCACTCCGTGATCGTTGGCCGGAGAGACGCGGATGAAAATGATTTCACTGTTTTGCATCCAGTCGGGACGCTCTTACGGAACATTCCTCCGGGTAATTTTAACGGTAACGGATCTTCTCGTGCACGTCCTCGCCGCGTACGCGTTCGCGTGTGTATATATATATATATATATATATTTTCGAAAATCTCCGTCGTCGCAATTTATCCTTCCGCTCGTAGTAACGATGTAACGGCTAAGTATATCAACCTTTGCAACGATTATAATTAAAGGCGCAGGGGAGAGAAAGAGAGAGGACTCGCGGACGGGGGCCGTCTCTCCCGCGGCCGCAGAAAGGTAAAAGCGAGCAATCTGCGCCGGAATGCGGAATAGCAAAACAAAGTCGAAACCCTCCGCGAGATAGAAACCCGGGACCTCGTATTACGGATCGGTAACACGCGCGATCGCGAGGCGCACTTGCATCCGGTTGCGGGCGGCGTGCCTCCGGGATTCGTTACAAATTACTACGACGTATCCCGCCGAGTTTATTAAGTTCTCACGGGCCCGCGGTTAAAATTTAATTCGCGCCGCGAATCGCCGCGATGACGGCCGCCGGGCAAATATCGAGATCTCCGACGGACGGCCGTCGGGGTGGAGAGAGAAAAAAAAAAAAAAAGAAAAAGATTCTTGCCTAGCAAGAAAGGGAGAAAGCGTGTTTTCGACGCGTACTTCACGTTTTAATGTGACTTTAATGCATCCTAAGCTTTCAATACGCCCGGCGCATTTGCTCGCCGTTCCATATATAAACGAACCGTATACCACGATTAGCGTCCCGGCACGTGCCACCGCGAGCGAATAACTGTAATATCACTGCACCCGTTCACGTGCAGACGGCTAATTAAAACATACGTGCATACGCACGTCCGAGTGCGCGGCGCGGAAGAGCGCCAATTAATGCCGGGTCTCTCTCGACCCGCGTCTTGATGACATAACTGTTGCTCGTCGCGCCAAAGAAAATCATCGCGACGCGCAACGAATTAGAACGTTAAATGACGCGGATAATTGGGAACTTTTTATCGAGGAAATATTCTTCTCGGTATATTACGAGCATCCTCCTCGTTCCCGTACTGTACCACGTTTTTCGTTATCAGTCTCGGTATAATCTCCCTGGGTTAAATAATTTCCATTTAATTGCCATCTATTGTGCTGTCTAATATCTATTATCTAATTATTTGCCAGAGTCTGTGCTAGTTAAAAAAAAAAGGAATAAACTAATAATAATTTTCCTAAAGACTCATTTTAATCCGAAAATAAATCCTGAGACGCGCAAGGATCCCCGATAAAGCCTCTTATTCTATCAATAATGAAGCCGAATTAAAATTTATGCCGTATTGTTCCGTACACCCTCGCACACCTGCCGCGGGCGGCTAATAATTATCACGCGGCTTCGAACAGGTCGTTGCATTTATTCGCAGGGGCGATTCGCGGAAAAGCCCTGAGCGAGCGACAGCCAGGTAGACAGTTCCATAAACGCAACCTTGCGTAACGTTCGGCTAACGGCCCCCGATACTTCTCGATCTTTAGCCAGCGAGTAGCCTGAACGCGCTGCACGCGCTCCGTAGAATCGGCCGCTCCATTGTTGGCGGAATGAAAATACACGGCCGGACGTCTGCAATAGCGAAACGTAATGTGCGCACGCGGGGCGTGTCCCGGTATGTTACTTGGCATCTCACCTGCCCACACACGCGTGCACTCTGCTTTTGCCTTCCTGCTTGGGAGCGCATCGCGCGGCGGGCGACACAGCCGCGCCGGCGACCGATGCAATCGTTCGCCCATTGTCCATTATGCGCCGGTCGTGTCTCTCTCGCCGAAACAGGTAGGCGGCACCGGACCGGCTTTTACTAACGACGGGATTATCGGCATCGTGCCCATCGCGGGCGTTCATTCCGCCGACTTTCATCCGCGCGATCGACGGCGAGATCGCGCTTCGCGTTAATATGATCGTAACCGGGATTTATCGAACGAAGCCGGGCGATCTAGACGCGGAGGAAAGGGGATCTATACTTCATTGCGTTCGCCACGATCCCGATGGTGCAACCGCGCTACCGAGTCGCGGATGTAAGTCGCGGACGACCTCGCGGAGTCACGAACCGCGTCGCTTCCGTCGTTTGTCCGCTTCTCTCTCAGGAATTTTTGCGGCGACGACCGCAAAATAAGAGGGTGAGGGAGGCCGGGACGGGACGGTTTCTCGAAATCGTTTTACGGCACCACGATCGTCGTGGAAACGCGACGTTTAAAATCCCCCGCGCGAATAAAGTCTCGCTCCGCGCGAACGTATCTACGAAGCGATACGCGTAATCGCGGGTTTATCAGCACCGGCGCGTAATGCCATCGTTCTCACGTAATCGCGGAAGATAAACCGCACCTCCGCCGAGGACTTTCGACAGAGATTTTCTCGCGTCGCGCATTATCGCGATTAGCGGCGACACCGAGTTTCTACGTTTAAGCTAACGTCTTATGTAATTGCAGTTAATTACCGTTATTCGGTGGGTTTTGTACATTACCGCATTAATCACCTCATTAAAAGAGAAGGAACAACGTTTTACGAGATCAGTTGCGGCGAGTGTCGCGAATATCGGTATATAAACCTCTATCTTTCACTCGTAAAATTCAATCCCTGGCATTTCTAAATTGATTATCCCTCGCGAAAGATAAATCCCTCCCCTCTCCCCCGAATCGAATCCTGCTCACGTACATTTACATGTAACACGGCTCGTGTTTCCTATTTTGGTAAAGCCAAAATGCAATTCGGTCAATCGTATTACGAACTGGTTCGGGCGAGCTGACTTTAACCTTTTCGATCAGCAACAGTTACATTGGTCGGGAATTATACATTGCGATCGCCACCTTCAAACGCACGTACGAGCGCGATCGATCTTTCGAGGCGGGTCGTTTGACTTTTTCAGACGGGACCGGCAGCGCTCTCATTTACGAAAGAAACGTTCTCGCCGCTTCGAAGCGACGCGAAGAGAAACGCAGCGAATGAAATGATATTTGTATTTCGTAATGTTAATACTACGGCGATTAAGAATTTTTATCGGCGGTCCAATTACCGAGATAATTTAGACGCGTCATTAAACGGAAAATATACTAGTTAGAAAAGAAGCTAGTCGGTCCTATCCATTCTACTTGTCCCGTATTAAATAATTCCACTTGGTCGTATCATTATACACTTGAATTGATACGTTGAATATAATTTGTATTCCGCAGGCCGGCCGTTGCACGCGTCAACGTTTGCCGTGTACGTGAAAACACGCGTCCGTTATAGTAACACACTGAGCCAATCCAGAATCTGGTCCTCGTGCCGATTCGACACCGCCAATTTGTACAATAAATCCACGCTAACGATTCGCGGTCTCGCGCGAAAGTGGGACGACGCTTTTCGCACTCCGTCTGGCCGATAGACGTCCATTTCCACTTATCGTTTGCGCGATTAGGCACGGCAATTATTTAAACGACCGATAATTCTATAAGCTGACACTGTGACTCATACTTTCTTGCGCTGAAAGGCCGCTATTATCCAGAACTGGTTGCAATTTTGACTCAGCCGAGATAGGACTAATTTAAATTTTAGTGACTCAGAGTATGCGAGAGATAAGCCGGGCGATTAACAAGATTCGCTTTTTAATCTTATTTTAGATCGCGTGTTGGATTTTATTTATGAACGAGAATAAACCATGGGCATGCTAATTTTTAAGACATCTCAATAAAAACTACGAAAGAAAAGTCATGCGACTCACCAATCTGCATGAGCATCAGCGGAGTTGAAGAATTCAGCCGGTGACTGTAACATAAAAAGAAAAAAATTAATGTAGACATGTTGAAAATAATTAATATTTAAATAAAAATAAATTAAAAATTAAATTAATAAAATGACAAATTTTAAAAAAGAATTGATTCTCACCTAAGAGATGCTCCGCCGATGCAGGATACCCATCCCGGGCCTCCTCCTCCTCTCAGATGGGACGTGTCGAGTCATCCTTCCGCGAACGAGTCACTCGCGAACACCCCGACCGTGATTTTATAATCGCGAAAATTACTAAATCACTTTCGCGCGTTCCATGTTCGGCACTCGCGTTTAGAAGAAAGTCGTGTGTCGAAAAATTACGCCCGAATCACTATACGAAACTTCCGGGACGACCGACGAACCGATTGCGGTTCGTATATATCTTAATATCGGCGGTGACGACACTCGTTAATGACAGTCAATGCGAATGCAACTGCGTCGATCTGTAACAGAAAGAAATATAAAGTTTAATTGTAGTTATCGTGCTGGAAGGGTTTTTGTTAAAGGGAAGTGCGAATTACTTTCGGCACGGACACACGTGGCTGCTGTGCTGTGCGTAATACGTGTGTGCTCGCGCGACCGCTGGAGAAGGACAGAGCGAGAGTGGGAGTAGTGGAGGAATATACCTAGCTCGCGGCATGTAGGCTCGCGCTCGCTCTCACCCCCCGTCTCCTCCCAACCCCCCCGCGCCTATCTATTCGTTACTCTCGTTCGATTTAATTGTAATATTTAATTAGTATGTCCAGACAAAGACGGTACTTTCAGCAGGCCGTCCTCGATCTCAAAAACCGCGAAGACTGTCTTTGCCTGGACATATTAATTAAATATTAAAATTAAATCGAAAAATTGCCGACCCGACAGCCGACTTTGACTCTCGCTTGGTGTGAAGCAAACCAAGCGAGAGAGAACATCAGCTTTGGTTTTCAGCGATAACAATTAACAGCTAATTTACGCGTCACACTAATTTTTGATAGATAGGATTTATATACCACGCGCTTTAACGTGCATTGGAGTATTTTATACAATTCATGTATTATGATTGTTTAAATTATTTTCATTTTGTATGTAAAAATGCGAATAAAATTTTATTTTAAAATAACACCAAGACACCGTTTCTTCTCGTCTTGAATTACGCCGAGATATTAATTACAGACTCAGGATCTGAACGATCATCGATCGTCCTATTTAGAGATGTCGATTTGTTTTTCCTGTAAAAATCTTTTTTTTTCTTTTTTTTCTTTCCCTACTTCGCGTTTTCCACAGTTTCGCGACGCTGCGATTCCACGTAAACGTTACCGTTACGGACACGGGCGCATAGGTATGTACGTATGGCAGTCGCGGAGCGACGCAAGTTGACATTCCATCTCGTGCCGTTATGTAAACATCCACGGGAGTCAAAATCTCTCCTTAGCTGGCTCTGGTCTCTCCCAATTACGCAAGTCGTCGGAGTCGCGCGCCGATGACTTTTCGAGCGGCTGCGAAACCCGACCCGCGGATTTGGTCGCGAACTCGGAAACCGATACGTTTCGAGCGGATATTTATCCACTTTTGTTCCGCCCACTACTTTGTAGGACTATTCGATCCGCACGTAGCGACTTTTTTTCTGTTTCTTTTTTTTTCTTTTTAAAGTTTCACGCGCGCCGCGCGCTGGAAATAAATGTATCCGCCGAGTGTGAATGTGTGCAAATGTAAATCAGAAGCTATGTAGGTAACCCCCACTGTCTATGCCCCTTATTCCGCCGCTTTGCATGACTTTGTACGCAATGTGTTACGGATCCCGTCGAAAGCAAGAAATTGCCAGCGGCGGTATCGGACAAGTCTGATTGTTACAGTAGCAATTATTACAATATGACTTGCATAATCCGGCCCGCGGGGGAAATCAGTGCGATGTGCGCGGCGCGAAATTACGCCGATCAACACCCGAGTTATTCAATATCCCGCGGGTTGCGAAGGAGGGTAATTAATTGTAATGAAAATGGAAGACGTCATTGTTCGCCCCGCGTGCTCGTTTCTAACAGTTTCCTATCTTAGAAAGGCCCCCCTCCCCTCCCCCCTCCTCCTCCTTCCCCCGGGGGAAGCAGAGATGTAAAATTAACCGAGATACGAGGAGCATACGGTCTGGGATTAGCGCGAGTAGACGGCCGCGTGTGTGGGAAATTCACATATGCCGCCGCACACGAAGACAGAAGCCCGACAGGTTTGCTGCCTCCACCGGCACGGTTCACGGCAGTAAAAACGGGGCCAAAATGTTAACCACTTTCTAGACTGTCGACGTATTATCGAGTCATACAGCATGTCGTATCGTTTCCCACAGCGCGTAATGGCATAGGGAACTCCGTCTTAGCCCACATACCACTACACGCTCAGCGTCTGATCGTGATTTGCTTTTTCACGGTGGGATTAATGAAATCTATTTTCCAAACGTGGTTCTAAAGTTTCTCCCTTACGATGCACCGTCGTTGATATCTATCGGCCGCTGAAGAGCTCGGTTATTAACATTTATCAGCGTGATTCGAGATCGTACGTGCGTAACGTTATTTCGTTGTTCGTTTTCGGAGCGCGATGACGCGAATTGAGAGCCGAATCGCGGTTGAAGTGGGCAGTTCGAGGCCCGGTCGGGATATCGCCGGGCGTTAGAAATCGGCTGTTAGAGCATCTGCGCGATAATGGAACCGGCAGTTACCTGTGAGTATCCACCTCGTATCCCACATTCAGCTAACAGTACATAGCCGACGATACACACGCTGGTACCTGTATGTGCGTGCACGCGTGCTCACTTATGCGCGCACGTAAAAGAGGAAAAATAAACCCGACCGCCTAAAGCACCTTCGCGACATGCTTCGCTGAGAATTCCGGGGACGAGGAGCGAATAAAAATCCGCGAGTTCCAATTCGATAAGCAAAGATCGTGAAATACACGTCGTCTGTTAAATTAAATGGCACCTAAGTAGTTCCGTTAGTCAGCGCGGTTTTCGTTCTCTTTTTCGAGACACTCGAGCCGAAATGAAAGAAAAGTATATCTTTCCCCTCGAAGATAATATTATTTAATAGCACCAGATAAAAAATCTGTTATATAAGAATATCTGTAAAAAGCAAATCTATTCATTATTCGGAATAAAGGTGCCGATCGAACGAACAGCGAACGCGAACATTCTCAAGCTAATCGATCGCTAAAAAAAAAAAAAAAATAAAAAAAGGCACTTACATTAACAATACACATCACCGACGAATGTCGCGGTCGCTGTGTTGGTTCGCTGACCGTACATACACCATTACGCGACTGCGGCAAGCTGAATGAACATTTCGGCGGAAAAACTATTGTTTCACAAGCAGGCTGAACACTTTAAGTAGACGTAAATGCGTGCGTCACGGCGAGTGGGCATAAAATTGCAATATATTAGCGTGAAGGTTTACCTGTGCAGTTAGAAAACGACAGCCGAGGAACCGAGCGTGGATGTATTCGTTATTAAGCCGCCTGCCCAGGAAGTCTAGTCGGAAACCGGTGAAAGCACAGGGAAATGTGCGGTTTCTGTCCTTTTTTGGACGTGCGTTTTGCGCGATGATTAACACACTTGGCAAAACTCGTCTCGGCGAGCGTAGGTGTTACCTTCGAGAGATACAACGTGCGTGCGTGCAGAAAAATCGGCAACGAACCGATCAACGACCGGCAAAAATAACCGCTTGCGGCAACGAATCGGATACGGGCCCGAATCTTTATTCCACGCTCGGCGGCAGGAAAAATTGCAATATTGCGCCAAAATCGATGAATCGTGCGGCTCGACAAGCGTATTTTAAATCACGGCAAGAGGGATAAAGTATATTAAAATTGCTGTACAATAAATATGATTAAATATTCTTAACAAATATATATTCGCGGGGTAAAAATCGTAAAGGGTGTCTCCCTCAATTCTGTGGAAAAAAGAAAAAAGAAAATCTCGTTGCAACACACAGACAAGATTGACAGTTATGCTCGGCGGACTAGCTGATCAACCGGTTTCAATTAATTTCGGGACAATTGCCCGCGTTAAGCACGTACGTAATTGAATCCGACACAGGGTAAGAACAATATTGCCGCTGTTCCGCGAATCAATTTGCTCAGGCATGCAAGGTTGGCTCCGCCGCTCGGTCGAGAGGAACGACTGGAAATTAGATCGAAAATAGAAGATGAGGCGTCCGCGGACGGTTCCCAAGAACGGCACGGCGATTTCGCAAAGCGGGCGCGATGGAAGCGGAGGAAAGCAGATAGCATCTAGACCCGTTGCATAAGGATGAAAGTACCTTGTAGCGACTGACTGAGTAAATAATAACGGTTACGTGGCACGCGGAGAGACGCTCTTCTTCTTTGGAAGACCCCGTAATGAGTGAGCCATCCCGGTCGGCACCGTGGGACCCGCCACGAAACCAGAACAATTGATCATTATACAATGCGCACTGATTATTGCCACCCGTGCGGAACAATTATTTCAGCAACGTGTGTTACCTCGTCGCGAGAAACGCGAATTATTACAACGAGCTCGCAAGCCATTGACGGCGCTTCGCTCGCACCAGGCACGAAGAATTCACAGTGAATCTGTGAAAGAGAACGATTTTCGAAAGCTCCATTAGATCTCCGATAACTCGACCAGCGTACCGGCTAAACGCGAGCTTCGGGGCAGTTTTGTAAGGAACACCCTCGAATTTTATATTCTTCAACGAAGAATTGGTAAAAGCAAAAGGTCTGTTGCGGTAACGTATTGTGTCACGAATATTTCAACGAGTATGCCCAGCGTAGCGATTAATTTCGCTCACGTATCCATTCTTACACGTCGGAGAAATGTCACGCGTTAATAAGAATTACGAAACCCGCTGCTTTCTCCCGTACAGTACCTCGTAACGTTCTTAAAATCCCCCGAGTATCGATACGCTCGATCAGGGCTCCATTAGCGATCGATCGAAAACGGACAACTTCCGCGATGAAGGAAAGGAAAAAGGGTGACTTCGCGAGGAACGCGTAGCGACTCTCCTTTTTTTTTCTATTTTTTTTTCCTCTCCGACCTATCGGCGCAGAAATCCGCGAAGCGCGACGATAGCGAGCGGCACGAAATACGATGAATTCGATAAGATCGCCGAGATATTCCCGCGTGTGCTCCACGAGCCGTGTAAATACAGTTTTACACGCAAACGAGATCGCATGCTACGCGTGTACATCGCCAATTCGCAGCTTCTCCCTTTTATTTTCATCACCGCGCTTCCTTTCGTTTTTCTTATAAGCCTTCCCCGATATGTCGTCTACCTTTTCGGTACCGTGGGATCCTCCTTTTCGGACGAAAACATAACTTTCTTGCGGCGCATTGTTGTTGAATAACCGTTTTAATTAAAGACACCTCTCTCTCCCCCGATCTCTCTCTCTCTTTCTCTGTTTCAGCTAGCACCACACCTTAATTGCGGAATCGCATTGTTTTAAATTCCATTACGGTGAGCGCTCGTACGTACGAATGTCCAATATCGCGTATTACAGCAACGGAATTATCTAATCCGACTTTTGCCTGACGCGACGAGCATAAACTACGGCGCTTCGAAAGCGCACGACAGCCGGTGATACGATTTCGATAGTTTCGCAAACAATATTGCCCCGGCTACATCACGTACCGTTGCCCGCGAGGCATTCCAGTTCTCGTAATCTTCACTTAGATGCGCGCAAGAAGCATAATTCCTTTTACAATTTTCGCAACGAACCAGTTCAGTTTTTCGTAGTAAGATATATATTTTAGAAATTTTCCTCGCTCTATTTCACGTTTACATACGCTTCGTACGTATCACGATTACGTTATTTGCATTAATAATCGCGAATAATAAATTGATTATAAAAGAAAAAAAAAAACGAGGGGAATGCGATCCGTTTTAGAAGATTAAATAATAAAATTAATGTTTCGAAAGAAATTTCACGACGCGAATTAATATTTTATTTATTACTTATTACTATTATCTGCTTCACGGAAGAGAGAGCTCGAGTCTAATAAGAAAAGCGACTTGTGCGTCCGCTAGAAGTGCTAGATCCAATTGAGGAGCGATCGATATGTCGCCACAAGTAATCTCATTTTATTTTATGTCACGCAGCCTGGTTACTGCCGACACCGCGTACGCAATACGCAATCGGTATTGTCGATCTTAAATTCCGCACTCCAGTTACACCGCTATTACCTCGAGCGACGTAACGTTCTCGAATATTACATTTTCGGGAAACAGTAATCTTTGTTACTGTTAACTCGGATACATCCAGCACGTGCGAAACGTTCGTAACAAAAAAACAATGGTGGGCATAATACTCGCTCGAGCTTTTCCCTACCGCGCCATTTGCAACGACGAAGAGAAAAAAAGTAAAGAAAAAATTGGAGATTAGATTAATTCAGGAGGAGGTAATCCGACATTTTTTTCTCCCCCGAAGAAAATTGTACCGCGCCTTCGTGCGTGCGTTGCGCGAGCCCTTAATCATGCGAAGCGACGCATAATTCGGGACGAAAGATCACGTAGAAAGTGCCTGGGAAACCGCGAGGATCCGCAGCTGCGGGATGACGCAATTTCCGCGGCTTTCCCTCAAGGCATCATCCTTCATCGAAGGCACCGCTGTGCCGAGGGTTCGGCAGCCGTGAATGTCAGGTCGAGTGCCCGTTCAATTTTTCTTCGCGCCTGAATACTTCGACGACTTAAAAAAAAAAAAAAAAAAAATTGCGATGACAGTCGCGAGAAACGCGGCGACGAGCCGATTCCCGTTACCGCCGCTCAAGGCGTCTAAATTAGAAACCGGGTAGGGATAATGTGTGCGGTGCACGGTACAATGGAAGTATCATAATTGACGACGATTGTAGTGCAGTTACGCGAGGTACTCGACTGTGCGCGCGGAGAGCCCAGGTTTACGTGTTCCCGCAAGTATGCGTTTCGAAAGTGCAAGTGCACGATCCTCGGGGATGCGTCTCACGTTGTTACGCCCTGCCACTGACATTTTCTATCGTCTATCTCACAAATGCGAAATGTGAACGTGATAGCTCTCTGATTCATGATGCATAAATGCGGGGCCGCCTGAGCGGAATGATTCTGCACTCGGATCAACGATCCGCTAGCGGAGGCTGCATTGAACGGCGTGATTAGGTGGTATTTTAATCGAATTTTCTCTCCGAAGGGAAAGATTTATCTTCGCTTTATCGCTCGCTAAGTCTTTTACGATAAGCCGTTTAAAAAAAACCTTGAAAACGTCGTTTGTCAGATCACTGATTATAACGTCACGCGCACGTCGCGTCGCGTAAAAATTAAAACGACATATGCAAATGTTAAAAAGAAAAAAAAAAGGGACAGATGAAAAATAAAATGCGTTTTTGGGTCATAAAAGACTCGCGGTTTACAAATCGTCGACGCATTGATATTTCGCCAACATCGAGCCGCTCACCGCTGAATCGCCAATGGGAACTTCTCGCTTAAATGTTCGTCACGAATTCCAAGCGAATGTTATTGCAAACTCGATTTCGTAGGCGAGGCAGGCTTGAGAACGCAGAATCCTTTGGCTTCTCCACCCAATTGATCTTACTCAGCGGACCGTAACGATTTGTCCGGGAGCAAGTTAAATACACACGTGTATCGATTAAATGAGTATCTATCAGGTTGTCTTTCAGCAGAAGAATGCTGGCGGAGAACAACAACGCGAGGGCCTAGCCAAACCGCGCGAACGCCCACCGATCTTGTTAATATATTTTTAACAAAATAATCCCTGTCGAATATTCTGCTAAATATTATTTTGCATACTCAGAAAATAATTTATTGTATTTAACGCGTGAATATGTCACGGTATTTCGATAAATAAATACGTCCGTAAAGTATTTCTCAATTAATACTCGCGTAAAAACACAGCCGGTTTTGCTGCACGTATTATGTATTTGACGCGAGACACTACCGTGTCTTTTGATACGTTGTCCGATCGCTGTAACTCGCAATTTGCCTTATCGCGTACGTCCACGCCCGGTTTCGCGCATGAATATAACCATTGTACGTTATTCCAATAAGATGCATATTGCGATTCGTGCGGTGCATGTCGCGTCCACGATACGCTTTTGTATTCCTGAAACTCGCGGCGCGCGGTTTGACTCGTAATTAAGTTGCATTAAATTACGCGGAAAACAAAAACGAGAATACACGCGAGGAGTATAAGAGGATTATAATCGCCATTGAGATGCTTGTGTCTTTAAAGTAAAAGTCGGTATGTATACTTGTCTGGATTAGTCTAATTGACAGTTGTCGCGTGCACTTTCTTCTTTCACAATTTCCTGACAGTTGTATTATACTCGAATTCCCCCTTTTTTTTTTTTATAAGAATATAACCGCGCTTATCAAAGTTAATAAAAAATATCCAATTAAATTACAATATTATAAATTTTATATATATGCATATCCGATAATTATACACCTCGATATTCCGGCATTGCGGTGAAACATCTACTGCTTACACAACCGACGCGACGCGAGCGGTACCGAGCTGTATCCTTTTCCGTCGCGTCAACGAGAATCTCATCCTCGAATATGTGCACGTGAATGCGCACATCGCGGCGTCAAGACAAAGTTCAAACAGCGAGAAAGTTCCGGGATGCGAGCGTGAAAGCAACGAATCGAAACTTTTGCCGGTAAATAATTCGCGTCGCCTTCTCGATCGAGGTTCCTCATTATTGAAGAATAATATCGGCCCCGGGAAAAAAGGGTATTTCGGGGAATCGCGTCGTGGTGATTTTTCGTAAGAGTCGCTAAGTGAGAATTTTCGAAGCCTCCGAGGATCTTTGCATCGGCGCTCGCCCGCATAAATCAGTCTCAATGAATATAGATAATTTCGCTAATACCCGATTCGTAATGCGTGATCTGTAAAACGAACGGTATTCAGAAGTGGTCGCGAGATAAAACCGTCTCGATCGCTCACGTCTGACATTTTATTCCGTTAATGATTGCGGTTTGTACCCTAGCACGTGCATTGCCACGAGGATCGATCTCCTCAACCGTGAGAAATGACGACCTTTGGCAGTGTACACAAGAGAGAAAACGTCGAGCATAAATGCATCCCGTACTACTTTACAACTTGCCTCCCACACAAAAATTCATAATTCATACAACTGTAATGTCGAACATACAGTATACTTATAATCGCGCCTGTCTGTAAAATTTCGTACAAAATATTGGCGCCTTTCAAAAACAAATATATACATTATAATTTATAAAAATCTGATCAAGGCATGCATTAATTGCATTAAAAATCGAGCGGGCAAAATATTAATTTTGTCAAGAAATTTAATCCAAAAGAATTGTAATTATAATTTATAAAAATATTAAAAATAAACGTTACACCGAGTTTATGAATGAATTAACCCATTCGTAGCTCATTCATGATTAACGGTATCCAAGACCATTAAAAATCCTTTAGTGGCAGCCAATATATGTATGTATGCCATTTTTTTTTTTTTTTTATATAGTCAAGAGCAGCTTGAAGTGACGCGGTTACATGTAAAGACTTCGCAGACGAGATCGCGTAGCACCGTCGAGGGGACTGTGATCGAGGGATCTCGGGTCGTGGAATTTAAATGATTTCCGATAGAAAGCGTTTTCACTTCGGATGATACTTGTTTAATATGCACAACCGCAGCGTGTTATGGTAATGAAATCGAGCAGGCCGGAGTCCACCAACGATATCCAATTAAAGAATTGACGGTCTCGCAGCTCATCCCGATAAACCGCTTATCGCGATCGCTCGTACCTACGTACGCCTTACAATTACGGAGAAAATGATTTCCTACAACGAGACAGCGAAAACAGCCCGCGCATCTTTCCGCTAATACAAATCTCTATTTCAATAGGAACGTGCCTCTTAGAGCCGAATGTCTAAACGCGATGGAACTTCCTACGTGCATGCGCCACACGTGAAAGTGGCAATTTACTCGGACCAAAGCAGCGACGCTACGGAAAATCATCGTCGGCGGGCGTCCATTTCCGGGATCCGGAATTACGAACTCCTCACTTTTCCGCGGTGCATTGAAATCATTGCATACACCGACGCGCGAGCGGAAGCCTCGGTCGTTCCGATTTATCAGTTTCTGCAGTATCATCCTTATCTTTATCCCGTTAGAGCGAAATACTTTGCTCGTCATCGCGTGAGATATCTCGTACATATTGCTCCCCGAGTTTCCGTTTGGGAAAACGTCGTTTAAACGCATATTATTATATCGGCTTGCGGATAGACCGTGTATCGCGACATAAAGACGAAGGAAAAAAAACGGAAAAAAAAAAAAGAAAAAAAGGGAACGCCAAGAAGCGTGTTCCGCTTCTCACATTCCGCGCGGCCCGCTCCACCGATCTCCTCTTCGGAAAAGTAAAACATCTCTCCCGGCTGTGATTACGGCCGGCCAGGCCGGCGAGAAATTTCCACCGACGGAAATCTCGGGGACGGCCGATCGGCCAACGTCACCGTCTCGAGATCCTGCTATTAGAAGCCGGGAGAACTTCTATGGGCTTGGTCCACGGACGACCCACTGACACAGATACCGCGCCTTTCTACGTTCTGACCGATCGCTGCATTACGCGCCGATGTATTACTCGCGTATAACAAACGGTACGAACTTGTCTGTCGGGGGCTCGCTTCAATGGCACAGGTTCTCGAGAAAGAGCACACCTACGGCACCTCGCACCTCTTGCACGGCGTACGCACGCGAAGGGACGCGGGGAGGAAGGGAGGAGAAGGCGCGCGGCGTCTCGTTTTTCATCGGCGCTGGATCACGCTCGAGAAAATACATCTTGATTACGTCGCCATCGCCTGAGCCCGCGCGAGAAGGCAAGAGTTTCTTCTTGGGAACGTACGAATGAAAGTCACATCGACCTGTCCGTTCCTTTCCCATAGGCATGGCGCGGGAGAATCGTGGAAAAGTCTTCGATACATCACAATCGTGCCCATCGGGACGCGAAAAGGGCGTCAATCAATGCGAACGCGACGAAATTACATACGCAACGTTATTTTTCCGCGGGGGTTTTATTAACGAGCGCGAATCAGAATGCGCCGGGTAAATAAGAAGAAAAAAAAAATAGAAATTGTACGATAAAACTCACACGCGTGAAGTTTATCTGATGAACATCGCGCTTATAAATTGTGCAACTATTAATTTCCTCCCTTTTACAAACGCTGAAACGTCGGCAATTTTTTACTGCGCAAGAGATGGAAAATGGACGTTTTGCGAACTTTTATAAGGCTAACAGATAATGCCATTACGAATGATGCCGTTACATTATGTGGTTTGCTCGCTCAGGAATTATTTGCGAAAATTACAGGTTAAGTTGAACATTCCCCTAACAGCATTCAACACGAGCGCGAACGTTTACGCAATTTAACAGTAAAGCCGATCAATGCTGAAATTGTGTATTAATTCTCTCATAATACTTTCTCATAAATTGCCCGATAATCATACAAGATACAATACAAAGATATGGAGATTTCCCGCCTCGCATTTTTTTTTCTTTTTTCTTTCCACGCGATGTAATTTAATTCCTTCTAACTCTTTTTTTTTTTTTTTTCATCGCTACCCTTTCAGCGCGCGCGCGGCGCGTCTAATTGGGATGTTAATGAGCCGCGTCGAGCGAATCTTTCGAACGAAATTGGATGTGAAACTCGAGAGGCCCGGCGAGCTCGATTATTGTTCTTTTACGAGTCTAACCTGCTCGATTCGCTGACCTAATTCGCAGGCCCATCGGCCGTTCCTCCACGCCGGCGGTTCACCTGTGCGCAGGATCGGATCCGGGAACAAGAGAGGCGCCGAAAGAGAATGGAGAGATGCGCCCGCGTATATATGCAAACGATCTCTTTCTCTGCCATCGGCGAAAGGCATCGGCGATTCGCCTGACCTCAGCCGTATCGGAAGCAACATCTCGCGTACTAAGTTATCGCTCTTTTTGCGCGTGAGAATTCACCGTGCGATATCAGTTCGGCCCTGCATAAGACCCACACGCGCTCGCACTCACGGAGCGCATCCAACGACGAGCTCCGGATGTGGGCCGAGTGTTCCACCAAATTCCCCGATAGCCTCGGGCCTATAACGGATCGGCCTCCTAACTCCCACCTCGGCCACGCTTCCTTTTCGCGCGGTAATTGCTTTATGCAAATATTTGCACCTTGCCCACTCATATCGCAAGCTCGTACAATATGCTAATCGGTTCCTACGTTTTTTTCCTTTTCTTTCTTTTATTTTAATTTTTTTTTCCCCCCCCCTTTCGATGCACGTGTAAGCATTTGTCACTCGCCCGGCAGTTTGATACGGCACGCTCTCTCTTTCTCTAAGAGTCGTATTTCAACGAAAACGTTAGATCGCGGCCAGAGATCAATTCAATCGCGCCAAGATCCGCGTCCAGCATGGTAATCGGCGGCACGTGGACGGGAACCCCGCTTTCAGCGTCAGCTTTCTCCGCGTCCAGGTGCGACACGATGCGGAATCGAAAGCAAAATCGTTCGATTGAGATGGAGACGATTTCTCGAGCGGCGGGGCCAGATAATTAGCACTCGTACAAGCCGCGCGACTAATTCCGCGAACGATGTAGAAACGCGGTCGGCGATTAGCCGTGCCGACGCGAGGAATTGGGCTCATTGTATATCGAGCGATTTAATTAAAATTCCACCGGGGTGTGATTTCACTCGGAAAGTGAAATGAAAAATGATATCCTATTACCTGCTCGCTCTGCGACGTGTGCAAATAGTTAAGAGACAAAAAGTCCGTCATTATCCGCGGCGATGTTCCGCTTCATTATACCCGTGTTTCCGTTTGATTAAACGTCGTCTAACATCTGACTGTGCACGGCCAAAGGTATTGCGAATGCCCATTTTACGAACGGTATCACGCGTAACTCGACATTTATGCACACAAGGCGCGACCAATAAGCCGCTTCGCGTCATCCGTTTCCGTTCCGATTCGACTTTCGTGACTCCGCTACTCTCATTAGACCATTTCCGTTCGTTCGTTTTTGCAACCGAGTCCGTTTCAACGAAATTAGATCTGGAGAACGCCATGTCGAGTTCTCTTAAAAATCAGACACGCGACTGTCGAGAGTGGTGACAGTTTTTGGAAACGGTAACGTTCGTCTAAAGACTCAGAGGCCTCGAACTAAACCGCGAAGATCGCCGTAGACCAATCGCGGGGTTGATCTCAATACGCGAAACTTTCGAGATAAACTGGTTCCTGTATGCATATCGGAATTTGTCCCCGATACATCTCATTAGTTGTACACATCCTACTCGAGATATCCTCCTTGATACGGCGATATCCTCCTTCATTACGACGCGAAACGGAATTTTCTCGCACCCGGGTTTTTCACCGTTGCGTTATTAATTTACGTCCGCCGCGTGGACAGAAATGCGACGGTCTATCCGGTTCTACGGACTGCGAGCGGCTTAAAACTATTCTAAAATATGCATGTGCAATAAAGAAAATCGATCCGGTGGCTTTATCGACGACCGTGACTCTTGCCATTTCGAGCGGACAAGGTAACGCAGATGTGTTTAAAGATTCCGCATTCTTTCACGTTTCGTCGCTTGTGCCTCCAGCCGACCTTAGTTCCAGCACGCGAAATTAGCGAGAGTAGGCTAGTAGGCGGAAGAAATTACCGAGTTAAGCAAACGTTCCATTAAACATTGTATTTACATGCTCGTTGACACCCGACACGCTACTGATTGTTTTACGCGAGGAAAGTCGCCGCGGCGTGAATATATTTGCCGCTGTCCCGACGACTCGTGGGATTATCTACTTGACGTCTCAGTGAAGAAAAAGCTCGCCTAGCGGTTATTCGCGATCTAATTTTAATAAAAAAAAAAACTAATAAATAATATAAAATTATTTGTAAATGCTACTCGCGAAGGAGACTCCGTCTTTTTATATGTATACCACGTGAGAATTAGACCGTGCAGCTTGTGAGAATGTGTCGAATAAGACAGTTCGCATAAAATTCGCCCCTACATGTCATTAGATGCAAAAGACGGACTTCTACACGTGTAATGTACAGTTGTTAGATTAAAATTACTTTTTTTATTCTTTTTTCTTTTTTTCTTTTCAACCACGGTAGACTCGCGGTTGATAGAAGGTCGAGTGAGATGCCAAGACTTAATAATTATCTTGAGTTATGTGAATGCGATATCGATTAATTAGTTGTACGTTTTAAAAGAACAAAAAAAAAAAGGAGACGACACCGTTAATTTTCTCACCTGACTTCGCAATATTAACGGTTCACTCGTGATTTTATGCACTAGAAGAAACCTTGCGCGTGCTATTTTTTACGAAACCTTAATTACAAACAACGAAAAAGAAATTATACTACTCACTGATCTGCATGAGCTTCAGCGGAGTTGTAGTTCTGCCGGTGACTGTAACATAAAATAAAACATTAATGTAGAGATGTTGTTATTTAAATTAAAGTAGAGGTAAAGTTTTATTTTTATAAAGATTTTTTGTGAAAGAAAGAATTGATTCTTACCTAAAAGTTGCTCCGCCGATGCACGATGCCCCCCGGGCCTGCTCCTCCTCTCAGTTCGGACGTCGTGACGAGTCCTCCTTCCGCGCACTAGAAACTCGCGAACGCGACCGTGATTTTATATTCGCGAAATTTATTAATCACTTGCGCGCGTTATTTTTCGACACTGCTGTAAAGAGAAATTCCTGAAAACAAGTTACAGGCTTACCCAATCTGCATACAGCGGAGTTGTTGATTTCTGCCGGTGGCTGTAACATAAAAAGAAAAATATTAATGTAGACGTGCCAGAAAATACATAAGATTGATAAAAAAAAGGTACAATTTTTTTTTTAATTAAGATTTAATATTAAAAAATTCATGCTTACTTATAAGTTGCTCCGCCGATGCAGGATGCCTCCTGGGCCTGCTCATCCTCTCAGATGGGACGTGTCGAGCCATCCTTCCGCGCACTAGAAACCTCGCGAGCGCACTTCCGTAAAAAATAATCGTATAAAAAAACGTCCGTAAACTATCGGCACTCCCGAAACGACCGACGAACCGGCTGCGGTTCGCACGATGACTGATATCGGCGCGCGGCACTTTAAGTTCTCATTAAACGATGCGAAGCAGCGGAGTTTCTCTTGATCTGGAACAGAAAAATTAAAGGATTATTTCGTAGATATCACATTTAAAGCATTTTATTCCAAAGAAAAATTTATTCTTACCCCGGGGTTGCTCCGCCGGGGCAGGACACCCTTCCTGGGCCTCCTCCTCCTCTCAGGTAGCACGTGTCGAGTCGTCCTTCCGCGCGATGGACACTCGCGAGCACCCCGACCGTGACTTTAATCGCGAAACTTACATTAAAACTCGCGTTTTAAATAAAGCCATGCCGAAAAATTACGTCCGAATACCGTACGAGACTCCAGAAACGACCAACACGGCGCGAGCACGTGGTCGTCGCGTAGTGCGTACTTTAACGAAAAGAGACGCAATCGCACGTACTCTACTCGCACGGAGAACGGAGAGGAGAAGATCTCGTATCGCGAGGTATTCGTCGAACGGAAATACGTATTAATTTCGGCACGAGCACGCGGTCTGCGTAACGCGTACGTACGTGTGTGCTCGCGCGACCGCTGGAGAAGGACAAAGCGAGAGTGGGAGTAGTGGGGGTATATTCCTAGCGCGCGGCACGTATGCTCGCGCTCGCTCTCACCCTGTCCCCCCCGCCTCACCCCACCTCCCCCCGCGCCTATCTATTCGTTACTCTCGTTCGATTTAATTGTAATATTTAATTAGTATGTCCAGACAAAGACGGTGCTTCCAACAGGTCGTTCTCGATCTCGAAAATCGCCAAGACCATCTCTCTGCATAGACGTATTAATTAAATATTAAAATTAATTCGAACTTTAAAATCGCCGACTAGACAGCCGACGTTGACTCTCGCTTGGCGTGAAGCAAGCCAAGCGAGAGAGAACTGATCAACTTTGATTTTAAGCGGTAACAATTAATTGCTAATTTACGCGTCACACGAATTTTTTTAAGATAGGATTCTGCCGATTACGGTACTTTGTTAATACGCCGTAATTTATTAACGAATCACTTAACGGCGAATTATTTCAAAGCTGGCTGGCGATGCGATAGACCGTGAATATCGCCCGCGAATATCTCGCTCGCGCGAGCATTTCTCCGGCTCCTCTTTCGTTTTCTGCCTCTATCGTTTGCCCGCCTTCTCGCCGTCTCCTTTTTTTCATCGTTCGTCGCCACGATGAAAAATTAGTTCACGGTACGTTACATATCCAGCGCACGAACAAGTGCCGAGGCAGCGACGGAAGCGGGATTCCGTTTACGTGTACACCACTTGAAATAGGAACCTCCGAGCGAGGAGCAACAATGGAAACAATGAGACAATTATGCGTTTTGAAGAAGGCTGAATAGACGCAATTATTTTATAGCTGAAATTGTGCCGAATATCGCTATTGTTCGCGAAATTGAAAAATTGACACACAAAGCTTTTGTAATGCTTTTCTTTTTTTTTTTTCTTTTTAATTAAACGAGTTTATTAAAAATGATAAACCTTATCTATAATCGTTTTAGATATCTTTGTCCGTAAATTCAATATCATAAATTTTATTTGAACCGCAACGGCAAACGTCGACTGTTTCAGCGTGAGATATGTAACAGCTAAAATAAACGCTGGGAGATTATTGTAAACCGGTTACGAGCGCGCTAGAAAATTTCGGCCTACTTGCGTGCTGTCCATTAATTTTTCCCGTAATGCATGTAATACTGTTTAGTAGCTAAAACACAAATAGCCGGGCACGAAGATTATAGCGTATGCTACTTAGAGCCCGCGGGGCACCTCTCTATCTCTCGGGCTCTTAATTCCCCTCAAAGAATAATGATTAAAGAGAAAATTGCTCGGCATTAACGTTACTACCGATCGAACTTATTGATTGTTTCCGGATTGTTGGCATCGCGATTATTTGATTATATCATATCCGAATTGCGAAACCGTCAACAAAGTTAAAGCGCGCTTATAAGGTTACGAAATTACAAGGAAATATTAATAACTCGGCACTTACCGAGCTCTTTTTACTTTTATCAAAAGAGAGAGCTCGCTTATTTATTATGTAAATAGGCTCGGATATAATAAAAAAAAATGATCTCTCTCCTGCTCCACGGATCGATTCAGCTCCGGCCTTGACCGGCGCCTCGCAGGAACGATTTGCACATCGGTGATTTTCACTGCTACAGAAACGGTCGAGTACGTCTATTGCCTCCGGTGAACAATGGCCGATATCGAGTGCGATCTCCGCGTAGAAGTTCGATCGGTGCCGGACAAGACGAGGCTCATTAATAATCCCTCGGCATTCGTGCGCGCGCGTACGCTCTTTTTCTTTGGCGGCGACTTCACCAGCGGCGAGTGGATGGACCCTCTTAGGGAATTAGAAAGTGAATTTCCGACATTCGGGTCGTGGAGAGACCGACTCTACCAGCATAATGATTAATTTATAATCGCGATAAGGAGCCCGCGGTGTTAATAACCGAGCGAGAGCGGCGTAATGCCGCGGTATTAATTATCACTGCGACCAATTACCGCCTCGGTACGTTTAGTCGATTACTTCACTCTTAGAGTAAGTTGGCGGTATAAAAAAATTAACTAATGCAATAACAATAACTAACAAATGTACGAAGCATACGTTAAATTATATCGCGTATATTATTAATTAAATTCCAATTTAAACAGATAAAAGCAGTTAACGTTTGTGCGCGATACAAGGAAAAATCTTGTTTCCAGCAACGAACTGTTATATAAAAAAAAAATGTATTAATTGAAATATACCTCTCAGATCGTTGCTAGTCGCGCGGGATATTAAAATCATTTATATAATTATACAGCGGTGCAGTTTAGCCGCTGTATCAGATAAAGATTAATTAATAAGCGAACAACGAAGTGAAACGTTTCCCTGTTACCTTCGCGAGAAGGTGGCGGGGTCGAAACTTTTCGCTATCCTCGCACTTTCACCCTCACTCTCGAATGGACGATGCTTTTACTCGAGTGTTAGGGCAGGTTTACGTTGGACATGCTGTATTTGTCGTACAACAGGCTCGCGTCTAATGCTATGTCATTCGAGGCACGATCTTAGCCGCGTCAGCTCTTCTCGCAAATTAATTCCGCCAGACAACTGATTTATCTTCAATCGCGGCTTGTAAACAATTCTAAGTGAGGAGTCAAAGATTTTACGTGCTCCTATCGCAAATATAAATGTTTTTTTTTTTTATTATAAATTATTCGTAGTTTCTAACTATCTCTTTAAAATTTCTCAAATGTAACTGTGTTTCATGAACATGTAACAGAGATTATAAACTCAATGAAATTACGAAATAAAACTCAACTCGTTACTTTTGGTACCGAATAACTGTACGCCACGAACTCGGTAAAACGATATGTGACCACGTACAACTATTTATTTAATAGAAATTTCTCGGTGCCAAAGACGATTGCGAAACGCTTTCACATTCGCAAAATAATATCCTGGCTAAGCTAGTCATTAATTTAAAAAGAAAAGAAAAATAAAATAAAATAAAATAAAGTGCTATTATGGTTGAAATTATGTTTTGAAGAGGTTTTGAAGTACGACACTCTTAGACAATTCTCGCAATCAGACATTACCTAATATTTTAATAATTATAGAAAATTGTCTGTTCTGTAATAAATTAAAATAATGAAGTAATAAGCGTTCTTTCAAAAGTGGCCGGCATAAAAAGAATTCAAACCGAAGGATAAAGAACACACGTTGTATAATATCAAAGAGATATATGGCATTATTCCGCTTTTTAGACAGAGATACGCTTCTTACTCATCGAATTCGGCATGTATTAAATTATACAGTTAGTTCCCGATGCTATTATAAATATACAGTTACGATGACTCACGCGTATCTCTCGAGTGTGGTTTCACCTTTTAAACGCGGAGATGCGTGTACGATGAAACGGAGAAATTGTTAAAATATCACAAAGCAAATAAGATATATAGCTCTTACAGTTTTTCCGTGTTTACTCGCGCCCGAGTGGCCTTTTAAAAATTCCCGTGGATTGGTTTTCCCAACAGACGTTTAAACAGACGCCTCGAGCACGCGGTGCCCGTTTTGCTACTTCATCTCCGACATTTCGCACGCAGGTATGACGCAAAGTATCAAGCGGTGGGTACAATGATGTAAAAGGTGGTCCTTGTAACAGCAAGAACCGTATATCCGTTTGTCCGGCCATTCTCTTGGCTGTCGGACACGCTGTCGGTCACGTGCGTCCTAACTACCAGCTCACGTGGCAGCAGGCGTGCGTTAGAAGATAGCGCGTATTCTTGATAGCAACTATGTGCCGCGCGACAATTAAATAAAAATTTTTTACGAGTTAATTGGAGCCAAAGTCCAGATGCAAAAATTCCAAGCTTGTAACATACTCGTATTTTTTATCTTATTTAGTAAAAAAAAAAAAAAATAATATATCGCGCAAGGAAAAAGAAGTGAATATTGTAAAAGACAGCGTTTGGAATAAAATAATTTTGCAAATAATAAAATCGTAATTTATTCGGTTGCCTCATCGTCGCTCGATCCTATTAAGGTCTCTTCCTTCTCTCACATTTCTTTGTTACACTTTCGTAACACTTACTCGCGAAAACAGTTAATTACGTTTGCACGTTAGTCACGTTATGTTCGCGGAATTTAGAGCGATTACACGGCGCTCCCAACGCTAATCGCATGCGACACTCGCTTTACCGTATTGCGACGGAAGGAAGAGCACGAATGCGGAAAAAAAGTACAATTGCCCGAAATTAATCTGTGAATTACTCGACGTCTCGCAGTGAAGCGTAATGAAGAAATGTTAACTGAAAGATTTTAACACTTACCGATGATGTCAAACGTTGAGTTAACGCCATTCGGACTTGAAGACTACGTGATTGCTTCGCTGAATTCCAGACGCAGATAAAAATGCTGCCACTGAAAAGAAAAAAAAAATCTTTATGTGACAAATATTAATCCATATATTTCTTCATATCTTTCATAATATTACGATACTGATATTATTACGCTGTAACATATGAAATTTAATAGACGGTAGAAATAGAGAACGGACTAGATATCGCGACACTGCGTACTGTGCGTTATCGGATCGTTTCAGATAAACGAGAAAGAATTTATCGATTTCGGTGAAGCAGATCGAAATGAAGTAAAGGATATTTCGTTATTAAAGATATACTTAATTCTTTTTTAACAAGTACTCCGCATCTCTAGCTTCTTATCTTATTCTGGAGAAAACAATTTCGTTAAACGAAAGAAATAATCGATCTGCGTGGCGTATAAATGATGTATTTCTTTTCCCGCCCGTCGGTTTACTTTCTTTTACGCTCGCACGAGCGCGACCCATGTTAGCCGTGTCAAGAGACATTTATACGACGTGAAAGAGCGAGAAAGATATTGGATATTGCGGAAGCAACTTGTCATTTTCCGCTTGGCCGATTGGACAAAGCTATCCGATGGATATTGAACTCACGAATCTCAACCGTGGACTTGTCGTTAAGCGACAAGTGAACGATGTTACGCATGACGAGGGTTACAACGAACGTCAGCGCGTACCGGAACAATATTCGCCGCTATGCAAATTCTTTGGCAGGCTCCTTCGAGCGCTCCCGGCTTCCCGCGGTATTCCGATTGTTCGAAGTACGTTAAAAGCGTCACGGAAGAGTTCTATGAGAAACATTAGCGCTCATTTACGACCGGAATATACTTAACACATAACGTATCGTTTTAAACCCGCGCGTCCACGAAAGCTGGCGTGCAAGCTGCAACCGAAGTGATAATTTAAGGAATATAATTTAAGGAATTTCGTATCCGCGAGATCGTATCCGTTGGTGCCACCGGTTACCGGTTCCCACGATCGAGCGCTTTCTCTCTCAAACTCGTTCCTTGGCGCCTGAAGCGCGAGATTTTATGTTACTCGCAGGGATTCAGCGTGAAGGATCGATACGTTCTCAATTGTCGCGAAACAATAGCGCGCGGAGCAGTTGCTCGATTGAAACATCTTCGCAGTGAAAATTTCGCAAAGACGTTGCGCACTGCCACGGCGCGCGGGCTCGGGTTTTTAATCGCCCCGCGCGTTTTCACCAAAGATAATCGCCCCTTTGTTCGGGGTCTTCGGCACTTTTTGCAAAAATGCAATTAAATGACAGACGAAAGTATCGACGCGAAACGTCCAAGCGCTGCCGATCGATTGCAAGAAATCATTGAGCAAGCGAAAGTAATCATCATTATTCTTGGTTTACCACATGTATCCGCGCGTGCCTCGACTTAGAGCAAACACATTCCCGAGTCGCCGCATTGACTATTACACGGCCAGTTAACTCGTTGCTCGCAATGTGAGAAATTAATTCATAGCTGCCGCGGCAAAATCAGATTTGTACACAAATTACATGGGGCGTTTGCTTCCTCATTGTTCCTTTTCTTTTCCAGAAAGAACTTTCACCGGAAAACGTCAGAATATTAATGCGATATTAATGAAATTCATTGTCCCGCGAGCACCGCAGAGTTGTTGAACAGAAATGTTAAAGATTTTTAACGAAGAGCGACGAAAGAATCTAACACCGAATTAATTTACGGTCCCAATCAATTCTGGTTTATAAACGTTTCAAGCGATATATTTTTATTAATCATTTATTCGTGCCTCACACGTCTCGCGCGGCGTAACGTACGATGTCGCCTATTGAAGCGAGATTGAAAGTGAGATTGAAATCGTTTTGTATTGGCCGACGACTGGGTCGCCTTGATATCCTGCGAGATACTTAAAACTTACGACACGTATCGTCGGAGCGGTACGGGCAC
The DNA here is from genome assembly GCF_019399895.1 of Cardiocondyla obscurior. Lineage (NCBI taxonomy): Eukaryota > Metazoa > Arthropoda > Insecta > Hymenoptera > Formicidae > Cardiocondyla > Cardiocondyla obscurior. The sequence goes on from NC_091877.1 coordinate 1,481,267, forward strand.
CTGACGGAACCACTGTCCATCGTTGCACTCGCGGCACGATCTTCATTATTTTAGGCAATAAAGTCGACTTCGCAATCAACGTAAATGATCCCGAAATTGCTAATACAAAACGCGACGCGGTTGCGTAAAAAGCAGAGACGCAATTTTTAGGCGTAAAAATTCCGGCTGCTAGAAAGTGGCGGGACAAAATGAACTTACGGGGCTCGCGGTGCTTTTTCTGTTGCGGAATGTTGATGACCCTATCTATCGTTGTGGAATCTCGCTGGCGCAATACGCCGCGCGTCGTCACTGTTAACGTCAAAATTGCCCGGGAGCAATCATCGTTCTTACGGCGAGAAAAATCACCCGGGCATTAGCCGCGAATTGTAGACGGCGGCGACATGAATGAACGGATTGTTCTTACGAAATGAGCATAATCCCAAAGGATTTCTTCTCGGGTATCGCGCGAGTAAACGAGCTCAAGGTAGTCCTCGCCTATGCAACCGTGATTATGCAGCTGCATACGTGGAAGTCAATCGTCAGGTGGCCGCGTGTCTCCTTACCGGCTCGCAAGTGCGAGTAAAACGCGCCTTCGAATACCAGAAGCCAAGACTTGCGAGATCGCGCGGGAAAACTATGCGGGAAAATTAAGCGTGAAATCGCGCGATTCGAAAGTAGCAGAAGTCGCCCGTCGCATTGCCATCCGGAATGCTTTCGCAATCCCCGTCGACATTCGTTCATAATTTTGCTAAAAATTCTGTTACGCGACGTTGCGACGTTCGTTAAAAAAATAAAAGAAAAAAAAAAAATACGCGTACGCGCGCGGAGAAATTTATTTTCAATTCGGGATCTTATTGAAATCAGGCTTAATATGCACGATGAGTGGATGCGGTGGATTGGCGTAACAGCGACACGATGCAATTTCATAATGCGATTCTCATTGAAATAACGTGCCGGCGCAGTGCACGACGTCGAACACGAATTCTCTCTCCCACGTACGTCAGCGCGACCGCAATCGTTACCGATTGTTGGGTAACGTGACGAGACGACCGGTTTGTCGGGGGCCGCGAAACGGCCCGGTTGGCCGGAGGCCAGACGCCAGGGAAAGAAGGGCGACGCGGAGTCGACCAGCTGACCTAATGTGTCCGGGGGACGAGCGTGACCTCGGTACGTCGGTCCCGATTGCCGCGATACCGAGAAGTCCTCGCCGTCGAATAAACCGGATGTCACCTGGCCCGGTCAACTACGCCGGGTTCAACGTCACCGGATCATTCATTGGTGAACGCGGCCCGAAGTACCAAAAATGGAAATGTTTCCGCGACGAATGTTTGTATATGATAAAAGATCGCCGGGGAATACCACGGAAAATTGAATTTACTGTCGACTCTTTTTTTCTTTTTTTTTTTTCTCTGCACGAATCAACCTGTCAACCAAATCGTACACGCTGTTAATAGAGAAAGGTACCCTCGCACCTACTACTTATCGACATGCAGTGTACGCGAGCCACGTGCGCTCGTGCAGGCACACGGGAAGAAAACGACGTAGAGATATTCCACGAGAAAAGGAGTCGGTCAGATAACTGTACGTCTCGGTCTCCGGACGACATCTTCGGTGTCGCGGTTGTCTGGAGACCTCTCTATGCCCATTCCCATAGAACAGACCTCCCTAGATACCGGCACTTGTCTTTTCGCCTCTTCTTTTTCTCGAATCGCGAGCGGAACTAGGTCCTTTAAAGATTTTTAAAGATATCCTGCTAAATACTTTTCTTTCATCCTTTCAGTTCTTGCAAATACAAAAAGGGAAGTCGCTGTCGCGATTAAAAAGAAAAAAAAAAATATATGATGACATGCTATGACGCATAGTAATTATTTCGCGAGGAATTATGACGATGACCAAATGAAGCTCCTACATCTATACAGCATCTTTCAATAATTTCCTTTCACCACCCACGTTTCTTCTGTCAAACGCATCGACGTAACCTTGTATTTTGCTCACATTTGCAAATTAGGCGTGTTAAATGAATTAATTAAACGCATGAAGAAAGGCGTATGTAAAAGAATCTTTTTTTTTCCCCTTGCAGATGGAGTTTTATCGAATATTAGAGCCTCGAGGATAGAAAGGGACCTGGAGGGTAAGTCTTTCCGTAAATGTTTGCGTAATGTGTCTAACAATTATATGCTAGTCATCGACACATTTGCGACACCTGAATCACGACACACACAGATAAGAATTGCACTCAAAATTCCACGCAGACGATAATTCGACTTAAAGTTCTGCTTTACGAACGGAATTAAATTGTGCGCGTTAAAAATATTACCTTTAATATTTTTAATTTTATATTAAATAATATTAAACGCTGCTGCGCCATGAAGTTTGAGTGCAAGCCTGTAATATCAAACGGTCTCTTTGCTTTGTTCTTTGTCTTGCTGCTCCTTAACTTATCTTTTCTCACGATACATCATTTTGTATATCTCAATTATCCATGTGCGTGTTGACGCGAGGTGCGGCCGTGTAAATAAATTTCTCAAGCGGATAATACACTTTCCTGTCGCTGAATTGACTACAATATGCATATATCATCTCGTTTCGGTGGTATCTGGGTTCAACATCTCTCATACATTTGATTACGTTCCTCCCCGAGTCATGAAAATTCATTGCGCTACGCGGAAAGTTACACAGTATTTCAGATATTACTATAAATATAATAAAATAAAGTACTATCTCGTATATGTAAATATATTAATTTATTCTATTAAAAAAAAATTTTTCTTTTAAAGAATATTACTGAATACGCGTGAATTTAGAATTTTCAGGGCTTAAGGGTTAAACATAAGCAAGATTCGCTAATGTTAAATATCTTTCTCTCTTCCTCGTACCAGCATGCCAATTTTTTTTTTTTTTTTTCTTTTTTTTCTATTACTTGCGATTTAAGGAACAATGTATTTTCGAGAAGTAGCGTAACGATGCAAATTAAGCGAGGTACCGCGGATAATGTTGCAACAGGTGTCCTAGGCTACAAAGAAGAAGACTCGTCTACTAAGATCGTCTATCTCTTTTTCTGTTTCTGTTACTGCTCCCGTCTGCTCCCCGCCTTCAACTCTTCTCAACAACGGATGCCGTCTGCCTCCAACGTCCGTCCGCCACTCCGTCTCTCCGACGACCTACATTACGATAACGATAAAAAAAAAATAAAAATAAAAATAAATAAAAATATCACGACGCAAACCGTCATCGACCGACGCAAATGACCAATAAACGACGCTGACGTGTATTCGGAATGACGATTATGACACGGACGGACGTGCAAACGCAACGGACTCGAAATGCAACTGAACGAATCGAATTCGTTGCACACATTTACGCCTGACTCCAAATCAATCACATTTCGATAACTACGTGTCCCGTTTCGCTGTTGCAATCGCTTCCCCCCCCCGCCCCCCGTTTCTTCGTTTGCTCGTTTCCGACAATTCCATTGATAAATCATCGATGCGTCGTGCTTCTGTGCCGTTATAACATCACTCTCCGTACGTGCATCTTGAACTCGGCTAACTAAGGAGTGACTACAGTTCTTTTGGTGCCGGCACGTCCTGGAAAATCCGTACCACCGGTTGGATTATTAACGAAAACGGCACGGACGTTCGTGCAAGATGGTGCGAGCACCGAATTCGCTACTCAGGTTCTGGGTACGACTTTGGATAACGGCCGGCTTTATGCTAGAATTCTATCCACATCGAGCAGAGTATTTTATGACAAAGAGCCGGATCCGTCGAGCCCTTACGTCGTTTATCCCTCGAAGGCTCCGGACGATGATTGGCGGCTCCGAGTGGCCCTTGATAACGCCCCGATTAAAGCTATTAAAGAGATCGAAATACTCAGCGGCAATAGCAATGTAGAATCGAACGAACAGAGAAAGGAAACCGGAAACAGCACGAAATTCGATGAACTGTCGAAGGAAAATGACGTGTTCAATAAAAGAGAGCTGAACGTGGACGCTCAAAGATTTAAGCCGGCGAAAGTGCGACCGGCGGAAAATCTGCCGACTTACACGGTCAAACATGAATACGTGTCGAACAATTTTGATTCGCTCGACGATGCGCAGTCGAAGACTTACAGGCCGAGGGTGCCGAAAATCTTTAAGCCGCAGGCGAAACCTCCGCAGCAGAAAAAATCGGACGTAAAGCCGTTCGCTACGGTGACTTATCACGGCTTCGCGGATTTCACGACTACGGTCGGCGACACCGTCATCGTTTTTTCGCCGAGCACGTCGCCGGCGCCCGCGGGACGTCCCGCTACCACGATAAAGGGCGACGCCACGCTTCGTCCGGACGACGGCGTCGCGGTATCGAATATCCGACCTACCGCCGTTACGGAACACGCGCGAACCGATCGGCCTTACGAGCGGAAACACGACGATCAGCTTCTGAGCGCTATTAATCGCGGGGTGATTCAGCCAAGCGTCACCGACGAAATTGAAATTGATTCGTCCAAGAGATCCACGGAACCACTGCTGCTGGTGCCCGACGTTGAAACGGGTTCGTTGAAGCCGACCGGGCTTTTGAAAGTCGTCGATTCTACTACTTCGTCGGACGGTACCACGACTCATTACAAGAGTCATATTTACGGCACATACATCGGTACGAATTACGCGCAAATTATTCACACGTCCTCGAACGTGTATTTCTTCCCGGAGGAGGCGACCGCCACGTACGGAACCGATGACACAACTGTAGAATACGGTACGACCGAATACGACGATCGGGATACCACCGTCGAAGCACTGCCTTCTACTACGCCGATCACGACCAGCGAAGAAGAAATGAACGAACTGACCACTCCGTTAAGAGGCACGACGGACAGCGTCTTGACGACGCTGAAGGACATTTTAGAAAGCGCGAGGAGAGTATTAGGAACGACCGAATCGATGACGTTAGACGACGAAATTCCCAATGACATCGTGCCAGGAGATCCTCAGGGTCGCAGCATTAAAAGCGGCTCGTCTCAAAATAATCTCCGTCCCAGGCACAAGCTGCGCGGATCGAACGTGGAGGAAAAATCGACGTTATCCACGAGACTGTTACCGTCCACCGTTTACAAGACGTTTACGTATTTCACAACTTTCTTTATTCCGGGCGACAGCGAAACCACGACCTCGATACGTTCCCGGGAAGTGGTATCGTCCGAGGTAACTTTTCTGACGGAATTAATTTGGCCGACTTCGACGAAAAATTTAATTCGCCCCACTGCCTCTTTACCGTCGAGGCAGAGGACGCCAAACTTGACCGACGACGCCGAGGAGGAGCAGACGACTAAACAAGACGAGGAGATAGAACTCATTTTCAAGACTCTGTACACGACATATACGTATTTAACGACGTTCTTCCAAGAGAATACATCGAGCGTGTCCAGTCGACAGGTGGTCGAAACTAACGTTATCACACAGACCGTCGGGCCAAACGGCGTTTCCGCCGTCGTCGCCAGCCTCTTCGGGAAAGACGAATCCGCGATATCGCCGACGGCGGTGTCGCAAAATATTTCGCCGACGATAATAACGAACGCTCGGACTCCCGAGGATTTCAACAAAGGTGCCGATCTTGACGAAACGACAGAGGAAGGCTTAACTACTTTCCAGCAACAGGATACCACGGTGCATGAAAATATTCCAACGGAATCTATTACGACTGTTGATGATTTCGAGACGCCCGATGGGTGGACCACCGATTTAGAACCGAGTCCAACTCCAGCTATGCCAAACGAAGCGATAAAAGAACAAGTTAAAACGTATTACACGACGTACACATATTTTACCACTATTTTTGTAGACGACGAAACGGAAATCGAAACGCGAACTGAAGTATTTACTAACGTTGTCACGGAAACTATTACGCCTACTAAAGTTCAATCGACTCCGCAAGAAACGGCTCGGCCGAAGGTACCTAAAATTAAATCCGTTGAAAATAAATCTGCGCCCCCTCCCGAAATTTTGGCTTATCTGGAAGCTCTTCAGCGTCAAAAGTCGCAAGCGGAGGCTCTTTCATTAGCAAAAAAAGTCCAGCAAGCTAACACCGAACGTACATACGAAACTACTGAGAATAACGCCGATATTACGACAGAGGAGCCTACCACTTTGGAAGATCGCTCGACCACCGAGCGCCTGTTTCGCAATTTTCAAGTAGGCGCGCAAGTAACTCCTAATCCTCCGACTGACGTGGAAGTTCTCGGCTCAATGATTACGGATGTCATATCTTCCTCGAGTTCCGGTGGTGGCACGGTTTTAGACGTGGACAAAAAAAATATCGTTCCGGAGGATCAGGAATTGTCGGAGTCTAATAACCACGAAGTCGAGCCTGCGCCAACGTTACTTTTGCAAACCAGTTATACAACATTTACGTACTTTACGACAATGTATAAAGGCGACGAGACGAACGTCGCCAGTCGTTTAGAAACAATTACAAATGTTGTTACAGAAACTTTGAAGCCGACGCCGATAATAACGGCTCCAACTAGCACATTACCGGTGACATATTTTACAACGTTTACATATTGGACGACGTTTTACAAGGGCGGTGATACCATAACCACCAGTCGCGAGGAAACGGTCAGCAACGTGGTTACATCAGGAGTCCTTCCTACGCCTACGGTGGAGCTCGGCGTGATAATGACTTACACGCCGACCGTAAATCCGCCGTCTGACGAAGAATCTACCAACGAAGAGGAATCGAAAGTCACGGCAGACAACGAAGTTACGCCCTTCGGCAGCGCGGCGTCTGGAAAATCTGAGGACACGAATAACGTATCGCCGATTATAATTAAACCCGACGATCAAGGCGCGAATGCTTCATCGATTTCGCCGGAACCAACGACTTTCTACACGACGTATACTTACTTTACTACATCGTACATCGGAAACGAAACGATTTTAAATAGCAGATTGGAGACTGTAACCAGCGTATCGATACCCGACGCCGCGACACAACAGGCGACAGGTCGTGCGATCGGCGGACCCGTGTATCCATCGATTCAGACGATAAATGCTAATGAGAAAACCGCGGTACCGTCCACGGTGAGCGACGCTTTAAAAACGGGCTTAATTTCAACGATACGTTCGAGCGAAGTACACGACGACACCACGACTCATTACACAACGGATGTATATGGCACTTATATAGACGGATATTACGCACGAGTGGTGAAAAGCTCGACAAAAATAGAAACGCCACCGTTACCTTCGACAATAGCCACACCGGTTCTCCCTACGGGAGTTCTGTCTTTGAATAAAGGAAGCGTGGTGGACGCCGACGAAATTACTACCGTTTATTTCACGACAAAGCAAATCGGCACACTTTTCGAAGGTACTTACGCTAAAGTAATCGAGAGTACGTCAAGTACGAAAATCGACGAAGAAAGAAAAGCGAGTATTCCGCCTGTTCCGGGCCACCGAACGGGCCTCGTACGCTTAATTCAAGGCCAGATGGAAAATAATGGTACGACTACGTTATATCAATCAAAAGTAATCGGCACGAGCATCGAAGGAAGATACGCGCAGATTATCGAGAGTACTTCTAGCTTCGTCGCGCCGAGTTCCACATTAAATATCGCGCCGACTTCTACCCTACCTCCGAGTCAATCGACGAATATTCCGGGAATATCGCCTTCCCCCGCCGTCATTCAATCTTCCGAAGATCACACAGAATCTTCCGATCAAGATGAAGATTCTGACCAAAACGAAGAAGACGAGGAGGAAGGAGAAGAGGGCGACGACGGGCAAAGTTCGAAAAAGAAATCGCGACTGACGTTCTCAACGAGAAAGAGAACTTTCACGCCAGTGATAAGGCCGTTTGCCTCCAGAAACAGGCCGACTTTTAATCCGAAGCGCAAAGGCGCGCAGGCCGCGACGACTATCACTAGGACGGACATTACTCCGACAATAACCGCCACTTTGGCCGGTAAAGGCAACAGATTCGCGTCGTCGCGAGGGCGCGTGACCTCGCCAATCGGGCCGTATTCCTCGACGTTATCTCCGTCAGGCTCCAGAAGATTTTCAGGCAGACGAGGAACTGCCACTACTTCGACCTCTGCATTTCCGGCGGGTAGTACACGAGGCAGAGTGCAGCCTCGAATAACTCCGTCGTCCGTTTTTCAAAGCAATCGGCGCGGCCCCACGTCGGTGAGAGGATCCTCCGCTAGAGTTGCGACACGCGCCTCGAGCTCGGTATTTCCCGGTGCGTCGTCGAGATACCGTCCAGGTATCCGGCCGTCGTCGACGTTACTGAGAGGGCAGCCCACCGCCAAGCACGACGATCAAGAGAACGACGCTAATGAATTTACTACGACCACTCTCGTAACAGACGAGACGCCTCTTACGGAATTTTTCGACGGTGAAACCGTCACCACTCCTCTGCAAACGACGACGGAATCGTCAAGGAGATCTACGAATCCGCTTCTAAGATTTCGCAGACCAATTAATTTAAGCAGCAACGGCAGATCGACGACTACCTCGAAACCACCGACGACGACAACTCCAAGGCGATCGGGAAATTTAAACAGATTAAGCGCGCCAACGGTGCCTAGAGTGACGAACGGACGAGCAAATACTAGAGCAACTCCTCCGGTATCAACGAGAACACGACCGAGCAATACAGGTTTGTTCCCGCCGCGTGGATTTCTTGGTAGAAAACAAGAAGCAGCAACTGAGCCGACTGAGCCAAACGAGGGACAAAACGAAGGCAATGAAGGTTTAATAGACGAGCCCGTTGAAGAAATATCAGATAATGATTACGAAGGATCGGAACATGAAGAAAGAAGACCGAACGCAAGTGTGAATCGCCGTTCTGGAAAAGCGGCTGGACCTGTCGTACAAATTAGACCGTTCGGAGCTAGAACGAGAAGAATTCGTCGTCAGGCTAGCCAGTTGAGAGCATACAGTAGTCGTTTCCGTCGGCCCGCACAAATTTCTACAAAGCCGGAAGAAACAATTGATTCATTAGACGTCGCGGCGAATAAAGAAGACAGTTTAAAAATAGCAAAACCTTCTGCTCGTTATAATAATCGCGCGCGAAGTTTAACATCTACGCAACCGCAGAAAACATTCAACAGCCCTGATCAAACAGCAGAAACGTCGGAATTATCAAATCAGCAGAGCTCTAGAACGAGATCGAAACCATCAAATGGAAGCAGTAGAAATGGCTCTGTAAGAATAAAACCGTCGCCGGCATCTAATAACGGAAGGCAGTTTACATTGAGAGAAAAAGATTCATCTACGAATCGATCAGGATATAAAAGGCCGACTTCGAGTCCAAGAACGAACAGCAGATCGACTAGTAAATCCGACAATGGAAGAGTTAGACCACCGAGGCTGCGAAGCGGATCTTCAAAATCGACGGAATCAGCGAATCGAAGAGTATCGTCGTCTCGCTCAAGATCGACGAACGGAAGAAACGGCAACAGGAGAGTTTCCACGAGAGGCAGAGGATCTTACGAGGATATTCGGGAAGCGCCCACTGTATATCCGAATTTCGATGGCACCATAACGGTGACACATTACGTACCGACGGAAGTGACGATTCCTGTGGTGAACAACGGTGTCACGGAACATCGAAATATAATAACGGCACAACCTAGCACCGAAGTCCTCGCTCCCTCTCAATATAGCACAGTAACAGCTGGAGATGGAAAGCCGCTCGTGGTAATCGTTAGCGAAGTGACAGGTACCAATGTTCAAGGCCAGGCCGAAGTTACGCGATTCTTGCTGCACGAGACGCCCACCACTCGTATCTCGCACACTCTTACGAGCCTCGGTGGCCGTCGCGTCTCTCAATCCGTCATTGTACCGACAACGGTGTACTCCGTGGAAAATATAGTTTCCACGGTACAGCCTTCTTTGCCCGGTAACGCTCCCCTAGCGAATATACTTCTCTCGCAATTACTTCTGGGTCAATTAGGTCAGCCGAATCCGCTGTTACAACCCCAAGCTACGCCCACCACGCAATATAACACACGCACGACCTCCTACGTCACCACGATAACGAAGCATCAGAGCACTATTATTCCCCTCACTTTTCGCGGCAAGGAAATCTTGACGACTCTGGTCGACTCCTCGACTAACGTCGTTACCGCGACGGAATTCGTAACGGACACCGTCGTGGTGACGCCAACGGCCGCGATACCGGCGGCAAATATAAATTCTCTCTTGTTGCTGCTGCAACAACCGCAGACGCAGCCACAGAATCCTAATCCGTTGCTGGATCCTCTGTTCGCGGCCGCTCCGTTTACGCAGAGCAACACCTTGCCGGGCGAAGTCGAGAGACGAAATCAACCGGCCGACTCCGACTACAGGCACGACAGCTACGAAGATTTCGAGGAAGACGACGTGGAGGACTATCAAAAATCATCCAGGCCGCGCGGACGCGGTAAATCGAACGACAAGAAAAAAGAGTTGAAAGCGTCCGCGGCCACGAAAGCAGAGTCCAGCGTGGTGACGCTTTACGTTTCCGGCCGCAGACCCGGAGAATTCAGCACCGTTTTGAGTACAGTAAAAATCGACGAATCTGCCACCGCGTCGAGAAGACGAAGAGATGCTTCGGAAGGTGCCGTCGAGGTCCGACCTTCCGTACCGCCGTCGTTACACGCCGGACCGGTGGCCGTTGCCATCCTGGCGGGAAGCGAAGATCCCATCGACGCACACGCCCCAACACAAAGTCTCGAGAGCGTAGTGGGTGACGTCGGACGGCACATTTCCACGTCCATTTACACCTAATCTTATCTCCTCCTTTTTTTTTATTATATAAAAATTTTTTATTATATATATAAAAAAAAAAATCCACTTCCGCTCTCCTCATTTTCTTCTCTCTTTTTTTCTCACTTTCTCGCCCTAATATTTTAAGTCCATAATTTTATTAAAATCCACTTTAATTGCCCTAGAGGCTAATTGCCTTTCCTTAAATATCTTACATCCGGAGAGCGTCGATTAAGCTTCTTCGAGCATATTTTAGTGGAAAAACGAGCAACGTCGATATAAATTGAAGTTGTTGCGTATGTAATATAGACAATGCCGAGACTGCCGGAATTTCTTTCTTTGAAATTGTGGAAAAGAAAGGTCATAGGTAGTTGACAGCTTCGACGAAACGAGAGCCGTTCGAAAGAACGGCGATATACTGTCCGTTCTGTTCGGCTCGCTCTCTCCCGACCTCTCTCTCGAATCTCTTTTCTATTTCCTTCTTAAAAAAATCCCTTCTATCATAAGAGCGTCGTCCTACATTTCCTCTTACTAACGTAGCCTTGATTTTTGCCGCCGCACGCGCGCCCACACGACAAAATCGGACATGATACTCTTCCGTCTCGTCAACAATATTACAACAAACAGACAAGTTGTGCAATCCTGGTAACGGTACTAAAATGCAAACTGTACATGGGAAAATTCAATCGAACGAGCACACAAAAAAAAAAATAAAAAAATAAAAATAAAAAACTTCAACACGAGACGGCGGCGTTAATTAATTTCAATCGATTAACGCATCACGAAAGCAAAAGATCACATTCAAGAATGGCTTTATCGCTGCTTGATCATACATAGATTTTTATTAGATCGCGAAATGAATTTAATACGAGGCGAGATACGAATCGAACAGACGAGTGGAACGGTCACGTTTGCAGGTAATCCCTACGCTGAATCGGTGCAATATGGAAATTGGAATGTTGACCGTAAGAGAGACGATGTCGTTAATACCTGGTCGACAAGCGAGGATTATGTTAATAACGGAAGGATCGAAGACGATGACGAATCTTATGGGGAGACACCACGAAAGCGCGTTAGAATACGAGTGCCCGTTGTACGCAGCAGAACTGCTAGGCAGCATAAATTCACGGTCGTTCGACGGAGACCCTTGACATCGCGTACTAAAGACCTCGCGCAAGCCACGTCTGCCACGCAGCCACCGCGAAGAATCGTGGTGACACGTGTCAGAACAGTTGGATCGAGCGGCTCAATTTATCCGACCGACGTGCCGTTGGATTACGGAAATTATCAGCCTACCAGTTTTGGAAAACACAAAGTAACTGTGACGCGACGCAGAAAGCTTCAATCCACGCCGACATTGGCGAAAAATAAAGTCAGAGTGACCCGAAAAAAATTAGTCGCGGTGCGACCGATATTGCCGACGCCGACCCTTGCCGTTATCACTACCGGATTCTTCACTGCGTCTTCTTCCGAGTACGATGACTATTCGGACGACGATGAAAAAGAGCGCGAGATTACGAGAGATAAAGATCACTCCGTCGTTACTCCCGGGCTCGAGGAAACGCCGAATCTTATCGATAACAAGCCAGACGAGGAAGCGAGCCTCGTATCATTTGATACCACCTCCGCTGCACCCGAAGAAAGCACGCCGAATACGCCAATAATAATCACTGATAATTTCTTTTTCCCTCCGTCCGACGAAGAAGATGAATACGAAAATGACTATCGCGACATTACTACGACTGAAAATGCAAATACAATTACAGACTTAACGAAAGACGAGCACCTTACAATCTCTCCCAAAGACGAAGACAATATTGTTTTTAATAAGAGCAATGTTGAGACGCGAACAGAGAACGACATTACTGTAACGACACCGATCAGCGAAACGACATTAAAACCGCCTGAAGAGCAAATAATAAAAACTCAAAAATCTGATAACGCATCGATAAATACAACGGAATCCGTTGCATTAAAAGAGACGAATGATACGAAAATATCGACGAAGACCACCGTTTTATACGAAGACGTACCGACCACTGAACTCATTGTTGAAGAAGACGATGATAAATTTACAACAAAAGAGCAGAGCACAATCGTTGCCATCGAGGAGCAAACTACTTTGACGGAAGACGTCACGACGGAAGATATTACCGAAACGACACAGATCGATGTAGAAAAAGAATCGACCGAAGCTCCCGAAGAGTCCACGGAACGTGGCACGACGCCAGAAACGATTACCGAGATTCCAGAAGAAATACCAACAGTACAGCCTATTCAGCCGGACGTAATAAACGACTTTAATTCGACCGAGATTTCTCTAATCGGAACAATTCTCCCGTCCGACGCCGGCGCGATCGAGCCGAGCTTCGACAGCGTTATACCGCTCGAAACGACGAAATCACCGATACGCGATACCGATACCTCGAGCTATTTCGACGAGTCGTACATACCCACCGTGATACCCCTCGGCGCAAATTATACCCACGGAACGAAGTCCACGCCGGTCGCCGCGGTTTCGGTATCCGCGACGAAAGTCACGAGCGAGATCGCATCGCCTACACCGGAGGAGATCGAGGCCGTGTTAGCGGATGATCTCTATCTGTCGTTGTCCCGTCTCGATTTCCCCGAGATCTTGCCGTCGAAACCGAACGGCGCTATCGATCCGGAGACGACGTCCACGCCGGATCACGCGCTCGAGCCCAGCACGAGCGTTTACTACACGGAGACGGTAGTGACGTCGACGCGACTTAGGACGTATACGTACGTGGTGACGCAACTTAACGGACTGCAGACTAAAGTGACGTCGTCGACGACCGTAAGACCGAGAGTGACGACACTTACGTTGACGGTGCCCGTCACGGTGACTGTCACTCCTACCGTGGAGTCGTCAGCCGGCTTCGTGTCATCTGTGTATAATCCAGTACCCGTTGCCGGTGAGTAGTACCCATCTGAGACCTTTCTCGCGACGATCGCACAGTGCACGAACATTGAAGTCTTTAAATTTGCACATGTAGTATAACTTCATTAAAATATTATTTAAAAAAATGCATTTTATTCAGAAAAAAAATTATAATGAAAATAACGAAATAATATAATTTCTTCAACGCGTAGTGCACACGGCGATCGTCATATGTAATATAATCCTTAGACTAATAAACTTGTTTTCGCTACATAGACTTCCTGATTACGCGAATTTGGTTAGACTTGTACGAAACTACACGGACTATTGGACTGTATAAATACTCTGTGAAATACTATGTCAATTGGCTTCTGGTATTCTAAATTTTTTTTCCTGTATATTACAGCCTTGTATGAAATGTAAATACTGTAAATGACAAAATGACGCTGTACATATCTAAATTTGCGTTTTTTTATTTTTTTTTTTTTTTATGTACGATATACGTATGTGGACCAAAACGTGTAAATTGGATTATTTCTTTGTCCAAAATTAATATTTAATTTCGAGCAAAGAAACAATTCGGTTGACGAGCTTTTGTCCGACACGAATATTAATTTCTCTACGTTAATTACTTCATCAACTGTATTTTTTTTCTGTAAAAATTTTTCTTACATTTTCGATACATCAAATATATGACTCCTTTTAATTCTATGTATATTAATATCGTTTGAGTGATTTGAACAGCATCAATAATAGGTAAGCATCTCTTACACGTCGTTAAAAAATTTCAATATCTTTAAAAAATTTAATTGATATCGCGCGCAAAGTTTTCCTTAGACACATCGAGCTTATTTGAAATTGTTATAAATCATTTGTAAAATCGAAACGACAGGAGAATACGAGGCGAAGGACGAAGAGGAGGGACGCAGGTTCAATTTAGCTACCCGCGTAATGTCAAACGGAGTAGAAGTGATTGTCGCCGGGCCGACACCGGCTCTGCGATGGGAAAACTCGAATCCCCAGCCCACCCTCACCTTGTCAGAAGCAGTGGTCATGCTCCTGCCACAGGATAAACCGAACGAGTTTGTTACGAAGACTTGCACAACAACTTTCACGTACCTCAATACAATCACCAAGGATGGAACGACTACCGTTTCTACAGAGCAGCAGGTGTTTATGCAAACATATTTGTGAATATTTTTAGAATAAAAAAAAACAAGCTTTTACTTTTAAATACTTTTTCTTCTTTTTGAGATTGATTTACAATTTTAAACTCTACCCTTTAATATTTTTTAATTTTGAAATTAATTATGAAATTATTTAATTATTTTATTTTGCTAGAACAAATTATGCGCTTCGCGTGGGCTATTTTTTAAGAGATACTAATTCGCGCGCGTTATTATAATTGGAGACATTTTATTACAATTATATAATTATGATAATTGCTTGTACTTACATTTGTAGCTTTCGGTTAGGTTAAGGTAGATTGAAGTCCGTCCTTCCATCCTTCCATCCGTCCTTCCTTCCTTCCTTCCTTCCTTCCTTCCTTCTGTGGCAGTCTCTGGATTATCCTGATGTGTTGTAGCACTTCACATCACTTGACTTTGTATTACGTTGCTGTTCTTTCTTTTTTTAAATTACAATCTCTAATTTTTAACACCATCGAGAGACGAGCGAACGACCGAAAGAATGACGGTGTATTATCGCGGCGAATTTTCACGATTTAAATTAAGAAACGCGACGAACGATTATTCGGTGTATAAATTTGCACTCTCGATGTCCGTGGCGTTGCTTATTTCCATCGGGTGTCTTCACTCCAGTCGTCCTTGATCCCAACTAAAAAAATCGGGCACGATGTAAAGCGAGGTCCTTTTGATTCTTCGATTGATTCTCGGCGGAGCAAACGACGGAACGAACGACACCGAGCATTCGTGTTAAGCGGCGAATGAGAAGGACCGCGATACGAAATGTTCTCCGCGCACTTTGTCTTCCTCGAGTTCTTTAAGAATCACTTGAACGGGATGAGAATCCCCCGCGACGAAGATGACGGGCGAGGTGCAGACCTGACGCTCGGAATGGCGGTCGCCGGAACCCATTGAACGTCGCTGAAGAAGGTGGCGAGTAAAGCGGGGTTGGTAATACCGAACGCGACGCACTTTCGGCTGGACGCTCCGACCGTAACGCCCTCGGCTTAGCTTTGCCGTTCCGAAGCACTTTTCCGAGGCCCGAAATAAAGCGCTTTTCCGAGGCACGAAATAAAGCGCAAAATGATGAACAGAATATCCCGGAGTACTGAAAATGATTGTTCGTTCCCGGGACGACGACGTCGACACTTATTTGTACGCGAAAACTTCCTATCCGCGGTCGCGAGTACGCGAAATTGCGGAGCGATTAACGACACGTCCTCTCGCCCGGAGCTCCGCAATTAGACTGACCTTTAGAAGTTCGGCCCTTAGATAGAAAGAGACAGTCACATAAAAAAGTGAGACAGCAATAGCCCTACTCAAATGAACTGTCCTTCTCGCACGAAATTCAAGGAAGCGTTGAGTTCGACAGCAATTAAACAGTTAATTTACGCGTAAAATCAATTTTTTTTAGATAGAATTATTTAAAAAATTTTAATTTCTTCTTTTAGGTGGTAGCGAATACAGCGACAGAAGAACGACACAGAAAACCTGGTTCTGAAACAGCAGCCGTGACTCTGGATATGTCTCCTACCTTACGTACCGAAGTATTTAAAACTACTTATACCTATTTAACTTTGAACACAGATCATCCGGATGTGAATGACGCCTTAGAAAGTAGCACGAAAGTCATAACGAATACAGTTACCGCGCCGCAACATTACCTAGACATGATTCTCGAACCATCAGAAGCTCCGAGACCGGAAACCAATACATATCTCAGTACCAGAGTGTTAGAAAAAACATTCATGGAAGACGGTCGGTCGAAAACTGAGACGGTCAGCGACACAATTACCCAGGTGAGTTTACTTTTCCCTCGTAAACTTTTATGTTTAACATCTACTATAACATTATACATTGTATTATTCTACTTCAATTTTATTTTATTATTTTTTTTTTCTTTTCAGTTAATAGTAACAGAATCAGCACCTCCTCCACGACCAACCAGTGTCACAACCACCTTGACTGCCTTGGACGCCACCGACGGTAGCGTGACAGACATGACTAAAACGTATTACATCACGTACACGTATTTCAATACATTTTTGGAGAAAGGCAGCACGGTAGTTCGCACGAACATAGCCACGTCAACCGACGTGGTGCTGGAGAAAGTGCCAGTGCGAAAAACGACCATGAAAACCGCTCCGGTTAATCCCACGCCAGAGCCTATCCAGATATTTGCCACTAAAACATACCTTACAACGTTCACTTACTTTACGACATTACTACAGGTATTTACCGCACTACTACTTGAAACAATTTATTTACGCCTTACATATATTTAAAACAATGTATTTACGCCGTACATATACTTAAAACAATGTATTTACGCCGTACATATATTAAAAATTTCTTATTTGCCAGGCCGGTCCAGACGGTGAAACAGCAACGACCGTGTCCTCTCGTTCGCACATCGTTGAAAACGTTGTGACGGAATCAATAGCCCCGAGCTTATTAGATGCTGGATATATGAACGCCTTACTGACGACTGCACATCATTCTGATCCGGTGAAAAATGTCGTCACAGGCTCAACAATTATTTTCTTCGACGAGGAGGACCAGATTAATCCGTCCGCGACCTCAAGCCTTCCACAATCGACTTCAATAGCGGATACTAAAAAAAATGAAAAAGTATCGTCAAATGCAAATACAACAAATCCTCCGTTAAAAGAAACGTCGGAGGATACTAATTCTGATGTAAACCCAGAAATTGATATAGACGTACGTTTCATTTATACAATTTTTTTTTATAAATCAAAAAAATAATTACATAATTACCACAATAAGAAACATTAAATTATATAAATTAAAATATGCAAATAATATATGAATTAAATTGATAATTTTACAGGATAATAATGAAACTATACTATCAAGCGACGGAGCACAAAATAAGCGACCGAATTCTCAATCCGAAGACGATGTTTCCAACGTTAATAAACCTCTCCTTAGTCTGGGATCTTTGGGAATAAATAGTTTATCCGCTCTAGGACCAGTAATCACAGCGATGGCTGGATTATTACAAGGAAAAACCGCGGCTACTCGTAGAAATGACAGCGTACCTTTCGTAGAAATGCAAGAAGCGACAACACAGCGATCGCCAATTTACATACCCGTCGCAGAATTTGCTGACGGCGATATAGAAACTGCTGAAAGCCAACATATTGGTAACAATCTTTTAAAAAAGAAATTTTTTGTAATATTAATTTTAAGCAGTGTGTTTTAAAAATTATGTAATTATTTTTTTTAGTTGCTCATTTAGCAAATCTTAATCACAATTACATCGCCGAAACGCGACACAAAGTGACCAGCAGTCTTGCCGACGGTATACCGATATCTCCGGGGGAAATAATCACGGCAAACAGCGACGTTATTATTGGAAAACCGGGGAAAATGGCTCCAAGACCGCCGCAAACGTTTCTAAAAGACGAAAAGCACATCGGCATGAAACCGCCACCGTTGCCGGTGCCGAATATTCCTGTGCATCCCGTATTAGAGGTCCTAGAGAACGATGACGATGTGCAAGGTCAACAGACTGCACAAGACACGCAAGTGCAGATTTTGCCGGCTCATCAAGTTTACGAAGAACATTTAAAAGTGCCGGTTTCTATTCCTATCGACAAGAATCATCCGGCAGCTGTTAAGCAACCTCAAAAGTTGCTTCCCGTTCAGTCATCGCCGCCTAAAAGAATCGCATCGAAACAGGATATTTTGGAAAACGATCCCTTACTGAAACCACCTAACAGACCAAACGTAGAGCAATATGCAAATCCTAACATAAATCACAAAATTCCAGAGTGGAATCCGGAGAAATATAGAAGACCCTGGAGTGCTAAAGATCCTTTACTACCACCTGCAAGAGTTGACGAAGTATGTTTTATTTGTATTAATTATGTATAATAATTTTAATGCAATGTAACACAATAATTTATTTCAAGATTTCGGATAAACCAATTGAAAAACCACAACCGACTCCGGTCACATCATCTTCGGAAGAACAAAAGCGACCACCGTGGGCACAAAAAGATCCTTTATTACCGGCCAGCTCTATCATCTTACAAGAATCAGAGCCAAAACCGAGCCCTACCGAACCAATTGTCCACCAAGTCCCTCACATAATTGACAGATCGACGGGGCAACCTTTATTGGTTAATATTCAACCGAGTCAAGTGGCTAATGTTGTAATTCCTCAAGGCGGCACGCAGGCTCTGATTTTCGGAGATACTAACGAACCTCATATAAGTGGTCAATATTTTGACGATCCATCACCTTATCCGGAGCCTGAAGTTGGACCGGGTTTTGTTGGTATTCAAAAAGTATGTATAATATGAATTAAAATTGATTAATTTTTAAATATTGAACTTATATAATATATTTATATAATAAAATTAATAAAATTAAATTAAAGAAAATTTAACAATATATTTATAAATTAATATTATCGCGGAAAACAATACTTTTTACACTGTTATATGTTTCTAGGTCGAAGATTTATCTCAATATGCAAGCGAAAAGAATCCAGCACATTACATGGTTCCTCCATCACCATCCACAAATTTTAAGTCTTCCTCTCCAAAACCAAATTTTTCTAGTCGTCCCCACGCTATTCTTTTATCGCCTATACGTGGAAGACCACAAGAAGAGACTCCTGCACTAAGACCCGATAAGAGACCGGAAATTCATCTGATTAAAAGGCCCGACGGATCCGGAGGTTCCGGTCAAGGCCATGTTCATACAGAAATTCTTGTACATCACAAACCGGAGACGCTAAATGTTCGACCTCAATCTTCTCATTCGTCTGTTCACCAACCGCCACCGCGCGGTCATTTTTCGAATGGTCAAACTTCGCTGGAACAAGCTCCACCGCGACGAGTAGAAGTTGCGCAAACCGAAATTCCACATCGATATATATTCTTAGGAAAACCAGATTCTGGAAACGAGATAACGTTAGGCACCAACTGGAAGTCCGACAAGAAACCAATCAGATTTGCTTTAAATAATCGACCGAGACCGCGACCCAGACCGACGACTAATCGTCCCTCAGACAGACACGTCTTTGTGGAACGCCCAACTGGATATCCACCGATTCGAAAACCAGCTTATTCCGGACCGCAAAGACCTCCACTAAAGACACCTACTACCTTCGTGCTGTCGCATCGTCCACCAATAAATTCTCAGTCTCATCAAGAATCTACTCGAATATCGCCTAATTTATTTAATCAGAACAGACCGCCCGTTTATTCGGATAAAACGAACGTAGATAACGTCGCGTCGACGTTACCGAATTCGCCAACTGAACAGAACGATCATGTGCCTACTGGAGCGATAGAATATCACAATCCCTTACATCCGAATCCGATATCAGAAGAAAATATGCATTCTCAAGTATCCGCTACGAAAACGCAGCATGTATTAGCAGGAGAAAATTGGCAAAATACACATACCGAACAGACGCTATTGGATTCTGACATCGGTGCTTCGGAATATGTCAATTATCAGAATCATGATAACGGAAAAGGAAATAAAAGTCAAGAAATCGACAACCAGAATAAAAAAAGTACGATGAATTCGCAAAGCGTTAACCAAACTTTAAAATCACAAACCTCGTACGGACCAATTGTCTCCATTAATACGGTTGTAGGCAAACCGTTGGAAGTCGGACAAGAGGACGGCGTGAATTACGAAACGGACGGGAAACCGTTATTGCAAGGACCTTACGGTACCGATCCTTACAACACGAGGCCTTACGACTTGCCTGTAATACAAGGTAAGCCTTTTGGTGTTTATAATAATTATAATCCGACCACTCTTTACGGATATAAACAAAAAGAAAACAATAAACCCGATTACGAAATAGTTCACGGTATACCTGCTCCTCATAACGAAAATGTAAAACCAGCTACGACCACGAAAACGCAAGGCGGACAAGTGACGACCTTAAACTCACTTGAAAATGACGATACCGTCGATTTGAAACCACCGGCGATTACCTCTCAGTTTGGCGAGGTAGACAGACCTGGAAGACCGTTTTCTAGACCGATTAGGCCTGATTCAAGGCCCGGTTTAATTCGAGTTAAACCAGAAATATTAACAAAGCCGCCGATAAAATTGGAAGTTAGACCCGATTACGCTGTAAAACGACCGGAAAATGTCAAGCCGAATATTGCAGAAATTTTTGTTAATCAGACATTAAATCATGGAACAAAAATAAATCATAATCTTCAGAATTGGAAGGTAGGCACAACGATTCCGGATATTATAAAATCGCAACAGAAAATATCTACTGGACATGATTTCCGGACTTCCGAAACAAGAATAATTGACAGTAAAAACAGTACTATATCTCGCCCGACTACAATTAATAATAAACGTCCTAGTTTTGGCCGTCCGGAGCACGGAACATTCACGAGAGTGCATCCGGAGTATCCTCACATTTTGACAAAGCCGAAACCTCAAGTACCGGGGCCGGTAATTATTTCAAGCGGTACTACGGGACAGGAAACGCATCACGGTCGTCCAAACAAATTCTCCATGTCTGTCGAGACTACGGGTGAGGAAGTGGACAGTAAAACACAAACCGAGCGGCCGCCCAGTATGCTGGTCACGAAAAATAATCCACCACATAATAAAAAGAACGACGAAACGTTGAACACAGCATACCAGACAAACTTTGCCTCCTCGGATTCTCAAGGCGAGCAGGACAAGAGCAAAGAAACGAGCGTACCTTCTAGAAACATGATGCCACCGCCTCTAAATGTAGGAGTTGGATCGAAGAAAAAAGATCAAGAAGGACTTAAACCACCGCCACCGCCGTCAAGAGATGTGCTAGGATTGTCGCCACCGCCAGTAGACATCACTACCACTCATATGCCGGTGGAGGATAGATTCGCTTTGATGACAACCGACGAGTCAGGTTTGAAGCCGCCGAAATATGTACCTCTAAAAGAATCGACGACAATCGCACCACCCAGCACAAATATGGTTCCGCCTAGTCCAAGACCATCGCTCACAAGACCTTTCCTAGTAGAATTATTGTCGCAGGTAAAACAATCAAATTTACAACTAGCGATTTGTAAAATTTATAAGATACCTATCGACAGAATTTAATAATATGCATTATATTTTAGGACATGGTACCGCCACCACCGATGCTAACAACTACAAGACCGCTCGAGATTGCTACTGTGAGACCAGCCGTCGCGGTTTCCGGTTCTATACAGATAGCAACTGCCGTCGCGACATCTCATATTCCGGTCATTCAAGATATCGAATCAAAAATTCCAATTATTCACGGCACCGTTGATTTGCCAGTCGTAGTCGATGTTCCTAAAATTCTCAGGCCTACAGAGACACGGATGACCGAACATGTTAGCGTTTACACTGTGCGACCATTTGATACGAGACCTGTGTCTAGGTACGTAAATTATTTAATTTTCTACATTAACAATTAATAATTAAAATGTGAAATTTTAGAATCACCATTAAATCAACGTCGACATCATCCACGAATGTAGTAATACCGACAAAGCTGCGACCACCTTCGGTGGATCACATTCAGCCGAGCAGATCATCGACAATTTATCGAGATGTTAATCCGACGCATATACCACCGAACCCTGTTAAACGACCTGAACATCCGATATTCTTAGAGTCCAGCCACGAAAGCATTATACCGTCGACGAAAGTGGAGCCTACCGAGTCTTTAACATTCATCGTAGGAACGGATAAAAAACAGCATTCGACGTCAAATGTTAAGACACTAAAACCGCAAACGATCGAATACAGCATTATGAATAGAACGGCGAACAAAGAACCATCCATAATCGTCACTAGAGTTGACAGTTCGATTACTAAAGTGACCAGTACGTTGATACCGACGCCGAACAACAAGACACGTTCCGAAATAGAAAGTTCGACGACGCAGATTACGAAGGACATTGGAAAGATCACTAGTACCGTCGGCAAAAATCAATTCAATGCTACAATACGTACAAAACCGAAAGAGGTACGACTATCGCAATAAAAGTTTAAATAATTATTATTTATTGATCAACAGTAAATATTAATTAATTATTCATGCTCAAAAATTAGGTAACACGTTTCAAAACTTCGACGGTGACGACAACTAAAACGTCGGTGTTGGGATCACCGCCAACGACGAGAACGCTTTTAATCACGCACACGATCACCACAACGACTATCGAGACTGTGACAGAAACACTGCTGCGTCCGACAAGCGTAGTGTCTACGGTAACATCGACAATTTTGCAACCGATCGTTACAAAGATATCTTCGACGTATGATAATGTAGCGGATAATGATTCTATATTTGTCGTGATGAGCGATCAGAAACCACCTGAGCCCGGAGCAGAAGAGGTATCGATTTGCGAAATATAACCTATGCATACGTTATTTGTCTTAATAAATAAAATGCTAGTTATAAAATTTATAAATACTTTTTTTTTAATTTAGGTGGAAGCCGAGTACGGAGACGAAGTTTCTCGCGATGAACAAGATCCAACAGGCAACGAGATCCACAGAGTACTATCGGGTGGAATACTTGGCGCGCCTACAGTACCTCTAGCACCAGTTGCGAATCAATGCACACCGGAATGTAAATCATCTAAATCTGAGATATGCGCCGAAGTGGGAACCGAGATGAGATGTATTTGTCGCCCAGGATTCGCGAGAATGTTCCCAGATCGCCCTTGCAAACGTGAGTTCGTAGATTAATGCACAATTTTTAACGAATATTCGAATTACTTTCGTAATATTTTCAGCGACCTACACGTATACGCTGCGCGTTGGTTTGGATCGAATCGGTCATGAATTCGTAGCGTACGACGCCGCTCTAAACGATTCTACATCGGCAACTTATAAACGTTTGGTGATACCGACGAAAGACGCTTTGGACAGAACTTTAATGCAGAGCGATTTGAGAGATGTATACAGAGGCCTTAAAATTGCTGGATTTATTTCGGATCCTACGAAAGTCGAGTTTCACGTCCAACTAAGCGATAATGCTAACGAGACACGATTAAAGGAAATTCTACGAAAATATTTAGTTGGAAGCAATTACAGTTTAGGAGGAACCGAAGTTTATGCTTCAAAGAATCTCGATACGGTCAGTTGCGCTGGACATACAAAATAATTATTATTAATTTTATCAATATTTAAAGTAATTCGTTAATAATCAAATTTTTATATTTTATTTTTAATTTAATTTAATTTAATCTAATTACCTTAGATCGAAGCGGTCGATTTTGACGAGTGTGCTTCCAAGGAAGGCGGTCCGCATCACGACTGTTCGCCACACGCGGCATGTTTCAATTTACGAGGATCTTATCAATGTTCTTGTAGAGAAGGCTGGGCTGATTTATCAGAAAATCCAGCGTATCCCGGAAGAGTATGCTCACAGGCTCCCTTGGGATGTGCTGGTTGCAATAACAAAGGACATTGCGTCACAAATTCTCTTGGCCAAGAAATGTGCGAGTGCTTCCCTTGGCACAGTGGTCAACGATGCCAAGTTAATCTAAAAGGTAAAAAAATTAATTAATATAAATCGTAATAAATTAAAAAATTAAAATTTCTTAACAATTATTACATATTTCTACACGTTTTTACAGTGTTACTGATAGCTTTAGTGACAACCGGTGCCATCCTACTGGGTCTTCTAGCAATCTGCGTAGGAATGACGTGCTTCCGTCATCCAGGACGCGATCGGAAAACCGGCGATAGGCGAGCAATGATCCCTGGAGCAGGCGGTGATACCAGCAGCGAGGGTAGCGTCACCGATTTAGCGATACCTCATCACGTACCGCACGTTTTGCCACCGCCGCCGCAAATGATAGCCCCTATGCCGCCGAATAAACGGCCGATTCGTAAAATCAGTGCGAAACCTCGCCATCCACCGCGTAAAGCGACTATGGTGCCTTCATGTATGTCTGAAATAATGACCAAAATTATTAAAATTACGTTTATTAATATATTTATTATATTAAAATTAATATAATAAATATATTATTAATAAATATTAATAAATTTAAAATTTGCAGCGATACCAGTCAATGACGAGCAGCGCGATCGCTCTTTAACAGTAATGATTCCACGTGCGAAATATCGATCGGCCCCGCAATCACCACAAAATTACAATAAGACTGTCTTGAGTACATTTGCCGCTGAGGAACATAAGCTCATAAATTATCTCGACAACGGCACGAGCTCTCCCGCCAACAGAAAACAAAGTATATCTAGCGCGAAGGACTGCAAGGAGGCTGATATGCAGGGCGCGAGGAATCCAATGACACCCACGGGCGCCCTCGTGAGTGCCGGTTTTCAGGTATAACTCAACTTTCATCTCAAGAACGAATTCAAAAGATGTATAATCGAATTTTAATTTAATTTAATATTTATCTATCTATTACTTCATAGGTATCGGCGACGGTAACTCGCACTGTAGACGCTGATTCCACCTTGGCACGTTCATGCGGCGAGACTACGGTGGAGCCGGCAACGAAGGTATTGAGAGCTGGAGATCTTCAGGTCGACATTGACTCGACTCTAGCTCGTTCGTGCGGCGAGACAACCATCCAAGCTCCGACGAAGCTCCTGAGATTAGACTTGGGCGAAGCTGGTTCCACTCTGGCGAGATCATGCGGCGAAACGACGATCCAGCCGCCAACTAAAGTCGCCGCTGCCCGAAGGAGCAGTGTCAAAGATACCAGGGACAACAGGGATACCAGAGACAGCGCTAGCGAGGGTCACACTATGGCCGAGCGTGATTTAGGCAGCACACTGAGACTTCCTGCACAGCATCCGCCATTATACAGTCCTGACAGGGTGAGACAGAATTTCAATTAGAACTTTCTATTTGAAGCCATTCTTACAGATAACTAATATACTTAATTCTTGTTGAAAATACTATGTCAATGTTATTAATTGATACTTTTCACAGACCAGCGATCGGGAATCTAACTTCGATTCGCTATAGACATTCAAACGAGAACGAGTCACGACAGGAAGATTGATTGCGGACGAAGCCGCTGGACGGTATTCTCCGATTAGATTTATGAATCATTGTATATCGAAATCGGCTATCAAAACACGCGAAACAACATATTTCATTTCGTATCGTTTTATCTTATTTATTGCGGCTGTCACGTTTTTTATTTTGCTTTTATTCTTATTGCGGTGCATTTAATTGTTACGTGTCTGTTCGCGATTGTATAGCGCCTAATATCTATCAAAATTAATGACGTTCCTCTCGTTAGAGGAACTTTTCTAAATTCAATGTTTGATCGGCGAATGCCTCTGAAATTAAAATCCAACGCGTAATTTCGCTAAGGCGGAAGACAGGCGCGCGTGACTCAACCCCGTGCCAAAATACAACCAATGAAATAGGGAAGACTTTTGAAGAAGCTTCTTTCTCGTCCTCCCTATCGTTTTTGCAAGCTCGACCAACTCGTCGTTGCAGCTGATCGAAATATTATTCAATAAAAAAAAGAAAAATTAAATATCGCGATTTAAAAATAATAATTTTGAATCGAGTCAACTGATTATTATTTTAATAACTATTTAATAATTATTTCTTCGCAGACAAACAAAATTAGAAAAATATCACGGATATACAGATCCGAATTTGGAAATAATATTTCGATCGCCGCAGCGTACCGTGCACGTGCGAGCACGGTGCACTAGTGTCATAAATAGCGGGATGGCGCTAAATCATCGTGTCGACAGCGCGACGAGGTGGCTCGATGCTTATACTGACCACGAAAGGAGAATATTTTTTATATTTGTTGTTACTGTTTGTTTGTTTAGTTTATTCTCCAATAAGTCACGTCATGTTGCCCGGCTTCGTTGCAACACTTATTTCCGAGCGATCTGCTAAGGGATATCGCTCTAACGTTCGCGCGAATGTAAACTAAAAAAAAAAAAAATTAATATATCATAAAAGTTGAGAGAAGAAACTGTATGTTAATAGTTTGCATTCGGGAAGCGTATTTTGTTAACCATTTCACCCGAGACGAAGCCGCAGCAACGTCGCTGTATATCAAACCCGAGGAAGAACAAACGGAACGCGTTAGGCTCGCGATGTATTTACTGTTAGCTCAATAAATAGCGTAAGCGAAGGTGTTAGCGAAGGACAGGTGTGTCGCATATCGAGAGACATCCACTTGTAGGGCCGCGCTTAATTGGACTATTCACGCGAGACGGACGAAAGTCTGCCGGTTTAAGAAACGAAGACGACGATGCTCATATATCTTAAGTTTCGTTACTAACTCTGTCCTCCTTACATCCAAATAAACAAAAAAAAATAAAGAGAAAATTAATAAAGCCCTTCCTTATACATATATACATATATGCATAGATTTACGTATAAATATAGATGTATTACCCCGTTGTACATACTCTCTCCACCGGAACCTCTTCTACGTAATGCTATTGTAATTTTGTACACTTAGCGCATGTATACTTATACGTACTTTTAATAAAAGTCAATAATATAACGGCATGTCTTAAACGTACCTGTTTGTCATACTCAAAAAAAATTATAATTAACTTAAATACGTAAGCTGATTTAATTAACAATATTTCAACACGCGAGATATGATAATCGCGTTTCATTTGTAACTGTGAAGTCTCATTTCTGAGATCACGCGAGTTACTCGTTTTAATCAACTTCTTTTCTCTAACGTTCGTCTATTTGCGTAGGCTTACAAAAATTTTATACATGACACTTTATTAGAACAAAAGTTGTTGAAGAATAAAAATATATTAAAAAAAAAATAAAGGAAAGAAAATATTTTTTTTTAATTGAGGAAAAAGCGTGATCGATAAAATACGGCCAACTGAATGTTACAGATTAATCTATAATAACCGTTGTGCGTAAAGAATTACTATTTATTATATGCATATATATATATAGGCATTTATCGATGTTACTAAAACGTTTTATATATTAAAATATGTAAGTCCCGTTTAGATAATATATACGCTAATTATTTATTCCAATAATAAATTTTTAACGTTGTACACGTAAGTTTTGATGTCTCAACCTACTCTCAGCTCGCGCACACGTCGACGGCGAGAGCGTTTCTATGGCTCGCCGTAAAATCGTAAACGGCGACTTGATTAATTTCCAATCAGCGAGTTTATTGTTTCGCAAATTCGATTATGTGCGCTGAACATTTATGGAAGCAATTTCGGGCGCAGCCCTTCGTGGCATTGAGAGTCGGCCGGAGAGTCCGACGACTCTCGCTGGGAGAAAAAGCGGCGACGTGCGCCGGTCCGCGTTTCGCGATTCGTCGCGGGCCGCGACTAAAACATGAGCCTAATCCGAAAAACAAACCGATCCTCCAGAGGTCCCATTCGAGACGCGATTCTCGGCCGTGATTTCTACGTCCCCGGTACGCGACGAAAGGCCCGCGTTCGTCGAAGGACCCGAGCAAAGGGCAGGACAGCGGCCGCCGCAAATGACTTTATTTATACTACCGATCCTTAGTAGGCCTCCTTATTAGAACGCTAGCCGCCGCAATTGCGAACGCGCCGAGAGAATAATTCACATTAAAACCTGTTTCCGAGCGTCATACTTTAGTGCGCGGCGATCAGTTTAACTTACAGCCGACGGGACGTGTCACGCGATTGTCATTAACGATCATCAAGGAAACATAAAAACAAAAATATCGCAAGAAGGCGTATCTCGTTGCGTAAGAAATGCAAAAGCGTTGCACGTAATTTTACCTTTGTTAAAAAAAGAAATTGGAGGTAAACTTTTCGCGAGGAGCGTGAATTAGCCCGCTGCTACTATTCGGACCGTTGGTCCCACTCTTCAAAGCACCTTACCCTGTCTCAAGGTGCATTGCCGCTTCCGCCAAGTCATCGGCGTTGGAATAAAGGGAGTTTCTCTGTCGGTAAGAAGGAGAGACCAGGGTGACGCCTCCCTGGGTGTAAGTCCACCACCGGTGGGGCTGAACATCTCATCTTCTTTGCGCTCGTACTTCTCTTTACATCCCGTCTTCGTTACGAGAGCTCGTTCTCCATCTCCCTCCGACTCTTTCTCTCTTTCCTTTGCGTCCATCTCTCTATCTGGTACCGCCGGCTGTTGGCAGCGCGGAAGGGATCCAGAGCGAGGGGAAAGCCGGCCGTGAAATTAAAACATGATGAGGGGTCTAGATTGAGATGCGAGGGAGAGAGAGACGGCGAAGGAGTAAAAAAGAAGGAATGGCAAAGAGGACGAAGGCAACTGCGAAGACGAAGACGGCGCTAACACCAGGGACGCATCCTGCAAGCGGTACATAAATGAACGCCGATTTCGCGGAATGCTGTGGCCTTTGTGCTTTTGAGAGCATCATACTTTGCGAAGTAATTCTGTACTTATTAAATTACCTAAAAGAATAAAAAAATATTTCAGTAAAAATAAATATATTTCCCTTTTTTTTAAGCGTTTGAATCATTGCAAATTTTCTCTTAGTTAAGTTATCGTAAAAATATTGTTAAAAGCTACTTACTTATTTGTCAAGCAGGAACATACGTACTGCATTTCATTCTATATACGTTCACGTTTCGAACTTTCTCATTTGGCCCTTAGATTCCACGATCAAATACAGTTGATCCACAATGTCGCCACACCGCATGAACGCCGACGTCCTTTTTACACATCGCATGCCACGGAATAAATTGTCCAGAAATTTCTAAGGCCGGCTCGCTTTGTGGGATTAAGCCAGCGGCGGGCTACCAGTTACAAATCATCGGGTCATCCAGTCACCAGTTGCCACCTATCACGGCACCACGGTGACTGCGCCATCGGCATATTTACCACCTGGATTTATTACGGATCTGGCATTTCCGACGAAGCAACAACGACGTGAACGAAGAATCTTTGAGGCGGTCTCGCAACCGCTCCATTATACCTTCCCCCGTGATAGTCATATAGTTTGTAAACCAGGCGTGATCGTGCCCATCAACTGCTCATAACGATCGTCTTGGCCTACCATCTCGTACTACGCTTATTCATCCGTCAAAGTATCACATCGGGCTTCATCGCACGCTATTAGGACAGAAAAAAAGTTCCATTAGAAGTATTTAAAACTAGTCTATGATTTAAATCGTGAAATATAATATAAAACAAACGCTCAAAATTTTTTGGAGTCCTCTTTGAAGATAACAGAGTATCCGTATACTCGTTTTGAATTGGCACGACGAAATAAAAATTAATTATGCATTGAAGTGCATTCGTCAAATATCCATTTACGCGTGGCATATTTATTTTTGATTTAAAAAAAAAAAAAGAAGAAAAACACCTTTAGGAAAATAAAAGGGGAACTTGAAAAATACTTGACCGCGATAAACTCGCAGGTTAAACGGTCCGAGTAGCCGTAAACCGACAACGTTTTTCGTGTTTGAATTTTCTGTGAAATCCTTTTCACGCGATTGGTTCCGCGAACGATCGACAGTGACGGGTGGACGGGTAGTTTTAGCGAGGGTGAAGACGATGACGGCCGACAGTCTCTAGTCCTGCGTCGAGGTCCTTAGGGACCATTCGATAGCACGAGGTCCATAGATCACGCCGGATTCCCTCTATCCTCTTTTCAGGAAGCGGCACAATGCTAGGTACCGATGCTGCCTGCTATTATAGGCAGAGCCGATCCGGTCGCGGCCCTGTCTCGACAATGGATGCGAAGTCGGCCATTGTGCGGGTGATTTGGGACCTTGGGATAGACCGGAGAGGCCTTCCCTCTTTCTGCCGAGTTACCGAGATGTCTTCATTAGGCCCATTTCGTCGCTCCGGGATATACAGAGTGCGGCTTGTTACGACCCGATGAAGAGGCCAGCGTGAATCGAAGGTGGTTTGACGCGAGGAAAGTTACGCGTTCTCGAGATTTTTCCAGATAACGAGGACCATGTAATTATTTAACGCGATAAAGATAAAGTTACCTTTTATTTTTTTCTAACAGTCTTGAAAAGCGTCTCGAAAGAAATGTGACGAAATTAATTCTCAATTTAAATGTAACATTTCTACACGTTTTGTTAAATAATTAACGAACTGAGTGAGAAACTGAGTGAAGAACTGATTAAAACGGATAATGATAATGTTAATAATGAGCGTTTTTTTAATTTTGTGATTTGTATGAATTATTAACGCGTATTGTTGTCGAGAGATTTAATGACAAATAACACCGACGAAATATTTTTGCAAGTATTTCCCGCGGTTAACAAAAAAAAAGAAAAAAAAAAATGCGTACAATTTGCGAATGTTCGCAGTGGAGTTGGAGCGATGAATGACACAAAGACGGGACATTAGCCGGATGGATCCTGTCATTTGCTGGGATTTACCTGCCTTTCGGTCTTTTTTTCGTATGACGTTTAGTCCGTCCTCCCGCCGTGAAACGTCGCAAGTCAGGCTCGAAATGGCAGCTTCTCTTCGAGCGGCAAAGCCGACAGATCCTCCCTGGCACGCAATTCATCGCTTCCGTCGTGGGCATTACGTCTAATCGGCGCTTTTTGTAATTCGTCAAGTTTATCCGGCTTTTCCTGCAAAATGTTCAAAATGTTAGCATGACGAAAATAAATTTTAATTCTTATTCGATCTCAGTGCGTTTTAAATATTTTCCTATTATTATCCCTTCTTCCAAAATTAATTAAAAAAAAAATTTTATTGAGATATCTTCAAACACGAATGGCACGCATAGCGGTGCGTGAAGCGAGGCTTTCTTATATTTAAACGTGAAAAGTCGCAGAGCAATTTAACTCTTGACGATTAACGTATCGATATATTTCGACGCTTCAAGCTGTAAAGCCGTGCAAGAGAAACTTTGTCCCACACCTAATTAAATTCGTGGCGAGATTCCGTGGTCGATGATCGCCTAACCGAACGGACGTCTTTTGGCGGCGTAGCCGATTTCCGAGAAGTCTGTACGGTCCTTCAGACGGTCGGGTCGATCGAAACAGGAAATACCCGAGCCTCCATCGCGAGACCGAACACGACAAATCTATCGCGTGGTTACAAACGTCATAAATTTCGGCGAGATAAAAATCGGTGAAACAACCGCGATAAATAACGAGTAGTGGGAACGAATTTACAGCCCATAATCGTAAAAAAAAAAGCTTTACAATATACGTATAATAAAACGCTTGCTAATAATCTTGTCTCTTATAAAAGAGAAAAAATGTTGTATCTTAAAGAATTTTGTTGTGACTTAAGTTCATAAAACAGTTTTTAATTCGATAAGATACAAGATAACGTGCAACGCGATAAAGCGCAGAAAATTACCTTTGAAATTTTTGAGCAGCGTGAATCCTTGGCTGCTAATAAAAATTTTAAACAGCACAAAGTGTGCCACGTCCGAAAGGTTAATCTTCCTAGCGACGTTACGCGACAAGTGTCCTTTGTCAAAGATGTCATCGACGGAATCATTAAAGACCGACAAAATCCGATTTTTCACGGTCACGTAGCGCCTAACACCTCACGAATTTTGTATAAGTCGATTTTCCTGGCCTGCCTGTCATTTACCTTTCACTCCCTTTTTTTTTTTTTCTTTCTTCTCCTTGTCTCTCTTTTCGACCCGTGGAACGTGTCGCGAGCGAAGACGTACGCGGAGTGAGAGCGTATCTGGCGGGGCTGATTAGCCGGGAAATCGTAGGACTCGTAGGCGTGACGCAATCTGTACGATCCATTCGTTTCCCTCGATTTTCACGCTCACGGATCATTACAAGAACGGGCCGAAACCGCCTCGAATTCCCGAACGGCGATAATTTCCCCGGAACGTTGACTCGTCCACCTTACAACCCGGCCCATTCGTTACAGTGGCATCGAGACGCCTTCCCTCACGTGTCCCGACCGCAACCCCCTCGGCCGTGCCGTGCGCAAGCGGACGGCGATCTAATTAGCGCCAGTTCGGTCCTTTTATATTATTCGCAGGGTGTCGGGAACGAGATGATTGCCGGCTCTCGGCGGGATCCTGGCGCAGTCCCGACCGTTCGAAAATGAAAAATCGTGTTCGCCCTCTTCCCTAACTTCCCCGGCCGGTCGCTCCGATCCATAATCCGTTTTTCGTTTGTACGTGTGAGGAAACCGAACGGTTCTCATTCCTGATCCTTCCACGCGTCCAGTTGCCGCCAAATAAATCTACGGATTTTACGAACATGTAAATGCCGCGATTTCCAAGAAGCACGTGTGAACTCGCGCGGCGTTATCCGAACGGGATTTATTGATTTACTTTCGGCCGAATCTACGGACACCGGACGGACGCGGAGGACTCGCCCGGCGATCGACGACGGTTCGAAAAGCGTTCGTTGTGTTCGCATGCCACGGTTAATGAGATGAGTCGGCCATAAAGCGCGACGGCAAGTAGCGTGAAGATCCCTTTGCTACTACAACGTGCGGGTAATAATTACGATATCGAGTTCGCAAGCAGGACAAGGAAGAACGAGAGAGCGTGGAGAAGTCGGCGAAATGAGGGATGAGAGCGCCGCCAATAGAGAATCAACCGCGGACCCCCAACGTCATAATTTATCTTCATCGGCGAGGTTGCGCCCGGGTTGCCTAACTTTCCGGTGGATTAGCGGTCCGCCTCGCGTACGTAATGATCGTGTCGACGACGGTAGGTAGAACGAAGGCGGCAGGTAGCGGCGAAGGCGAGAAGCAAAGAAGAATCAATTTTGGTTTTTCTCGTCCGGCCCGATCGCCGTCGTCGTCCTCTTCGTTGTCATCGTTCCCCGTCTCCGCCGTCGTTGTTGTCGTCATAGTCATCATTGTAACCCTTACAAGAAGCAACGGCAGATAGAGCAAACAAGGAACAAAGGCCTTCCTCGGGGTGACTTGCGAAAGTCCTCTACGGGGGCTTCTTACGCTCCTGAACGTCATGGGGTCCGTTCAGCGCTCATAAAGCCCGCTAGGGGCCTTCACCATGGAAAAACAATGAGACGGCCCGATCAGGCTCGAGCTCTCTCTCTTCGCGGCCTCTCTGATTCGCCATGAAGACAACAAGAAATTGACTACGATGGCTGCTCTCGCTTTTGCCGTCGATGCACCAACGGGTTCTCTCTTTCCTCGCGTTCTCCGTCTCGAGAAACCGGAGATTCCGTATGGCGCACCTCTCGCAATTAATCGCCGCGTCATAAAAAAAAAAAACAAAAAAAAA
The DNA here is from genome assembly GCF_019399895.1 of Cardiocondyla obscurior. Taxonomy (NCBI): domain Eukaryota; kingdom Metazoa; phylum Arthropoda; class Insecta; order Hymenoptera; family Formicidae; genus Cardiocondyla; species Cardiocondyla obscurior. Next base: position 1,515,206 of record NC_091877.1, read on the forward strand.
ATCCCCCGGTTATCACAGAGCGAACAGAGTCATTTAGATTTTCCTATCGAGCTATTTTAAAAATAAGAACAAACGCGATACGCCGCGCTTTCGTGAATCAGTCGTTGAGAACATTTCCACGAACGCGGTTCGAATAAAGCGTGAATTTCACGAGGCTTCTCCGAGACTTTGGCTTCTCGCTAATTCGTAAGCGATCTTATCTCGGAATCTTACTTGGGAGCAAGCTACTAACTCTCGACACCTCGGTGGTAAGTTCTCGCTCTCTCGGTCGTTCCCTCGTTCATTTCGGCCGCTCTTCGCCGACGCTCCGTTACTCTCTTTTTCTCTTACAAAGACGTCGTGTACTGTAAGATACGGAAAAGACATAGAGAAGCTCGCGCTCTCCCACACACGCGAGGACACACGCGGGCGCGCGCGCGAACTAACGTATCTCGACTTCCACTGTGCAGATCGGCCGGGCAGATAGGCCAACCCACCAGCGTTTTCTTTGCGACTTGAGCTTCGGTCCAGTGTCCTGGAAAGCGTACGGTACCGTCGTAAATCGTAATTCACCGCTTTTTGTGCGGTGCCGCGCGCGGGATATGAAAATGGAGCGAGCGGGTCGACGCCCCCCCGTCGACTTTTCGGCGCGGCCCTTTTCTCCTCGGCATCGCCTCCTTCTTTCTCTTGATATTGCCGGCATTTCTATATATTCGGAAAGAAGGAAGGAAAAAAAAAAAAGGAACAAACGTGGAACAAGAATCGGGAACGCGGACCGAGCCAATGAAAGACTGAGAGAGAGAAAGAGAGACGAGAGAAACCTGGTAAATGGGACTGTAAATCTGGAGGGCAGACCCATTATAAGTTTATTACCGACTTTCCTCGACGCGCGACACTTCTTCGGATACGAGCCAAGAGTCCAACTTAAAACCTGTTACACACACGCGTGGTACCTGCCAGGATAGGAGACAGTGGGAGGAACAGAGGAGGGGGGAAGGAAGATGGTGCTATATACTAGAAGTCATTAGTTATCTTAGTTTACTGGAAAAAAATTGTTATGGCTCTCGAAGCCGTTCGGCCTCCGCCAACAGCCGTCGCGGGTAGTAAAAGATTCGATCCCGTAGTTACGTATGTCATACAGCTTCTTCATCGATATAAAATAATAAGGAGATTTACGGATACGTATGTATATTAATAAGAATATGCCGGATTGTGTTTACATATAATTATAATAATCCCGATTTAATAACGCAATTCGTTTTAATCTCGGGAGCTTAGGAGGTCCTGAGAAATGATCCGAGATCGTATACCGCAAGAAAAATACTCGCGGAGTAGTCGGACTGCCGGCGTTCCGATTACGGAAGTGGGATTCAGGCTTCGATTTTGTAAATCACGGTGCGGTAATTATTCGGCGTTAACTCAAAGCGAGCTCCTCTACTCGCGCGGCCACTTCGATTCGTGGCGCGTTGAGTTTTTCGAGCATGCCGGATATTCGGGTCTACCGACGGCCCCACCGAACGTTTCCCCGTGACGGAGGTGAAGCGAAGGGGGCCCCCGAGGGTTTAATAACACCGTGGGTCCCGGCATAACCGACCGAGACCGACCGGACCCTCCCCCCCGACCCCTTTTGGCATATATATAGCAATTAGGCCGTGGAACGTCTCTATCCCAAGCCGCGGCGGCCTTCTCAGCCATGATTAGAGGACATACGCACGCGGTGGGGGCTCGGCTGAAGGGGCCCTACGCCGTTCACCACGAGATTAAGGTCTCTTCCACGCTGCCCTCCCCCTGCTATCTTTCCCCTGGCAATCCGCGTGGAACAGCCCGCAGCGGCAAAACGCGTCGGTTCGAATTTCGACGCGTGACAACCTCGTAATACCTGATATTTATGCGACGCTAGTGATCAGCCAAGGACAAGTCACGCTCGCGAGAAGTGGATAATTGCGTAATCCGTCGCTTTTATTTTTTTTTTTTTCCTTCGGCGCGGGGTGACTCACTTTTTAGCGCTATCGAATACGAGCGGGTAAGATTAAAGCCGGGCGAACGAGCGCGAATAAAGATATCCATCGGGCGAGGTATTAATAATTTTTGGCCTGTAGAACGTAATTCATGGTAATTTGGGGACCACACGAGGAACGTCGGAATTAGCTGTGTCGCGAGTGTCGCCTTGGGAGCGAGTTAACATAAGAAAAAGACATCAGCGGGCGAAGACGAAATAAAGATGAGATTAGGCTTGCGGTTAGAGAGGTCCGCAGGAGGACGTAAATAGGACCTCGATGACGCCAGAGGCATCGGTATCTCCACAAAGATGCCGATACGAACGGCAGTGGAAAGGATACATAAATAAGAGACAGGTGCATTTTTCAATCCTTAAGAAGGGATAATCCGTATCGACCAGAACGCGTAATTTCTCGTGTATCGAACTTAACGCTTTCCTGTTCGACTCATAATTGCGGACCCTCACGGTTTTCATACATCTATTCCCCGTACTACGATTCTTCTCGGCTGTGTTAATTTGTGAAGCCCGAAACAAAAGCGGGGAAGTAATTTGAAATTAAAATTGACCGAGGGAAGACCTGAGCGCGATTTAATTATCATACGTATCGGTTAATTAATTTTCCCGTTTAAAATCACGATCGCGTTCGGCGAATTTTTGCGGCGCATCGCGCGCGAGAATTTTATCAAAGATGTCGGCAGCCTTGTCGAGAAGAGTAAGCGCGGCTCTTGGACTTGGTCTTCGGGAGGTCTTCGCGTGAGGCGAGGCCACCATGTTTCTCCCAGCCTCCGCGGCTTTCTTCGCCTCTTCGTTCCTCCAGCAGCCGCCCGTTGACTTCGTCTTCCTCTTGGTCCCGGCGTGCGAGCACCGGCCACCTTGGGGCGCCCCCGGGTGGCGAACAAACCAATCTGCCTTATGCCGCCTCCGCTCTGATCCTCCCGAGGTTCATCTCTCGCTTCTTTCCTCGCCGTCCTTCTTCCATCTTCCTCCGCCTCTTGTTCGCGGTCGAAAAACAGTTGTCGCTAACCGATCGAAGTTTTTTCGCGACATTGATTTTGAAATATTTATTTTTATGCAACGAGAGAAGACTTCGCCGCGATTATGCTATCGCCTCGAGCTCGACGGACCTCGGTCGCCAGTCGAGTCGTCCGGAGTCACTCGCAGCGCGTGCAGGACGTCACGTCCGGCACATGGTTACTCCGTCCGACAACCGAATATCTCGATTCGTGCCGCGCTCGACAGTGGTTGAAACGGGGCAGGTGAACGCGCCTGTCGTTTTCCCACGCCCAAATGTTGGGGCCCTGTAATAATAAAGAGGCGCCGCCGTGTTGCGACCGACCGCGAGCGTACTTCGACGGCTCGTTTCGGGGGCCCCACCGCCGCGTCGTGCCGCCACCGCGCTCCCGCCTCCCGTTGTGTATCGAGTCCTCCAGCTCATGGAATCCCAGGAAACGAGGAACAAATTATCTCGTCAGACGGACGCACACCGGTTTGAAGCGACGAGAGGATCGCCCGTTGGCTCGGGGCGTCAAGGGGGAAACGAGAAAGAATTCCCTCCCGCGATTCCCTACCTACGAATCAGCCTCCGCCGGCCGTCTCGCTTCCACCCCGAGCGGCCGACGTAGCCCTCGCTACGAAACTACACCGTCCTCTTCTATCTACAACCGTCCCTCGCCCCGATAACTAACTGACCCAACGCCTAGCGCCCCGCGTGTCGGCACAGGCGGCTTCTTTCTTACCTGATGAGTGCGTACGAACGCACACGCACACGCACGTCGCGCATCGCACGCACGCCGTTTCGTGAGATCAGCCGTCACGCCAACGACGTGCAGAAGAGGATGATGAGGTAGGAGAGGATGGAGGGTGGGCGCTGGTTAATGAGCTAGAACCACGGGGGGCTTTGAAAACGGGCCTGCGAGGCAGCGCGGGGCACCATCGGCTTTCTGAGAAGTCACGAATCGCAGCCTCCCGGCCGCTCGTGTTACGTTTCCCGCGTAAAAGCCGCCACTTCTTTACCTCGGCTTCGCCTTCCGTCGTTAAGTCAGGCCAAAGGCACGCGTGGTGGCTTACGAAGAATGCATTCCGTTTCCCTTATTTATGGCTTTGGTGAATCGTAACATCCGAGCTATCTTGATTCGAATAATCGAGCGAGCGCGATGTAACATTCCACGGTAGATTTAACGTCTTAATAATTCCCCGCGATTGCGACGACTCAATTCTTCGGGGCGATTATCGGCGAGGGCGCAAAGCAGGCCGCCGGGTGGCCGATACGTACGCGATTAAACGGCGCGAATTATTCCGTTCGAAAGTTTGGTCCATATTTCAAGAAAGTTCTTTCGAAATGGCGGAGAGTGTCGAAAGATCAATAACGCTCGCGGAGGAATAATCTTCACAAAGTTGCAGTTGGAATAAGTGAAACGGACCGATAGGCTGGCGAGAGAAAGGAGATTGGAAACGCCGAGAGGAAAGATGCGGCGAGAGAGTGGGAGTACACCTGACCAACAGGTACCCGGTGAGGTCCCCCATAAGCAGTCCCATCATTGGCTCGGCCCACTCTCCCACTACCACGTGGAGGCTTTCTCTCCAAAGGGTTTGAGTCTTCCCTTTCTACGATCACCCAGCATCTCACTGCCGAGACTCCTTCGGAGCGAATAGAGACGCGAATAACGAGACCGAGATGCCACGATATGCGATTACTTTATTTTCCTCATACTCGATTATCGTAACCCGAAAAAAAAAAAAAAAACTTTTCAGGCGGCTAGGCGCCAGAAAATCGTCATTGATCAGAACGATTTAATCTCCAGAATCTTTATCTCTCTCGCAAATTAATTTTCGAAAAATATAAATGTCAGGGAAATAGCTTGCGCAGATTAATAACGGCTGTTGACAATATTCGACACGTGGGAAAAGACGGAAAGAGGTTGAAAAGTTCCTCTACGCGAAAGGAGGTCCATTGCGGGAAGAAACGGAAGGTGATCCTCTCGCGCACACCGGTCGTAACGAGCGTGGCGTTGTTGCCGACTCGGCTGCGCTCGCATAGTGCATGTAACACGCGTCCCTTTTTGTTTACACTGGATAATACGACTACCATGAAGCGAAGTAACTGCTTTTTGCCGCGTTCTCTCAGGAGCAGCCCTGTAAGACGGATCGATTGGACGTAGCCGCGCTCGCATATCGGCACTCTGTCGATTTTAACGACCGCACGGTCCATTCACTCCGGCCCGGCCGTACAAAGCGATCTCGCTTGACAATTCTATTTCTTGTCCGTTCACTTCGCCACCATCTAAATAGCCGGCGACGTCGATTCAAAAAGCTGACAAAACGCATCGATCGGACACGGCCGGGGCAGTGGACAGGAAGTCATGCTTGTCACGCGATATCCTAGGTGTACGTTCGCGGTAGATAAACGTTTTAACGACTCGATCATATGATTATTAATGCCCTTTTAATTTTATACTCTCTTCGAAGAGATAAACAGCCGCGACGCGACATAATAAAATTGCTTCCTTCGTGATGCACGTACAAAGATTTTTAACAGAAATTATTTAAAATTAATAATTATTATTTTAATAATTTACGAAAAAAAAAACGATAAGTATTGTCCGCCTCGGTCATAGAAAAAAGGAGAGAAAAAACAAAAAAAAACAAAAAAAAAAAACGGCGAACAATGTCGGAGAGTAAGGTGATTAAAGTGGCGTTTATTCGCAAGAATGAGCGAGCTCGAACCAATACCTAAAAGCCTACCGTAGATTGGCCGGTCGTTTGACGATAATTAGGTCCCGCGGAACGGAATTTCGCCTCCTCCTCGCTGACAAGGGACGGCGGACCGGTAAAGTCAACAAAATAATGAGTAGTTACGGGTGTTTGTCGGCAAACGCGAACGTAACGCGGCTCGAGGCTGATGAGGAGGATCCACGCCAGAGAATTATACGGATGTGTCGAGGGGGAGGGGGGAACAAACGATGAGTAGGTTGAAGAGGACAACGAGTCGACGGCTAGTTAATGACTCTCTATGCACTTCATCCCTCTCTTACCGGCGATCATTAGAACGTCCTAGTGAGATTTCATTCAGAACTGACACGAGAATCCTATCTTTATTTCCACAATTTGCGAGTAATAACAAGTATTAAATGCCACCACCCTGTTAATAATTTTGCGATCGATACTTTAAAAAGAAAAGAAAAATAATTTTTTTTATTTGCACACAGCTATATCTGAATATTTTATCGAGTCTTATTCGGATCGTATAGCAAAAATCAGATATTAAAAGAAGCGTAATTAAGACTATTAGAACAGACCCGTTTAATTTGTTCGAAGAAAAAGATGCTGATTGAAGCTTTATGTATTATTTCTGAATGTAAAAAAAAAAGAAAAAAGAAAAACTTTGACGTCGTAATAAAGACAGATAGGGTAGTAAACGGTTTTTCGAGACGCGCGCTCATTAATCTCGGGGAAAAAAAATGAGCTGTTATAAGAGCTGATGAGATGCGAGCCGCACCCTCGCATAAGACTCTCGGTTGTTTCACACGTGCTGCGCGAGATCACAAAACCGTAGGGCCGAAAATGTGAAGAAAGGCGGACGGAGGTTCTATAGAGTTCTCGCTGTCGGGTGACCAAAATTTTTTTCTCCGGTAAAGGGACTTCGAGAAATCCGCGCGGGCGTTCTAAAACAAGGCCGGCTAAGAGGAAAACACTCGATACCAGGCATATGGTGAAAATTCAGACGGGGTCACCGGAAGCCGAGAATTCTTCGGTAAATTGCGTCAAGCGCATGTGTTTCGCACGCGTATCACCAATGGTGCTCTGACGAATTTTTTAAACTGATAACAAAACTTTAATATGCAAAATATGGACAATAATAAAAAAAAAATAAAATAAAATAAAATAAAATACATGTATTAATCTAAAAAAAAAAATATTAAATAAATTTGTTTAAATCAATTTCATCGTAATAATTCTAAATAATTTCGAAAATATCGATGCGAAATCGCGTTAATTATGTCACGATAATTGTTGATGTCCACTTTCATCCAAGAGCACATTTACAAAAAAAAGGACTGAAAAAAAAAATAAAAAAAATAAAAAAAAAAAGAGAGAGTGACTCGTCTTTCTTCGATACACCCACGCGCTTCCCTTCGGAGCTACGGGAACGAGACGAAAGATCGGAAAGGGCTAAGGGTGGGAGTCAGGGACGGTTGGTGCTAGTTGAGTTGTCGAGCTGACACGCGTTCTCTCTCCTCGTTCCGCCATCGTCGCGCTAGTTGTCTCTTTTTAACTTTTATCCTACAAGGTCCCTCTCTCCTCCGCAATTCTTCCCACCATCGCTGACCGAACCGCCTCTCTTTCTATCCCTCATCATCCCACGAACGTCGTTCCTCTTTCTCGCAACTTTCTCGCTTCTCTCGCCTCCTCTCTTTTTCTCCCGTTACCTTTTTCCCCACCCTTTTCTGCATCGAATTTTCCTCTCCGAGTCCTCGCAGCCTCTCTGTCGCACGCCTACCCGAGAACACACGCTACAGCCACTGCCACACGCCCGACCTCTCTCCTCCACCGACCATGCTCCCTCTTGATGGCCGTGATGGTGGTGGTAGTGGTGGAGGAGTTTCAGTACCGCCATACCCGCCAAAGCACAAGCACCGTGACAGAGCCCGCATGTGTGTTTTCGACTCGCGTCTTACCTCAAAGCAGACTATTTTACCACCCCCGCGCGTGCTGCCGCGGACGCGTTTCTCCGGATGATCGGGATAATCGAAAACATTCCGGGCGCAGGACGGTGAAGCTTGATGTCGGAGTGCTCTAATTACGGGATTAAATTAAGTGCCGCGCGTGTTGCCTGCCGATCGGCAAGGACAGTGATCGCTCGGCGGTGCCCCGATACCCTCGTTCGTCGGAGGGGTGGAGGCTAGGAATGCAATCGCGAAAACGTCTGACGCGCCCCGTCAGAAGCAGTTTAATCGCGGCGAACGCCCCGCCGGCTTCGCGTGCGATCGCTGGGTTTCGTCACGCGTTAATCGCGGCGACGGTGATTGACACCGGCCTCGTGAATCTGTCCTGCTCGACGACGGGTTCATTCGCGCGACGATAATGCGCGTTGTGACCGGGTGATACGTGCCGCCACTCGTTGAAATCAGTGACCGATCGAAGCTGGCCCGCGTGGATTAACGAACAGTGAGTCATCGTAATCGCCGGCCAGTGAAAGGAGTCCTACACATCGGGCAAAGCTGCCGGATAATTCGAATCCGTCGACAAATATCTGTCCCCGTCCAAACTTGTCGCGAGCGATATTCAAAACGATCCCAATCGGACACGACTGTCTGTAAAAAAATGTGCGAGCGACGGTAAAAACTCGCGAGGGTTACCCTTGAAAACCCGACGGCTCTATCGACGCCAGAAGTGCTCGGCGTGTATTCGACTGTTCAAAGTCTGATAGCGAGAATGTAGACGTGGCGAAGAGACGCCGTCGGTCACCTCGATCGAGGATAAATAAAAAAAAAAAAAAGAAAAAAGAAAAAAAAAAACATTCGCGGCGACACGTTCACCGAGTTTGCGTTCGGAAGCAAACGAACGGTCTCCGCGAGCACGGACTATGCCCGCTATTATCGCCGGCCGTTTGTATCATCGGTGCCGCAAGCAGGGTGCCGGGACGACGGCCGATCTGTCTTGATCCTGGAAGGGACAGGCGGCGATTTTCTGGCGCGACAGCTGGCTTTGGCGACAGCAGCAGCCGCAGCGACGGCGGCCGCCGGCAGGATGCCGGAGAAGGAAGTCGCTTATCATCAGGAGGCATTCTCGTTGCTGCAGCCGCCGCCACCACCGCATCACTCGCACTCGGCCTTTCACGCGGCCTTCCACCCGCACCCCCATTCCGCACCCCCGCCGCCGTTTCATCCGCATCACGGGCCGCCGCCGCCGCCGCATCCAGCGCATCCGGCCGCCACCGCTTGGGAGCATCATGCAGCAGCGGCCGCGGCAGCCGCGGCCGTAGCCTTCCACCCGCCGCCGCATCACCCGTAAGTCAATCCGTCGCATCTACTTCGACTTCGTTAATTCGCCCCGGGATAAATATCGAGAGGGAATTGTACATAAACTAGACCGAAAGTATAAACCCAAAGTTCGAACTTCACCGTCTTTTTAAAAAGAGACCGAGAGGACAACCGCAGCGCGTTTATATTTAGTTTATTACGGAGGAATTAACTTGTGTGTATTTTATCCCGCCCGCGGAACCCGCTCGTGTTTGCAGAATTATCCTTTCGTGATCGTAATTGTTCCCACGTATATTTAAGTAGAATACAAAGTCGCTAGATATGGATCAAGATACGCGATACGGCCCCGCCGAGCCGCACACGAGTTTTCAACCGCGACGCACACCCGCCGAAGATTAGAATTGAGATTTAGGAGAGCTCGCGTTATCGCCCAGCGTTTCGCCCCCTTTCGTAAGGGAGACAGGACGCAATATCGCCGTTCGCGGAATTTCGATCGAACTTTGTTAATAATTAGCTCACTTACAATCCCCCGGCTGTTCCACGCGAGCGAAAGGACATTGATTTATGCGTAATCACCTATAATTTGCACATGCGAGAATATGAAGTACACCGACGCAAATTGACTCGTGTTACATTTTACGTAACGTGATCGCCGGCCTAATGAAAACAGCGCGATCGGCGATTTCGTATTTGCATATACGTATACGCGGCGGACGGCGGAGTAATGCGTCGCGTTATTGCACGGCGCACGACAAGAAGCGTTAACAAGAAATCTCACGACGGGAGAATCGACGAGATCGGAAAGCGTGCGACGCTTTGAGCGTTGGAATCGAGAGGAGCCCAGGCGGAGGGATCGCTTTGCCGGTGGAAGAGCCGCTTAACGTCTTAATCGAGTTAATTAAAGCCCCTTCGCACGTTTTCACGTTCCGCGAACACGACACGCGATTGCACGCAACGAGATTACCCTCCCTCGTCGGGAAGCTAGGTACGCTCTCTCGGACATGGAAACAGAGTGGCGCGGTGAGCGACGCAATAATTAGACGCTTCGACGCGCGGGCCGAACAAAGCCGCGGTTTCCGTCCTTTCAGCGCTTCATTTTCACCGTGGAATTGCGGTGTCTCGTCGAAAGGCTAATGGAGGCCGCGCCATTATTCTCGATCTCAGGTACTACGTCCCGACCGTACTCGATATTACCTGATCATGCCGAGTATTTTCATGACTATTTCCAAACAAAAGAAAAAAAAGAAAAAAGCAAAAAAAAAAGGAGGATGAGTTACAAAATCGTCTCGAAAAGTGTAGTTTGTCACGGAGGCGTTTCTTCTACGATTTGGATTTTAACGAGCGACTCCGTCTGAATATCGCGTGGATATCATGGTTAATCGGCGTCACACTTCGGCGACTCTCGGCGGTCAATTAATAATGCACAATTAAAGTGACAATTATGCAAAAAGTCGGCTCAGCTTAATCTCGACTGTCCCGAGCGACATGAATATTTTAACGGGCACGACAAAGAAAGAAGAGAAATAAAAAAAAAAGGAAAAAAAAAGAGAAAAAAAAACAGGTGCATTAAGAGCGTTGTAAAACTCGCGTCGATTCTTCCACGGCATTAAATCAGCCAGCAACTGTACAGGTGTTCCGGTACGGCAATCACCGTAGCTCCAGTATGTCGGTCCAATTAAGCATTTAATTGCAACAGTTGCCACCCTCTCGATCATCCGCAATATCGTATCGATAAGGTGGGACAGGTAGTAGAGCGCGAGCGGCTAATAAATCCTGCTCGGTCGACAATTTTATTGGGGACGCAAAATTGCGCGCGATCGCGCGTAGAATATTGATCTGTATAATTGCGATTATTATCTGCGCTTGATTCACCGAAAAATCACCCAAGTCTATCTATAATAAAACGCAACGTGAGCGTTGTTACGTAAATGTACATATGGACTCGTTTTGAAATAAAAATTTAATATTGAATTCGGATATTTTTGCAACCCAAATGACAACGTAAATATGTAAGAATTATATCGCTTAAGCATTTTCCAAGTGCGATAAAAAAAAATTTCGGGGATTACGGGAACAAAAAGGGGGAACTCGATTCAGCGGTACCAATTTCGCGGTTCTCACCGCGGAGACGCACCGATTATCGAGTCTCTCGCCTCGTCCTTTGTTCACCCGCTTTCTTTATTCGTGCCACGATCTTGAAGCTCGCAGTAGGAGGTCGAAGAGCGAATCGCGCCGGCTTCGTCGCGGTCGCTGCGAGCGCGCGCGGCTGAACGAACGGCGACGGGGCGAACCGGTGTTGTGCGAGATGAAAATCTAAAGAAACGCAAGGAAAGACCGGACGGGGGAATAAAAAAAAAAATGAAGGAGACACACGCCGCGGAGAAAATCGCCACGCGAATCTAATTCACGATGGAGATGCGCGCGCCGGTCTTTACGAGGGGCTCGCGGTTTTACAACGAACGCGCGACGTAGTAAAACGTCGTAAAATCACCCCGAGTTATGTGACAGATCGGAGCGTGTGCGTGCGTGCTCTGGCCAGCATCCCGTATATCAGGCTGCAATAAAAACCAACAATGCGTGACCGATGCGTTCGCCTAAACTTGTCAGAATGTGTAAACGAATTGATGGTCAAATATGAAATCGCGTACGACGAGCGAAGGATTCACTCTCGCCCGGCAGTTTCCGTATTCCGGTGACACGTGGAAAGAAGAGAAAAGCGAATTATTCGGCGAGGCTGACGATAAAAGGTGAAAAGCTGTATTGCTAACGTGGTTGGATATATCATTGCCGTCGGTACCTGGCAATTTATTTAATCGCCACGTTTGTGCACCGCGATTTTTCACAGATGTTGAAAAGCGCAGCTAGCGCTCTCGATCATAGAACAACGCAATTAAATCCATTACATGGTTCGTTGCACGGTGCGTTAACCGGATGTGCCGAAGCGACGAGATGGAGACCGCGTGAGCGACGTGCTTCGAATGGAGAACGTTCCACTTGATAAATCATATTGCTACAAACGCGCGCGATAATTTTTGGCGATCCTTAATGACTCGCGCGCGTCTATGGGAGGATCGATATTACTTTTCGTAACGCCCGCTAGGATTCTCGCCTCCGTTTCCACAGCGCGTATATCATTCGAAACTTCCGCGGTGTTTCACGAGATGAGAAGGAACGGAGAAACGATGGCGGATGTGAAGTGTATGGTGCGCGCCGGGCGCCGTATCCCGTCCCCCCGGCCTTCCCTCCCGCCGTCTTGAACAGATATTTTCGTCTCTTTACGAGGATGCGAGACACGCCGTGTATTTTTGCCTTCGGCGTTTCGCTCCGTCACAGCGAACGACACCGTCGGCTCTACGCGCGTCGGCGTGATCGCGCGCTGACGAGCCGCGTCTGACGTTTCGACACGGTAAACGTTTAATTCCGCGAGTTAATGCACGGGCCGAACGAACGAGATGTTATCTCGGCCGAGACAACTCGATTTACTCCGACGATATCCCGCTGATAACGACGTCCTGGGATCAAATAAAAAAAAAAAAAAAAAAAAAAAAAAGAAGAAACGCCGTGTGAATTCGAGCATCGAAGACCCGCGGTGGACGGCCCTTATCGCGAGTTTTTTATCGTAATCGCGAGCGAAGCGTCATCGCTGACCCCACGCACCACGATCGTGGGAGGAAGATCTCGTTCCGCCGCGAAACGGGACACAAACAATGCAACAGGATCGTCTCGCGTCCCGTTTATGAATCTCTTCATCGCGTGGGCCGGCCGCGGTACGGCCGGGAACAGAAGGGAATCGCGGCGAGGATGCGGGCCGTTGTCGTCGGGAAACAAACGAGATGCGCGGGCTACCAGACATGCTGGTATTCACCGAGGCGAGGGGGAAAACTCTCTCTCTCTCTCGCGACTATCGCCGACGAGGATCCGTCCAGATCGGATCACGGGCGCGCGTAAAATATCGCGAGTCCTTTTACTTAGGCGCGCTTTATCGGCGCGAATTCCTCGCGCGGCGAGACGCGCGCGTTTCTTAATTTGCCGAGCGCGAACTCTTGGGCGTCGTTTTATCGAGAACTTGCCCGCCGTCGTCGGGCGCACACGAATGCACGGAGGGAGGGGGGAGGGGACCACGCGTTTCCCGCGGGGTTTCGCACTTCAATTCGCTCACCCGGGACCGTTTCGCTCTTGCTTATAAGGCGCGATTCCCGTGTGCTTTCGGCTTATCGAAAATACGCTCGTCGCCAGGCGCGTGAAGTGTTTGTCGCGCGACGTTACTTTTGCATACCCGTTCGTTCGGGTTTCACATAGCTCGCGTCGGAAAGTAAATGCCTCGGCCTTTCCCCGCTTATCTAACGCGCGCGAGTGCTCGCGCGCAGACTTCGTCCAGATCGCAATATCGAGAAGATCGCCGATAAGAGAAAAGGTGTGCGTTTCGCTTCATTTTATCGCCGTGAGCCTCTCCTTTTTCCTTCTGCTCGTCGTACCACTCCCTTCGAACTGACCTCGCGGGTGCTCTCGTATCGCAGCGTGCACACGAGCGGACGAACGCACGCGGGAAACGCGTAAAAAACGGGGAAAGCGATTTTTCAGCGCGCGTATGCATCGCCGTGCATACGGTAGGGAACCTCGTCGAAGGGAGACCCGTTCCCTTCGGTCGGCCGTGACGCGTTCCTCGCTCCTTTCCCTCTTCTTTCGCGCGGAATAGAGAGCCCACCTTTCGCGGATACGCGGTGCACGCGCGATTTATCATTGGCGCGCCGTCCATTGATAAATTCCGCGCATTCATAACGACGCTGCCCACGTTTTGTGCCGGGAGCCCTCGGCCCGCAGGAGACACACGATACCCTGGCACGATACGATACGATACGTCGCGATAGCGCGCCGCATACAGCCCCAAGAAGACCCCGGTGCCCGCTGATGCCAATGCGAACGCGAGAGGGCGGAATTTCGCACGCGAACAAAGCCGCGGTTTGATCCCCGTCCTTATACACATAGCAACGTTGATCTGTAAATCCCTGACCGGAATAACGTAAGAAAATAACATTCCGCGGTAAAAATAAAAATTCTCTTGTTAAAAAAAAAATGTATTGTCCCTGCCTCGCTTCTGGAGGATCGAAAAACGAAATCTTTTCATTTCTCTCCCTTTGTATCTTTTATTTTTATTTTTTTTTTAATTAAAAATTATAGAAAGAAATTGGTAATTTAATAAAGTAAGCTACGGTCGTGTTACGAATGATGGAGATTCAAATATCGTTTATAAATGAATTGCATAATGATAGCGGCTACTTCTTACAGTCGTATGGTTTTAGAAACACGTACGTGTTGTTGTAAATAATATACGACGGCGAGAGGAAACGGAGAGTGTTATTAGAAGTTATAGAAGTGAAGAATGACATTTCTCGCCACCCGTGAGAAATAAACCCCTGGCCGGGATGGCTCGTTCAGAGGCTAATCGCTTTAATGAGACAATTAGGCGACGGTACTTGTTGATAAGATGGGTTTGTTTTGTCTGCCCGAACCGAGCCGGTATAACTCTCCCCACCGAGATTGCGGCGCGTCAAAGGGTCCTAGCGGCTCGTTTCGTTCAAATAAATATTCATTATCACTGATGTGCTTTTCGTTCCCTCGATGAATAGTATGCACGTCGACGAGACAAAAGATTCGCGGAAGTTGGGAGTGAAAAATAGAGAGAGAGAGAGCGCGAGGGAATAACATTGTATACGATGACAGTTTATCTCATCGCTATCACCGCATAGCGCGCAGTATTGATAAAAGATCTTAAATGTTTAAGAATTTCTCTTGAAATGTAATAATAATAATATAACTATTACGTACTTGAAATAAAAACATTAAGTAATAAGAATTAAAGAAAATTTTTTAATAAAAAAAAAAAAAACTAATAAAATCCCAGGACGGCGATCTGAGGATTTAATATTGATTTGTCGTTTCGAGAGCACCTTTTCTCGCGATGCCGAGGGAATATAAATATATTTGTCGAGCGCCCGGTGCGCGCGGCTCCCACGATATTTCGAGTGCTAAGAAAACCATGATTCGCGCTTCTCCGAGATAACAACGCGCGCCCCGATTTCCGTGGCGTTTCGTGGCTAAGCCGGCCGAGATCCCTTCGAAGGGCCCAAGGTAGCGAGAAAAAAAATGCGCGCGCGGGCAAAAGTAGGGGTGGATCGGAGAACGTTCGCCGGCAAGTCCGCGCTCGCTCTCCTCGGTGGAGGGAAACGAAGGGGAGAGAAAAGGAGAAAGCAGGCACAGAGCGCGAGGTGTGCCGCTGGGTGCATAAACAACGTTGTAAGTCGACGAAGCACGCGTGGCTCGCATAAAATCTCATAATGCCCTTGTCCAAACAAACGCACGGTGGCGGTGTTATGCCGCTCGAGAATTTACCACTCCGGGATCTCTTCTTCGAGAGGCCCGGGCCGCGGAGAGAACGGAGGGGCTTTCCGTGCGTAGGAGCGAGCGACGCATCTCGAATATCTGGACGTTTTTAAATGCACGCGCTGCGTGAACCGTGCCCTTCTTCGATCGGAGAGGGCCGCCGCGTCCGGTCCGAAAAGGGAAAAGAGAGGCGCGGGTTTCCTCGTCGTCCGCGGGGTTAATCCGATTGTCGGGGGACCCGGGTCCCATCGCGTGTCCCTTCGGCGAAAGTGCGGGATTACAAGCGGCAGATTAACGGAGATGTTTCTCACGCACGACACGCCGCGCGGGATTATCCGAAACTCGGGGCGCGGGCCGTTATGCCGGTTTAGTCAAGCGAGATAACTCGCGCACGGATAAGTCTGTCGTCTTTCATCCGTCGTTCTTTTTTCTTTTTTTTTTTTTTTTCGACGGTCCCACTTATCTTCGTCGCATCTACACGCTCGATTAACGTAATAGGATTCATTACCTGCGTGCGAATTACAAATCATTGAAACGTCAGGTGTGAACTTTTGAATCTCCGTTCGGGCCTCGCAAGATGATTATCGTGCGAGCGATACGCTTCGCGACCGTCGGGCGCCACGAAGGAGGAAAAAGAAAAAAAAGGATGTACGCGGTTTGGGGTGATTCCGCGGGGCGGGGGAACGAGAACAAACGCGCGCGCGATCGTCGGAGCGTGAAGCGAAAAGCGCGGAGCACGATGGTGGCGAGAGGGAGGGCGAGGAATCTTCTTAGAAACGGCATAAAGATAACCGCTCTATCCCGCGAGGCCGGACTCGTAATCCCCCTGTATAGGTCGCGCCGGACGGCCGCCGTTGATTTTCTGTCCACTGTCAAGTTAACGACGCGTAATGACAGCTGACAGAGGCGGCGGACACGGTTTTCCAGTTAAGCCTTCTTTTTTTCGTTGCGCCGGGTGTCCGCGGAAACCATAAAGCCCTTCGGGGCAGACTTTAATGCCGGCCGCCGACCGGGCGTTATTCCTCGATTTTATCATCGATTCGCCGGGGTGCGAAGAATCGTTAAGATCGGGTCTCCGCGCGCGGAATCCGCGCTATCGCGAACGGCCGCTGATCCTTTCTTTCTTTGGCGAACGCGCGCAGCGGCGCCTACGTCAAAGCCATAAAACCGGCTAAAGTCGGGTAGCCGGAGCAATCTCGTGGCGAAAATCGGCGTCGCCTGGAACGCGGAGATATCCCTGCCTCCCCCTTCATCCCCCCCCTACCGACAATAAAATCTCGAGTTATCGTCTGACCGCCGAGCCGCGTTTGCCGCTGCTCCTCGGATAGAAAAATACCCGGGCGAGTCGCCGCGTGTTTTATTAGCGCCGCCGCCCCGGCTTTCTCCGGACAACGTTACGAACAATCGTTAATGTTTCATGACGGATGTTAATATGCAACGGGCCGGCCAATTTTCTAATCTTTTTCTAAAAGTAAGAAAGATTTCAGGAACGCTATACGTATCGAGAAGGTGTATCGCGAAGTTGTCTGTAAACGCTCGGTTAAAAATATTAAATATTATCCAACTAGGTATACAATTGTACTTTTTCGTTATGTTCCAAAGCGATCCGAAAGAATCGCTGCTCGAAGAGACTAATTAGCTTTCTTAATGAAATCTATTTCGAGGCTGCTAAAAAAAACATCGATCTGATTTTTCCCCGTGCGCGAGGCACCGAGGGATATATCCTAGCCGTCACGTGAGTTTTTCCGTTCAAGTTCCATTCCGTGTTTTGCCGCCTGCCAACCGCGCTAATTGAGCCATTAACTCCGCCCTTTAATCTTTCGGTTCTCTTCCCGACGTTCGACTTCCTCCGTTCTCGGAAGGAGAGGAGGAAGCCTCGAGAGATCCAAATCGAATCTTCACGCGGGGGAGCGAGGCGCGGAAGGGAAAATACTCGGTGCGCGCTGCCCCGTCGAAGTAAAAGCAAACCGTTAATTTATGCTCGATGCGTTATTATGAATGAAAACGTTCCGGCCTGCTACAAAATTACACAAGCCCAAATTAGGCGCTAAGAATTGAACCAACAATTACAACGACGGAGGGTTTTCTTTCCTTTTTTTTTTTTTTTTTCTTTTTACATTTTACTTCGTATTATCGAAATGATATAAGCGAGGAACTTTTCCGCGCTGCAAAATTGCTCTCCCTTTCGGCCCGTCGACGGGGCAAACAAAATGTTTAAAGTTTATCTTCCGCAACGCGGTTCGCCGGCCGAATTCGCACGTACTCGAAGCCGACGTGCGTTTCTCGTGGACCCCGGTGTTTATTATCTCGCGCTTTGACGGTCACTCCGTACGAGAGCTAGTAAGCAAAACATTTTTATATATACAAAGAAAACACGAGTACCCGGGGCTGTATCCTCCGCTCTTTATTAGATCCCACGGCGTGGGCCTTTCGGATCGGGATCGGAGGCGATTCATGATTTTCTAAGCCGGCCAAGTGGGAGCCACGCGATGCCGCGACGAGCCGCGCCGCGGTGTGTCCTAAACCAACATCTTTATGGACTCGATGTTTCTCCCGGTCCCGACTTATTACGTTGATTTATCGCCTTTATGCGCTGCCGAGCCTGTTCTGCCCCCGTCGCGTTCGTTCCCTGCGACCCTCCCTTCGGCCGGTCTATAGATCCTCGCGTTTCGAGGCCCCGAATCTTTCGAGGATGCATTCGCGCGATCGGAAGGGACATCGTAAGTCCCGGGAATTTCCCCCCGGGGCGTCGTGAACTCGAAGTCTCGTCCCGTTCGCTTCGTCGCCCGGTAAATCGGAATCAACTCGCTACTGCACGCGGAAACGAAACCAATCGCTTTCCCGGTAGCCGTCGCCGTTAAAAGATTCACTCGCACGTATCTGCCTCGTACTAACAAAGCAACCGGTGGTCTTCTCGAAACCCTTCACCCTGACGGCGGTGCCGATAGCGCGCGGGGTCATCGACGGAGGGTATCTCGGGACGGGGAGGGGAAAGATTCTTCAACTCGCGCGTTGTGAACCGCGCCTAAAAGATATCGAGATGCGTGGTCGTGCGAATGGGCGTGCATCCGATTATCTCGGTAACTCAATCTCCTCCACGCCGGAGTCCCGGCCTCTCCTAGACGCGCGCGGGCGCCGCGCTCGATTCGGCGCGTCAAAGGGAACGGCGCGAGCCGCTGCACAATACCGCGATAAATTACTTAGGAAAACCGCTCGCTCGCTTTGGGAACGGGTCTCGCGACGCCGACCCGCTCGCGAGTCGCCGCGCACTGTTCGGAGGATTTTTTTTTCCCCCCTTAACCTAGAAGATACAGATACTTATTACTCACCGGTGATGCGTCGAGGTCCCCCGTTGCGACGACTCGCCGACGGATGGAGTTCCCTCGGCCAGCCTGGCTCTTGCGATTCCGCTCACACGACGCACTCACTAGCACACGATGCACTCGCCAGCTTCCGATTAGATATCCCAGGGACGATCCGCTTCCTTCGTAAGTCGCGAGAGCGAAGCAACATGGCGTCCAAGTACGCGCCAACCACCGACGCACCGTTTTGCAGCGCGATCCTTTGCCACGATTAATCCGTCACGCCGTTGCTCCACTCGATGATCCTCGATGATCTACGATGCCCTGGATTCCGCACGGCGACCCAGCGAGTCTCATCGGAACGTCCGGACACTGCGAAATAAACAACGTCGCACGGTTAGAACATCACAGTCGGAAGATCGCGGCGCAACTAGGGAGGGGGCGTGGATTGCAGTTGCGCGAGGACGATTATATCTAGAGATGTCACTAGATTCGGCGCGTACAGGTCCGCGGTAAAAAGGCGCGAGAAAGCTGGCAAATTGAATTTACGTGCTCTACTACGTGAGCGTTATTAATAAATTAATAACAATACTTTTGCATCGCAACATTTTTCTAATAGAAAAATTATTTAATTAAAAATATCGTGCTTACGTTTAACGAATTGTAATTATCGTTATATCGATATAAAAATTAATGCAAAAGATTACGTTTAAAGGAACAATGGAAATCGAGGCTTGCACTTGTTATACAATTCCCTGCGTAACAAAGAACATCGCAGGCGTGGTCTGCTCATGAAAAAATAGAACAAAAAATAAGAGAAGAAAGAAAAGAAAATATGCGCGATCGCTTTCCCGATACCGTGTGCTTCCCACGAGCGGGCAATCTGGCGCACGTCGAGAGTTATGCGAAGCGGGGCGGATGAGTGAACGCGAGGCGGCGTTGAAAGGCCGCGGATCGCGTTTAATCCGCGCCGCTCGTAAATCAGGGAGCGCACGCCGCGCGTTGGTTACGCCACGCGTGCGATCTCGCCACGTGCGTCGCGCGGAAATTATTGCGCGTCTCCCGCGCGAGCTCGTCCTCGCGCGGTCCCGCCACTTGTACGTATACGCTTGCGAACTGAAACGATCGCTTTGCCTACGCGGTCTCGGGGACCGATAACGATTCTACGGGAGCTCGGGTGACGAAAATCCTCGCCGCTCGCACGCGCGCGCGGGCGACACGCGCGCGTTCCACGAACTCCTCTCCGCCGGGTGGATCTTCACGCGTCGTGCCTCTGACACGAAACAGCCGATGAGCACACAAGAGCGATACTTCTTTTCGGGCTTGACCTAAAAACGCGGCCCGCCTACGTCCCGCGGTCAGGCTTCTCCACAGAAATCGGGTTTTGTGTACGCCGGGAAGTCGAAAAACTCACGTCGCCCTCCGCCCGGTCGTGGGACTTGCATCGATCGTTCCGATGGGCGCACTAATTAACACATCGGCGATAAACGCCGTCGCGATTCTTTTTTCCTCGGCGGAGCCGGCCGTGCGTTATTGGCTCATAAATTACGCCACGTCGTGAGCTTTATTCGCGCGCATAATTATGAGCGTGGAAATGCCGTTGGTACGCGGCCGCGCGTACGGCGTGATGAAATAATTACGTAAAAGCTGTTCGCAATGTAAAAATCCCGAGTCGTAAATTTCGTGCCCGAAGATTCAAGACGCCGGGGTAATTTTTATGCTCTTCCGTAATATGTATATTCGCACCTGAATTTCTGTTCTTCGGAGAAACACGCGGCGCGCCACGTGGGCAGAGGCTCCTCTTAATCGAAAAAGCAAACGCGCCTCTCTCGCGCGCAAACGAAAGATAATATCCAGCAACGTTTACCGAACCGTTCGAGTGGACGGTCCCGACGATCGAGAATGCTTCCTCGTGTATCGGTCTCAACTTTCACGGCGAACCTACGCCGATGCTCTCCAAGTGATCTCGCCTCCTTTCGCGGGGAAGCGATTTCCATGGGCGAAAGCAGAAGAACGCTCGTGTTACGTCGGGATGTCTTGTGGGAAAATTTTCGACGCGCCGTTGACGATAACGTGTGCCGAATTCATCGCGATGTTTGCAGTAGACCCGGGATCGCCGGGAGCGAACCGGGGATACCTTCGTCCACCCGAAGCCGCCCCTTGATTTCCTCGCGCGGTCGTAAAATCGACCGGCCGATTGGCTCGCCGAGCATTTCGTTCGATCAATTCACCGCGAAACGTGATCGCATTACCGGCCAATCCACGGCGGGTATCAAACACTCGTTCGCTCGTACGATTCGGCCTGCTCGCCTTCGATTCGTCGACAACAAATCATTGTCGGGGGCACGCGCGCTGCTCCTCCAAATGGTTCCTCCACCCTATCAGTCTTTCCCGTTGCCGGCTAAAGACCGCTATAAATCATCGAGCTATTTATCAAGTTATCGAACGGTGTTAATTAAAAAAAAAAATCTTTCTATCTCTTGATTTGTCTCGCGGGCTAGTTTAATTTGCAGAAGTCTAGCCGATTACGTTTCTCTAATTATTGTATCGTTATTGGTATTAAAAACCTCCAATGTTATATTAATTATTTTATTTTATATTACCTTCCTTGCTGTTATTATATTACTTTTTTTTTTTTTTCTTAATTAAACCCCGGCAAAACATGCGAACTCTATTATCGGTCTCATATAACAACGCTCATAATGAGGATGAGCGAAAACGAGTTTTGTCGCGGGTCTTCGAGGCGCGTCACTCCGCGGACGCGATAGCACACGATAACGAACGATAATGCCGCTTCGAGGCGCGCATTTGTATGAGCGCGGAGCCCGAGAGCTTGCTTGGTCAAGAAATAAGAGGGACGTCCGATGTATCCCGGGTAACGACTAATGCGTCTCGCAGCGGGAACTCTCGATCGGTATGTCTTCATCCTTCTTCGCGGCAGGTGCGAGATTCGCGACGAAGAAACAGTCGGAGCGCGCAACAAAATAAAAGCGGCACCAAGGACGACGAAGAAAGAGAACGGAGATTTTTGCGTGGCGAAACTGACTAAAAGAAAAAATTAATTTCCTAAAATTTGGATCGTTTCTTCGAACGTAGCGTAAAGTAGAAAAGCGTTGATGTCGATGCTCTCGTTTTTAAATTAAAATTAATCGCTAAGCATTTAAATTAATAACTCGAATTTTTTTTTTAATTAATATTACGTTACGTGTTTTTGTGTTATTTTATGTTGTAACATTTATCGAGTAATGCCAAAAAAAAATGGAGGATCCTGTACACGAGTATTACGGGGGAAACGTCCGAGGAAGCGAAGACGTGGAGTGGGCAAGCGGAGCGGCATCAAAGATGAAGTTCGCAGAGGAGTAGCACGACCGAGTCGTTGGTACCATGCATCATCGACCTGGACAGCTCGGCTGCCCTCTCCTCGGCCTCTTCTTCACCGTGTTCCGCTCCGTTTCGTTCCTCCCCGTGCCTTCTTTGGTTGGCCTCTTACTTTCGAGATCGTCCTACCGCGAATACCTACCTATCTGCTCGGCTTTAACCTCTCCCAGCCCTCGGCGGCTTGCGCCAAAAAGAGTAAAGCTCGCGTCCGCTTCGCGCGATCATTCATCGATTGATCGCACACATGTATCGTGTATACATTAATGAGTATTTGTTCTAAGCAGCGGTCGCATATATTCTTAAACTCTCGCAAAAAAAAAAAAAAAAATCTATCCGAGATAATTGGCAAAATTCGGTAATTACCGTCATAAAAATAGACGACATCTGATTTCGCGATTGCGCTCCTGAGATGTGGACTAAATTCTTTTCGCTGACAGTGGTCGCGGTACGCGTGCATGTTCCCGATTTTATTAGCGTTTCACGCTGGCGAAATGGTCGCGCCACCGGCAATTACCGGGTTCCGCGATAACTTGGAATATCTGCGGTCTACAGATAACCGAACGTATCATTCTGACATCGATGACGCTCGCTGGCACCGATTACCAGAGAATTTAACGTGCCGACATCTAACAAACCGAACCGCGTTCCGCCTCTCCGTCCTTATCTACTCGAGGCCCGTGGCCTCGTCCTGCTCTCACCGACGGGAATGCCGACGATAAACGGCGATCGTTTCACTCGGCCTGGCTGAGTAAACCTAGGCACAACCCTCTTCTCTTGGATAAGATCGCGGCACGGTCCCGAGTGGACGGCGGAGTTAAAGGATAATTTAGTAATTACGGCCAGATGCTTGCCCCCCGGGCAACCACTCCACCACTCCTACGTCCGTAATCGCACTGTTGGGACGCGTGGTACGTATTCATTCCGCTCTCGTCTCAAAAATTGTCACGGCGCGTATTTCGATCGGCCTCGTGCCAAAAATCATGCGCCTTGGATGCAATTTCTTTCGGGGGTTCAATTCAGTCGTTGAGATAAAATAATACTCGATACTCGCTCGCGCGGTATTTTTTTTTTTTTTTTTTTTCTTTTTTTTCATACCTCTGATCTTCTCTTCTTTATTTTCGCGGCGTGTCTGTCAATGGAAACGATCAATGTGTGCGCGCGTTTACGCCGATGTTCGCGCGTCGTATTTCGAATGCCGTCTGTACGTGATCAAAGGCGGTTTACGCGCCACGAAGATCGTGCGAGTTTACTGCACGAGCGCCTCTTTGTCCGGTACGCGCACGCGGACGCGCTTCTTCGCTCGTGTGCACGTGAATTTACTTACGTCCTGCGTCCTGCTCGCACGGAAACGCTCCATCCTCGTCCTCGTCCGATCCACGGGCGACCGTAGATGATGCATGGTCTCGTACGTCTCGATCGGAATCTTCTCTCTCCTTCGTACCGCCGTCCCTTCGTCGGCTCGTCCCTCTTTACCTCCCGTTCCTCCTTTCCCTCCTCCCCTCACCAGCTTCTCATCCGTACTCTTTCTCTCTTTTCTCTCTCGCTCGTTCACTCTAGCGGCCTTAACAAACGCTGGATACAACTCAATCGTCGGTCACGATCCTCAAGGGGCTCTCACACCGAGAGCGTACCTCGCTTCGATTATGACAGATTCGAGTTAAACCGGATCTCGTCCACGCCACAATTTCACTGGCCGAAGTATTCTTTAATTACTCACCGTCGGCTACTAATCTTTTAAACACTACGAGACGCACGTCCCTAAGATCTCATCGATGAACTAAATCTTAAACGGAGATAAACATTTCGAGACCGCGTTCGTAAATTCGGGCCGGCGATAGAAGTCGTCGACCGCTGAAGATCTGGACGAGTGGAAACGATGACGAAGGCGAAGAAAAGAGAACACGGGTGAGCCGAGAGAAGATGCGGGTCCGGTTGGCATTAGCATTAGCGCGAGTTTCCAAGGACATTAATCAGGATTAAGCAGCGCAGCGTCGCAGCGGCACCTGATGACCGAAAACGTTCTGCCATTTCTTTTTTCCTTTTTCTTTTCTATTTTTTTTTTTTTCCTCTTCTTTTTTTGACGCGCCTGCCATTTAATTTTCACCGCCTACTTTCTTCGCGGACTACCGACCGTTCATTAGTCACTCGACTTGCATTCGGTGTCTCGCTTTCAGACGCCTTTTGTCGTCCGGCTGACGAAAGGGTTAGAAAATCGCTGCACGTCGTTTCAATGGAACTCGGCCGAGAGAAGAGTATGCGAAGATCGTTGCACTTCGCTCGCCTTTAAGCCACTACAGATGCGAAAATAAACGTGAGGAATTTCCAGTGAAACCTCACGGCTCGGATTCTACGGTTAAAGAAGAACGCGGCAATACGTCTTTATGATTAATTCATAATTGAACCTAACACGCGCCTCCGACAGTCGCCACAATGCAATCACCGATCTCCGCAATGAAAGAAATGTATCTTTTATCGCGCGGGGTTATCGGTCGCCCTCGGCATTAACCATTAAAATGATTGGCCCGCCAATAACTGAGCCGACCCGCGTTTCGTCTCGCGTCAAGTTGAACGTTGCCTCCAAGACAACGCGCGCGTTAAGCTTTATCATTACTTCCGTTTCAATTTAAAAAAAAAAAAAAAAAGATTCCGAGGCAGATGGTAAACAAATCACTGGATTTTTTTATTCCGTTTTAATCTGTTCCGCGGCTATTGGATAAACCGTAAAGCTATACGAAGATTCGATAGTACCGCAAGAGGCGTCTTAATTTAAAGTCTTTCCTAGAAAGTGAGAAATCGGATGCGAGTACCGAAGAGGATCCTCGTCGTCTTAGGTGAAGCATGACGGTCGCGGCGCGGAGTAAGCACTCTGGTGAACCCAGTTTAGCCGGGGCAAATTCAATGGGGGCACTGTTAGCGCACGAGTTCATTGATATCGCTCAATTAATAAATTTAAATAATCCGACGTAACTCCGCGGCTGCTCGCCGAACGCAGAGTCGTGCGTGTAGTCGCGGTGCAACGGCGACGCGGCCGTCTTTCTTCCCCCTCGCGCGTCCATTATTCCAATTGAAAGTCTCGGAATGCAGCGGACAGTTACACTTTCGTATGCAAGATACCGCGCGAGAATAATTGCCGCCTCATCGACGACTCTGTATAGCTCAGTGAAATAAAAATGCCGATCGTGAGATTTGAATGATACCCGTAAATTTCTTTTCTTTCCTTTCCTTTCTTTAAATAAGTATTTATACGATATCTCGCGATTGCCCGTTCAAACTACAGGTACACTGAAAAGCAGATATGGCATTTGCTTCGGCGATGGCGGCTAGCGTACATGATCTTGGCGTGGTGTGCGTAGAATCTCACACGAAGCGCGCGCGTAGATATGCCGCGGAACGTCGGTCGCCGAAGACTGAGGGGGAGCGCACCCCACTACTACTTCTCCCATTCTCGGCGGCTGAGGGAGAGAGTCGAAAGAGGGAAATCACGTACGCTGACCACCGTCGCCGCAGCAAACACGATATTTGCCTTTCTTTGTATCTTTCAGGGTACAAGCGGTTTGAACGAGCAAAAAAGCACATCTTCGAGTAAAAAAAAAAAAAAAAAAATACCGATTATTTTTCAAGTGATATCTACATTGAGATTTGCAGTAGAATTGCATATCGCTGCGTACAGTACTCGTTAACGAAATAAGATCGTACGCGAAGGATAGGTGCAAACAGGTCCATTAGGCTCAATGGCGGGACATTTTTTTTATTTCCGCGGGCGTCCGCAGCTGATGTAAATCGCCCTTAATGGGCTGCGTTAATTGAAGCCAGTCTGCTTCGCGGCTCGGACGATGTCAAGCCGACTCCGGGCTTATCGCGGGATAAACTCAGCCCATCAGATTCACCCTGTGAGAAAGATGCCGGATAGCGAACGTCGTAAAAGTTGCTTTGGCGAAGAGGCATCAATTTGAAAAACAAAAATTCACGAAACGTCGCGCGTGTTGACAGACCGTATTCTTTCGAATTCCTATCCACCTACTCTCCCTCGCACATAAAGCATTATAGCCGTCATCACTTAAGTCAGGGACCTCGATGAGAGCGCGCTGTTGTGCGCTACGGGGTGTCCCGAAAACTCGCGTCCATCATCTTTTCGTACCCGTCATTTGCTTCTTACGCGAGCCCCGGCCGCTGTCCGGCGTCCATCCCCTGCCGGCCAGAGATTAATGAGAGGCGACTGGGTCTTTAATTTTGCTTTCATTAATTCGGTAGGCTGGTGATTATATATCGAGGGGGTTGCCTCGTAAAAGGGATAGCCCGTAATGAAATGTGCGCCGATGGTTTTTTATCAAAGGCACACGGCTACCGCTGGTAATTAATATTTGTGTACATCGAGCATCGGGTTATTTACGCGCGCGCGACGTGGACCCGCAGCTTCCGATGCGTCGACAATCCAGCGCGCCGGAAATTCTTCGACGATGATCCTCCTCGCGGCGTCGTCGTCTTCGGCGTCAAAGTATTCTTCTTTTTTTTTTTTTTTTTTTCTCTACCCCGCGAGATTCATTCGCGTGTCAGATCGCCTTGACGGACGGGAGCTTTGCATTTTGCGTTGTGAGAAATTCGTCGCGGAGCGAACTGGGCGCTGACTTCACGAGTTCATGGCACTCGGGTAACCCTGTGACGCCGCTGCAGAAGAGCGGCAAAAACGCTGAGAGCAGATGCGAGAAGAAACGCGGCGTATAGTCAGGGGCGAGATTTAAATCGCGCGAGCTGACTCGGCTTGGCCATTAATCGCCGTCACCGCGCTAATTTTCGACCGACCGCGCAAATACGCTCCTCCAGGTGACTTCTTGCGAACGACACATTTCTTCTTCGAAGAAAAATGACGTCTCCTCTCATTTCGTTCGCTAATCCTTCAGGACGCGGCTTTCCTTTCTAAGAGTAACCGGGGATAACGAGGGACATGACTGTGACAAACGTGGCCGTGAAGCCCTCGGCGCTGATCGCTCGACACTTTCGCCCGCGCGTCTTATCAAAATTCTCACCGATATTTTCGGCACGATTTCTCAACACTACTGGGTACGAACAGCTGAGTCGATTAGCCTCTAATTATTTCGTTCCTGAGAATTTTCTCCTTCGGAGAGTAATTAAATCGCGATTAAGTGATCACCCTCTTCTTAGATCGGCGCTATCTAGATCGATCGTGTCGAAAGTTCAAAGGAAGTTGTACGCGTCGATGCGTCGCAGCCTAAGTGTCCCGCGCTGCACTCCGG
Organism: Cardiocondyla obscurior; assembly: GCF_019399895.1. Lineage (NCBI taxonomy): Eukaryota > Metazoa > Arthropoda > Insecta > Hymenoptera > Formicidae > Cardiocondyla > Cardiocondyla obscurior. The sequence goes on from NC_091877.1 coordinate 1,542,477, forward strand.
ACGTGTTCCAATTATACGCGAGAAACGACCCGAAACAGGTTCCGCGGCGGAACGTACACATAATTTCCCGCCCCAACGCCAGTAAAGGAGCAGGCTACGATTTTATAAGAGCCGCGCCTTCTTAGCGCCTTTTTCTATATTTTTTTTTTTTTTTTTTTTTTTTCCTCCCCGCGTTTCTCTCCTCGGAACGAGGAGTCTTTTCCTTTTCCCACTGGAATCTGGAAGCCACGACACGCTCCTCTCTTTCTCCCTTTCCTTTCTTTTTTTTCATTCTATCTCACGGCTGTATTTTGTTATTCCTCCCTTTTTTTTCGGACCGTTCGCCTCCCCGTCTCTCTCTCTTATCGCCGTTCTCCGCGGCACCGCCGTCCCCGAGCGAAGTCGCACGGGCGCATAACAAGGAATCCTACGACTTTATGGTCAGCGGACGGCAGCACCGAGCTTTTATTGGTCCGCGCTTCAGCCAGCTAATGGCTCTGTGGATCCAGATCCGCCGAGTGTTCACGCACAACTTCTTTACCACACAACTTCTTCATTTTACCACGTCGTTCCTGTAGTGCGCGCCCGCGTGTACACGCTTACCTACCACGACGTCACGGTCCCGGTGTCATTAGTGGTCACGGGACAGGAGAATTGAGCTCGCCCGATGCCGCCGCGATTTTTCGTAGCCGAAACAATTACACGTGTTGTTCAACACGGTATTTCCATGCCGCTTAATAATTTCACAACGGCCGGGTACGCGCGACCGAGCAATTGACGCGTGAATTAATTCGTGGTATACTCGACGCGAGTCAGGGGGACAGTTTTCTTGGTGCGCGAACGAGAATTAATCTCTATTGCGACAACAATGTGGCGAATAAGAAATAAGAACGCGTCGGGCGCGGAGGAGAAGCAAGGCGCGAAGGGAGTCAGTAATAATTGACCGTTTAACGATCGCGCTGATTTCTTCCTAGTCCGAATATTCGCGCGGGCCAGGCGTAGAAGTCCTCCGGGGTGAAGCGGAGAGGGCCAGGTCGACTATCCTTGGACGATATACGCATCCTGCGCGCGAGAATGTCGAGCGAGCGGCGCGCGAAGCGGCGAGTAGGTACGAGCGAACGAGGGAGTCGTGAGTACAACATCATCAGAGGCAGGCCTCTTGGTCGGCGGGTTCCTCCGTCCGTTCCTTTCGTATAATAAAGACACGTTCTGCCGCGCACTACTCCAATGCTCACCCTCTCTTCTCGTTCTTTCTCTCTCCCTCGCTCATCCTTCCTTTCGTTTTCCTTTCCTTCTTGCTTTATGCACCGTCTTCGTTCTTACTCCTCGCGTCGCTGCATCGTACCTCTCGTTCTGCCTCCTTTTTTCTCCCTCTTTCTCTCCCCTCTTAATAAATGTCTCTTTCTACTTTTCGCTGTCTTCTTCTTCTTCTTCTTCTCTCCGTCCCTGCCACGATCTTTTTGCATACGTTGCTCCTTCTCTTTCCTCCGTCCTCTTTCGCGTGCATCTTTATCTCGTTCCTTCCACCCGTTTTGCTCCGCTAGTGGTCCTTTCGTGCGTCTTCCTCCTTTTCAGCCAGTTTCGTTCGCCTCCTCGTGCGTTCTCTTCTCTCTTACGTTCTCGTTGCCTCTTCCTCCCCCTGTTGTTCTCTCCTTCCGTCTCTTTCTTTTCACTCCGGGCTCCTTTCCCCTCTCGCCCGCGCCCGGTCGCCCGCAGCGCGGGCATCCGAGGTATTTTTGAACCGGTCCACGACGGGAGGCTGCTGCAGGGCCGCACTTTTCTCCAGCCGGGCTACGAAATCTTCGGAACGAAGGGCTCAAATGCGACAAACGGATATTTATAAAATTTCCATCGTCCCCCGTGAGATTATCTGCATCGGAGACGTAGACGGAAATATGCAAACTGGTTAGCGCAACATGATCGACAAAGCACGCTGCCAGCATTGTGGCGTAACGTCCCGATGCACGATCAAGTTGTGGGTGAATTATTGAACGCAGCTGTTGATCAAAAGAGACCGCTCGCACGCGGTAGTATTAAGTTGCGTCCGGCATTTCGCGTGTCGAGATGAAAGGGAAATATTCAAACTAGATCTAATAGTTTCATAGTGCCAATCCTCAAGATGTTTCTCGTGCAACGTTTATTCGACGTTTTCGCTCCGAGTTCAAAGTACCTGACTAGATTTTGAATTTTTGAAGGAATCTCACGAGTCAAGGGATGCGCGGGGGGAAAAAAAGAAACGGAGACGAAGGAGAGAAGAAGTAGCGCCTGTCTCAATTTGCCGAACCGAGATACGTTGGCAGCGACAATGAAGCCGCCAAGTAAAAAAAGAAGTTTATTATTCCGTTGATGCCCTTAGTTTTTCTTTTTCGTATATTTTTTTTTTTTTTTTTTTTTTTTTTGCGACGCTCGCTTTTATCTTGTTTTTAGTCTCGAAACTAATTGGGCATTCCGGCGCCGCGTCGTTACCGCGACGCTTGTAATTTCTGCTCAACTGGTTTGTGCGTGCGAGAAACCGACGTTTCTTGCGGGAATTAGACGTTATCTTGCCGATGGTCGAACTGTTTTTTTTTCTTTTTTTTTTCTTCTAATATTCGACTACGTAAAATCGTAATATCAAGGAAAAAGTCAGTTTACGTAATAAATCACGTGACACGCGCGTTCCGTAATATCTCGCATATTTTTAAAGCGCTATTTTTACGTCGAGAACGAGGGCGAGTGAGACGGCGTAGCGGTAATCAAGTCGCGTGGATCCTAAACGATCGTTCTTTGTAGAAAGGGAGGATTTGAAGGGAGCGCAGGCAACAGGTGGCCACGTAACGTGCGAGAACGATTTGTCCCGAGGGTACCGTCGACCCTCTGATGCAGCATCGAATGCGAATTTCTCCCCCTGTTAATTTCATTCCTCTTACATCTGTGCAGGTGCCACGCGTGTTTACCTTCTCGCTCGCTCCGTGCACAATCGGCATCAACAAATCCAGCTAATATCACAGTGATATAACGAAAATAGGTGGACGACCGTACATGCGGGATATTTTTTTTTTTCTTCCGCGAGGCGTTGAATAATTTTCGTTGCAGCGTTGTCTCTGCGACTCGAACAAAAATTCGCAATATTAACCGTCCCATGCGAGATGAATTGATTTTAACGAATACAATCTCGAGTCCATCATCCGTCTCTGTCTCGAGTAACGTAATTACCGATCGGCGGAACTTATTACGTTAAAATTACAGCGCGAGCAATCGCGGGTAAGCTCATTCAATAACGCGCCGTTACGATAAGGCTGACTTATGAGTCCTGATAAATCGATCGGCGTCTATTTTCCATCATCGCTCGTTAATTGATCTCTGTCAAAGGGGCAACGTTTTCCGCCATACGTTCACGAACAACAAACGGCGCCACGATAGCGACGGGGTCCGATGCCCGGTTTCGATTCCGACCTCCCGCTCGCGCACGAATTACGTTAGCACTCGACAGGTGGTATCGATGATTCTTGAGGTGCCGGAGTATCTCGTTTCAAGCCTGCGTATTCCTCGGAAGTGAACCGTACTCTTGTGCGCAAATAGAAGCGCCAACGCTCGCGAGAACGACGCCGATTTCGTCGGATTAACGCTGGATTAATGCTCAATCGGGAGGGGGGAGATTCTCGGGTGCCGCCGTTTTCCACAATGTCGTTTCATTTCCACCGCGGCTGCATAATCGGGAATGGGTTCGCAACGATAATTACACGCGCGCGAAGATACTGCCTCGCAGTTCTCGCCAATTTGTCTCGCTGATTATCGGCGATTGTCACTCATCGGCGTCCCGCTTGCCAATCACGTTCCCAGTCCCTCCGCCTCGCGTATCATCCCGCATGCGTATGAAATGCTCGAGCGTTAAGGCTCAACAGGTGGTATCAGCGAGTCCGCGAGGTGCGGAGTATCTCGTTTCAAGCCGCACACTGTTACTCAAGCACTATGCGCCCGCTGCGTGCCGTATAATAGTAATTAACGCCGCGAGACTGCTAAAATATCGCCGACATTCCGCGGCACGGTCGTTGACGCGCACAATAAACACCGACTGCAGCGTATCGCGAGTATAATGCAACTGCAAGAAGACCGGGGCCTGGTTCGACAAGGGCTCGGCGGTTTAAACAAACCGCCGTGCGACAACATTTATTTAATCTTACGACGCGGCGAGAAATGTTCATTAGTATTTCGCTCGGATTTGCGCGTTAATGATTACGCGTGTTTAATAAATTTTGCGCTACGCACCGCTCCTTGAGACTTTAGACCGAACCGTGACTGTTTATAGAACGTCATCTTACGATGGAATTTAGCTCATTAGCCGGTTCGGGTGTTTGCATATTATCTTTGAAATGTAATGCTTATTGTAAAATATTTAGAAAGCATTCGAAATAAATATGCAATTATATGTTAAATAAAAATTACTTCGCGCGCTTTGTTCCTCTTCGGCGACGAGATTAAAAAAATATATATGTACAAATATATATTATGCAAGTCAGTAGCACGAGAATTAGTGGATCTCGCGTGGATGTACAGTGTCTGGCTCATTGTATCCCTCCCGAATATTATTCGTGATTATTGCGGAGAATAAAATTATAACGTATCTGCTTAGGTCTCATTGTCAGAGAACGGGCGCTTAAAAATCCACGGGCTAAGAGCGGCAAGCGACGGGGAGTATTTTTTCAAGCAAATAAATGAAATCAGCGCGCGACAATAGGCGAAGTGGCAAACGGGTAGGAGATGACTGCGCGCGACAAAGCCTTTTGCAGTAAAAGGATAAGCGAACGCGCTCGCGATCGTAAAATACCGCGGCGGAAAGGAAGTTCTTTTTGGTAGTTTCAGGAGCGAGATGTTGTTCGGGACATCCCGTATATGTCATTGTTGCATTTCGCAAGAATTTTCGAAAAAACTCACGGCGGAGCGTTCGCTCGTTTGTGCACTCCACGGAGAGTCGGCACTTATCGCGCCGCGGGATAGCTTTCGGTTCGCGAATATTCACCAGCCATGTCTCGAGTGTCCCTATAGTGCTTGCACAAATGATTTCATTGAATTTGTATGAGAAAGAGAGAGAATAAGAAGGAGGGTGTCCAAAGGGTCCTCGACATAAACTAGCGCGCAGTTCCCGAGAAAGTGCAATCGGAATTCAACGCGAGGAGAGAAGGACCGGCGGGGAGAGGGGAATAAGGACGGACCATCGGGCGCTGTTGAGCACCACTGGATATAATTATGACATCTAATTAGGTTTTTAGCGGTTGGCGGCTGGTTCGGGCAGAGCGGCAGCCATCCAGGACTCGAGAGCCTGGAGTCGAGATCTCTTTTTTTATTTTATTTTTTTTTTTCTTTTTCTTTTTCCCCGTGAGGCTACTCTGGTTCTGGACTCTCGACTCGCCCGTTCCCCCCGGTGCTCGCCGTTCCTCGCCGATAAAGATTCCAAGCGACTTCCTTTGTTTTGCCCGGTTCTTTCTCTTTTTGTATCGCGACTGATTCAATCAACTCTCGTGTATCGGCGTAGCCGCCGCCGCGATGACGATATCACCGACTAGTCGACTTGCGAGAAGTCGACCTTGGCTTCGTCTCACAGTTGGTTTCACTTGACAAAATGCTGGTGCGAATTCTTAATAAGTCTCACCCCGCTGGCCGCGCGGAATCCGGATCGCTTATCGAGGCGATGAAGAAAAGCGGTGTTACGGCTATCAGCGCTATCAAGAAGAAGATGACTCGGTGACGACGATCAACGCGTCATTGATACGTACTTTTTTTTTTTTTCTTTTTTTTTGCGCGCGCGTTTTTATTTCATATATATGGACACGACGGATGCAATGTTACGAAGAAACGAGAAACGGAAGGGCGAGGTGACGGAGGGGAAGGAAGAAGGAGTCGAAGGCGAGACTCCCGGAGGATTAGCATTGGAACGTGAAAAAGTCTCTTGTTAGATGGCGGTGGTACCCGTTCGTTCCGAGACGTCATTAGGGCACGCCACGTGAAGCCGAGAGGCCCCGAGATCGGGACGCGATAACGGAGGAGCGAAAGGGAGGAGACGAAGACGCTTCTCGAAGAAGATGGAGAGGGAATGGGGAAGGGAGGGTGCGCGCCCGGATGGGTCCAGGTGAACGCGAAGACGAGAGAAAGAGAGGGCCACGGAGAGACGTGGAAGTTGGAGCGTTGGCAGCAGAGACGGGGGCGGAGGGAGACGCATGTCGGGCCCCGTGAGGTGGAGGGGTGGAAGAGGGTACCAGACGAAGAGTGATTGAGCTGTAGTCGATCTTGCTGCCCTGTCGAAGTCTCGAATGTCTTGATGCCGGGCAGTCGAAGATCGAGTTCGCTCTCGATACGAGAGAGGGGTCTTCTTTCCTCCTTTTTCCTTTTCTTCTTCCGCCACTGCATCCTCCCGCCATCCTATTGCTCCCCTATTCTTCGCCGCCCGCCCCCATTTCGCTCGCCTCTGCTACAATAGAGCGCCGAACTTGCGTGCACGCGTCCGTGCGTGCACGCGATCCTCGCTCTCGCAACGGAAGACACAATCGCGGATAATGAGATAATTGAGGCAAATTTAAGATGAAATAAATTTAAGTGCCTCGTGATTTCCGCGGAGGATCGATTTCGGGCGAGTGCATGCAGAGTTTTCGGCCTACTGTCGAGTTATGGGCGCGTCGCGGGACACGCTCGAGCGGCGCTGAGCCCTGTAGATTCGAATCTCGCGGTGCGCCCCTCCCCGATAATGTCTTTCTCTCCGGCGCGTATCCTGGTGCATCGGAGCACGTGAAATTTCGGCATCCACGAACACATGCTTGCCGGACACGCGCACCACCACGTGGCGCACGAATGCCCTCGCGCAATTTCGCACACATCCCGGAGCCGGGGCGCCCCTGCCCCCTTTTGCTTAAGAACGCTGCCGGACGAACGTGAGAGAGACTTGGCACGCCCCTCCGTATCTCCAATAATTACAGAGTAGAGCATCCAAATTTATAATGTCCTTGCTAACTATCGGCCACTCCTACAGAGTTTAAGATACAAAGGGGACAGGGGGGGAGAGCAGAGGGGGCGGGGGATCAAAAAGGAAGATGTCCGGGGACCCTCCTGGGCGACGGCGGTCGTCCTAACTCTTCTTCGCTCTCGCTTCGCGCTTCTTATAAATCGTTTCGGTGAGAGGTCAGCGACTACCGTTCGCACGGGGAACGGCGCCGGTGAAATACTTTCTAATCAGCCGCCTAATAAGTTCCATTACCGGAAAGAGAGAAGTCGCGGGCGCGATGCGATCGGCGAAGTCTACGAGCGAACGGCGCGCACGGTCTATAAATTGCAAAGGAGGCCTGCCATCGGAGGAGAGGTATCCGCGCGCGCGATCGTCTATCGCGACGAGGATATCGCACGAAATTAAATGCGGACACCCGGTACGTAATATATTGCCATGCAACGGGCGGCGGACGGCGGGCACCTGCTAAGAAAGAAAACTCACGAAGGGATACGATAAAGGGGAATGATTGTGATCTGAGACTCCGAACGCGATAGAGCCATAGATCATCGCGGACCCAGGCCGGCCCCGACTTCGCTCGCTCCTCTCCCTCGGGGGGTACCCATTCGAGGAGCATCACGATGTATGCGCAGGGCCGCATCCGGCGGCGCGGGATCTCATCTACCTCTGATCGCCGGCAAGGACCTTCGCGAGGTCTGTCTCTCGCGACGTGCAAACGCCCGGGACTAAGTAATGACGCGAAACACGCTACCACGAGGAGCCGATGCCGTTTTAATGGCGACGCGGCCGTGTCTTCGGTGCGCGCGATTTATCAACCCATCACGCGATCGCGACAACCGGAGACAGCGTTCGCGATAATTATGACGTCGCCTTGTCTGCCGAGCAGCGCGGATCGTCTGACGACCCGACTCGTCACGATAACGTCCGCTTACAAACTCACCGTCGGCTCGTTCGTTATCACCCGCGTCTAATTTAAACTGCCGGCGCGCCGCTTCTCCTTCGATTCGCGGCACGCTGGCAATAATCGCTGCGTCAGCGATGATTCCGTGGGCTTGACAAGAAATTATTGCGGACTGCGCCAAGCCCGTGGAACGATCTCGAGGAAACGGCCGGTCGTTCCCGTCGTGAAAAACGGCGATCTCGCCCCGTCGAGCGTCGGGGGGTTCTATTCACCGGTGATTGCCCATCCGAACCGACGAAGGGCAAACGGTAGTTTCTCACCTCGCCGAGGTCGCGGCGACGATGAGGCGCGTATCGCGAGTAATTCGTCCCGATGCCGCGCGACGCGATTCAACGGACAAAGGCTCTTCGCCTCTCTCGCTGCGCCGTATAAACGTCCTTCCATCTTGGTCCCGCGGTCTCCTTCGCCGCTCTCGTTTTCTCTCTTATCCTTCTCCCTTTCTCTCTCGTTTCTCCTCTCTTTTTCTCTTTCTCTATGTCTTGCCCATGGTGGTGTAACCGATGTTGCCACGTCTCCACCGACGATGAGTAGTCGATGGAGAAAGGGCAATGCGATGAAGAAGGTCGTAGGGAGCCGATCGAAGGGAAGAGCCGTTAAGTCAGTAGCATCCGAGAAATGATCAGCGGCGAGCGAGGTCCGATTGCTCGCTATTTTCCGCGCGATGATACCAGAACCGGAAGCCGCCAGCCGATTCGCGAGTCTCGACGTGAAGCACCGTCAATGGGAGCGGTACGATCGGCGCGATCAATTACGATAATCTGCCGATTCAGATAATCTCCTTAATACATCACGCTCACGAATGATAACGAAGAGGCACTTCCTTCGCGAGGATAATGTATTTAACGTTTCCCTTTTTCCATAATTTAAGAAAATGTACTTTTATTAATTATTTTCATCGAGATAAGTCCTATTAATAAATGCGTTTTAATCGTTTCAAAAATAAGGCCTCCGACGGTAAACGTGCAAGTCTGAGCGACTATTTAAACGTAAAAGCAGCAATCCAGGTAGATCGCTACGAATCCATTAGCGCGCAATTCCACTCGCGACCATATCGCTGATAAAGAAATGTATGCGAAAAAAAATATTCGCGTGCGGAACCGCTGGAGCTGCTGTAATTTTTCGAGCAAATTGCACGTGATGCGTATAATATAACGCAGCGATGCAGCCGTGTAAAGATTTTACGACGATAAAAGGAGGAAGCGGCGGGCCCGTCGCATTCCTGCTAATTGACTTTCTCGGCGCGCGAGAATCGACCAAGTATTTCGAGTCGCGGATTCCGGACCGATGGGAGGCAGCCTCATTTCGGGGGCTCTCGTGATTAAGAAACGCCGGTATTACGAGTGCGAGCATAGTCCTCGTAAAAGTACCACGGAGAGAAGCGACGGACCGCGAGGGGATCTCGGGTCTCGTCGCAAAAACAAGGCCCGGCGCACCGCTGTAAAATCGTTTCGCGTGCAGGGATGCATCTACCGAGTCTCCGCGACAAGTCGCTTTCTAAACTCCGCTCGAGCGAGAGGACGTTTCAAGATCACCTAAAGCGGGCAGGAAATTGGTCTAGGCTATGAGCGGTACGAACGCAAAGTCGCTCCTCGTCCGGTCAGCCGTTGATGGACGGGATGGGGACCGTCCGATCGTTACGCGCGTATCTTCGGAAGCTCGCGGCGGCTGCTGCGTGTCGATCCGAGGAAACGAAGCGGGTGGCTGGTACACGCCACCGTCGAGGGGGCCACCCGAAAGAGAGCGGCGAACTAACTCTGGTCACGCGCGGCGGCTGTAATCACGTCAGCGCGGTACCTCGCTTCCTTGATTGGACCGTAGGTCCGGTCCCGTCGCGTTGGTCCCGCTCTCATCCCCCGTGTCGCTCCGTCTTCTTCGCCCGCGTGCAGCAAATGCGCGTACACACGCGCAAACCTCGCCCGGTCGGTCCTTCTGTGCACTCTTCTTTCCGCGTTCGCTATGCCCACCCTCGCTCTTTGTCTCTCTTCCTCTTCGCTCGCTCTTTCGCCGACCTGCTGGAAGCTGGCCGCGCACAAATGAGGTTGTCGCGTCAGCGCGCGCGCGGCTGGGACACGGGACGAGTTTCCTTTTTCTTCGCCGGGGCTCTCTCATCCTACGTTCGCCCGACATTTCTTCCTTTTGTCATTCTCTACGCTGCGCTGCGACAGCTTCACTCCGTTGCCGATCGCGTTTCTGGCCGCGCGCGCGCGCCGTTTCGTCATTCCTGCTCCTTGTTCTTTGTGCAATTAAGCCCGAGCTTTTTGAAACTTCGGAACCCGCACGCGAGGGACGTGAACGCGCCGACTTATCGCATCAAATGTATCTAATTGTAACCGTGCAAGAAACGAAGTAAACGCTAATTAAATCGTCCGGTCGTTTTTTTTTTTCTCGTTCCGATTTTCGAGGACGGCACTTTCGAGGAAGGTCTATCATCGCGAACGAAGTAGAACATCTATCTCGTTCGTTCATTTATCAGGGGCGTTTTAGAGCGCGCGCGCCAACAAGATTTGGTAATAAAAACGCACGGTTTTACAGCGATACCCGTACGCGATCACGAAATCATTCGTTAGCCGGCCGGATAATTTCCGAACGGAGAGAGAAACGTCGAAAAGCCGTAAATACACGGATACGTGCCTTCCCCGGAGGCGCGATATTCACGGATACCGCGGACACCGAATACGGTGGTGTGCTACGAATACGGCTTTATGACCGGGCCACCATAAAACGTGGATGTAGTACAACTCGAGTAGTATCTGTAGGTGTAACGTTCGCGCGCAGGGGCGATGAAAAGGAACGAGGGCGACGGAACGGTGAGGTGAAGCACGGGGAGAGGAGAGATACGCATCCGGGAACGGCCACGAACAACTTTATTATTTTCGAGGTGTTACGACATCGTTGGGAGATCCTGAAAGCTCCGTCTCCAGAAAAAAAGATAGCGGGCGATACGTAAAAGGGAAATAACATAATGGCGCTTCGACATTGTTAGGAGCGAACGACGGAATTTTCGGCTCCGCCGTGGAGGATGCAAGGACTCGTATCCGCGTAATTAGAACGTCACGATTAATCCGCGAGGGAAAACGCTGCCAGTTACCGTACTCGCGAAGCATTTCTCGCGTATTTCGCCGCGCCGAAGCGTATTTACCTATGTTGAGTAACTATCTAAACACGTTTCGTAATGAGGCTGTATGATGTTAATCGAAGAACCACTCAAGGGGGCCTTTCGGTCTCGGTCGAACGTCATTACAAGCGTGATCGAGGGCTGCCGCGTGCACGATGAAGACCTTCAGCGATTTACCGCACGCACGTCGCCACCGACTCCTTTACGGCGGCAGTCCGGTTCGTCGCCGAAACTTTGTCATTACCGGTCAGATTATATTCGTACTGTTTCGAATCCTTGTTTTACACGAAAACGCGGGCTAACAGGATCAAGCGGTTACAGTTGCGTGCTGCCGTGACCGAAGGGTTGAAAGGGACTGAAACGTCTCTCACGGGCACAAAGTGAATCCTTTTGTTGAACGTTAAAGAAGAAAGAAAGAACGGGACTACGTGCAGCGGTCACTGAAAAGCGGGGGAGAAGCCTGCCGCGGGGGAATAGTCGGTACGGCCCAACTACAAGTATTATGCATAAATACGCGAGATTGGGCCTCATTACTGGCACGCAGCTGCTCGCAGGCTAATAAGCCGTCACAGCTTCTGTGCAAATGCGTCTCGATGCAAATTTTACTTCTCCAAGGTGTTCCGCTCGCGAGAGAAAGAAAAGATCAGTCCGACGACGCGCTAATGAACGAAAGAGAGAAAGAGAGAGAGAAAGAATCGAGACGAGAAAAGAAAGGTCTCGGGGAAAATACACATACGTCGCTAAAAAAAAATCTTTATTTAGGTAGCGCCACGAATGCAATTCTTTCGCTCGTTCGAGCGCCTCTTCTCTCGATGCATATCGCGATAAACGAACGGCGCGCACGATCCCTAACGCATGGCAACAAGAACGCTCGGGCGCCCATACACTTTTAAATGTGACGAAATTCTATTTTCCGCACGATTTAAAACGACAGGTGTGCGATAATTCGATATTTCGCGCTCGCCGACGATACACTTCCCAATAATGCGCGCGGTCCCTACGGGTCTACGAAAAATTCCCGCGTGCGGTTAAGAAACGGCCCGGCGTGGAGGGACGTAGGAGGGTGCGCGTTATCCCGAAAGTTTAGTGGCTGGCACGAGGCAGCGCGAGAAACCGGTAGTAAAGTTATTCAGCGGAGAAAAGAGAGAACCGTATAAACGAGACGGAAAGGGACGGGGCCGGGTGAGAGGAGGGAAAGAGAAGCAGAATGAGGCTGGGTTAGTATCCGAGTACCCGAGCGATCCTCACAGATAAGGGCAGAAGGTGTAACTTACTAGGCCTCCGGTGTACCCCGATACATCGTGCCTTTATATATCCACCGGCCTCCCGTTACCATGCCCCTTCCGCATGTGTATTCTTCTCGTCTCTTTTACCTCCGTTCCCCTCCCCCTCCCCACTTCGCTCCCCTTCGTTCCTTTTCTCTATAGTTGGACCACGTCCGTTTCTCCTTTTTATTCGTTTCCCGCGTCCCTCCTAAACCCTCCCCCCCTCTGGCTATTACGTGGGCTTATAAACCCTTCGAATATGTAACGAGTATGTACGCAGGTATGCGTGCGTGCGGCCGAGATAATCGTTGCGAGCGCGTGTACAAAGAGACTCCAAAATACGCCGCCGACGTTCTCGACGATTTCGTGAAACGCAAGACAACGAACTCCGCGCGAGATCTGCCATTACGCGCGCGGTTACAGCCGCAAATTATCGGATAATGATTTCATTCGAAGAGATATATGCTTTGAGTTTGTTGAGCAATATTTTCAAGTTATTCGTTTATAATTAAGATTAATCGATTGAAAATAATATGAATTTATACGCCACGTGAATACGCGATACTAACAGGAAATAATCGATCTTCCTGTTTAAAATTTAAGCGTAAATATCGGTTTCGGTAAACATACTAAATCATGACATAATCATGTTCTACATAACTGTAATGTCGTTATGTACATTTCGAAGCAAGCAAAACCGGTAAGTGATGGCGTGTGACGCGGGAGCAATCGCAGTACCTACACGCTAATAAATTGTAGACAGGTGTTCGGAAGAAGAACCGTGAAGCGTACCGAACCGTTCACCGCTCAATGGCGAATCGCAAAGAGAACCGTAAAATCGTATCATGGAGCGTCCCGAGATGAACGACGCGATCGAGATGTATTTTCCGCGACAAGTGAAAAATGCCTCCCTTTTCCCTCCCCTCCCTTTCGCCCCCTCGATTGTTAAAAAGAAACGGATATCACGATGCGGCGACGAGCATGATAGAGCAACGTCGCGGTGATTAGCTGCTCTCCGTAAAAAAGATCAAGATGGCAGGATCGCCCTTACATAGAAGCAACTTTTATTACGAACTCAAGGCCTTTGAGGTGATCGTCCTCGCCTGTAACAATTAGTCGGTAGACGGGACGCGCGCGCGCGCTGCTCGTTGCGCCCAGGTTGCTTCGTTGTTCATGGGATCACGTGCTGGATCTCCCGAAAATTGACCATCTGCCGAAATAACGACTTAATTTGCCCGAGACTCCTTAGCCCGCAGCCAAGGTGGCGATCTCATCCGCTTCTTGGAAGCGTTTGCCTTCCGTTGGCACGCCGTCGAAACGAGTCAGCGTACCGTACCGCTTATCGTCCGAAACTTAATTACAAAAGGAAATTCGTAAAAATAATTCTTTCAACTCCGATACTTCCGATAGGAAACTACTTCGAGGAACAGGAACGCTTTCGTGAACGTTACACGATCGCGCATTGCCGCGTTTGTGAAGAACTTTGGGTGAAATTATTTCTATAAAGCCGGGAATATTTTTTTTTCTTTTTTCTTTTTTTTTTTTTTTTGCGAACGAAAGCAGTTTCAGAATAATTTTACTTTAAACAAGTTACGTTAAAATTTTTTCTATCCCTCCTCGTCCATATATTCTTCGTATCTATTTCACGACTAATAATATATAATTAATTTAATTAAATTAATAATAAAAATTAAGTATATTTTTCTTTTTGTTTCAGGTGAGTATTCTCATTCGATTTCCGAGGCAATTGCGATAGCGATTGGCGGTGAGTAACGTGACCGATTTTTTCAAAGATAGTCGTCCTCTGAAACGCTTGAAAGATTGAGAAAAAACGAACCGTCCATCTTTACGCATCGCGTACGAAATGAAAACTTAATCTGCGATCGAGCCTTATTTACGCGGCCGCTGGCTGGATTTAGACGCGGGCGCATCTAGCACCATCCTCTCGCAGCGACTGTCGCTTTGATTCTCGTTTCTCCATGCACGTAATCGCCATCGCGCGATCCCCCGTGTATCCTGACGATAATCCTTTATCGCTAAAGAGCCGGAGAATCGTAGGCAGATACGAATGCGATTTTCAAAACCTGTTATGGTCGTTCCGGAGCCTCCAAGGTGGTCTACAATTGCAGTAATAACTCAATTATCCTCTCTGGGCTTCGTACCCGCCTATCTGCCTCTTTTACTCTCAAATCTTTCACTCCGCTCTTCCTCCACCTTCGTCGTCGTCGTTTCTTTCTCTTCCTCTCTGCCTCTCTTTTTCATCTCTCTTTCCGTTCTCCCGGTCTCTCTCTCTCTTTCTCTTCTTTCTTGCGGTTTCTTTCTCCTTTTACCTCGATTCAATCCCCTCCTGAACTCCTCTGACCGCCACCCTCTTCTTATGGAGCATAATAAACCCTTCGATCCCATCACGATCTTTCCATCCACATATTATTAGGCCTGCACACACGCCGGCAGTTCGGCCTCGGCCATCCCTACTGCCCTGTGCACCATATGCGGATTAGAATCGTTGTTTCACAATTAGCTCACAGATCGCGGCAAGTCGGAGATCTTTATTTAGCCCCGCTTACTGATCACCGCTCGATATTAATTTACTTTGTTTTTCCGCGTTTTACGTTATCTCCGTTTGAAATAAAGACGCAGAGATTTTATTGTTACCCGATCGCTGCCGCTTTTCCGCGATACTGAATTAGCTCTCTTGCTTGATTAAGTTAGTTCTGTAAACAACTGTAATTCGTTGCCGAAAAAATTATCAATGATAAAATAATTTTTCTTTAGCGGAGAAAAAGAGTAAATAACGTATGCAAAGCGCGCGCTCTGTGATGTCTAGTTTTTTATTTTATTTTATTTTTTTTTTATTCAGTATTAAATTTAGAGCAACTGTCAAACGGCGCATTATCAAATTGGAGGATCCCGATAGATTTATAAAATCGCGAATTTCTTTCCACCTTCTCTACGTTTTTATTTTCATCTTCGCGTGATATCCGCCGCTATGTTCTCGTTACGTCGACAAACCCTTAACAACAAATCCATAAACAAGTTTTTAAACGACTTAAGTACGCATAAATCAGGAGGATCGCTAAGAGATAGAAAGGGGGTAGGACAGGGAAGCTTTCGGTACGAGTTAAATCATTATATACCGCGGTAGATTCGTGAATTTGGTCCACCATATTTCGTCGGAGGAATATTTTTTTCATCGCTCACCGGCGGGAAAGAAAAATTCTGCAGATAAAACGCAGGAACGAGAGAGACAGAGAAGGGGTGACGAATTAAGAAAAAGAAAGATGGGACGTGAGTGAGTAGAAGAAAGAGACAGTGCGGTACCGCGTGCCGGAGGCACCGCAGGTTCGGTCCAGACTAGAGGGGTTAAGCCAAAGCCCCATCGATCATGGGATCCAGCCAGTCCACGATCCCATGACTCTGACCATAAAGCTCGGTAAGACCCGCGCCAAGGAGAAGCGCGAGCGAGCGAGACGGCTGGAGAGAAGCAATGGGAGAAAGAAAGAAAGAGGGAGAGAGAGAGAACGAACGAGTTGGACCCTGTAACCGTGAACTCTGCACGCCGCGGCTTTATGGCGGCACGACGACGTGGAATTACCCTCGTCGTAAGCAGGTATATACTTAAATCTCGCGCGCATGCATGTAAGTAAGTCGCGCACAAAATTACGCGGACGATCGAGATCGCTGGAAAATCTTCGTCCCTGTGGGACCGGGGGTGTGGCGCGACCTATTCACGTGAGTGCCAACGCATCGTTTGCCGTTTCGCAATCACCGGCCCATGCATTTACCCGTTGCGCGGAACAGTCGATCTCGGGGCTTTAATACGAGCGATAGATAAGCACGATTGTCGAGGAAACGATAAAATTATAAATAAATACGATCCGTCTGTCAAATATTTCTCTCTGCTATACGATCGGTAGCGAGAAGAAAACTCATTATAACGCACGGCTGTATATGTATATCCGCGATTCTGATTGCCACATCTATTATCCGCGTGACGTAGGAGCATTTAAATTATTTCGCATTCGATGTTGAAAATAGATTGCGCGCGACGACACGTCGCGGCGTTAAACGACGCGAGTCACGCAACGTTGAGCCGAGGCAGGGTTCGCATCGAGATTACTAATGTAATAGAAAGTATGAAAATGATTTAAAATGCGGGCAAATCGAAGCGCATTCTGTCACGGAAAGGTAGCAGCGTTCTTCTTTGTTGGAATTACTCTTCGCGAATTTTGCACGTCTCGAGGCACGCCGTTAGAAAAGGAGCGCAGTCAACCCTTCGGCCCTCCGCCGATTCTCCCCCTCGATCCTATTTGCCTTCTGTCATCATTGAAGATAGCTTACTTCCTTTCTTTCTTCTTCCCTTCCGAGCCTTTCTCTCTGTCTCTCTCTTTTTCCTCTCTTTAATTCGTATCGTCGCCCTTTGCCGCGCGGCTCCTTCCCTTCCTCTTCCCTGCCAAACCAATCTTCCATCCCTGGAGTAAGACATTGAGGCACCTGCTAGAGTCCAGTTCAATCAGGGAGTATAGCGTGTCGGCACCCAGGCAGTAGGCAGTAGTGGGAGAGCTTGTACGGCATAGCTGTGGAACTGTATCCCAACGGAGCAGGGGCCCTCGGCCGACTGGGTGGTCCTACCGCTTCAGTTGTGTTCCGACGCGCTTCAAGCCAACACTACGAACACTATTTCCGATCCGCCGGTATCTGTTGCCTGGCCGGTTTATCGAAAAGTAACTTTGCAAATAACACCGTGTCGTTCGGTAGCGCTAGCCCGGCAAACCGACCTTGGCTTGGTCAATCGATCGATCGATCACCGGCGATCCTCGAAGAACTGTGATAATCTCTCTTTGTTTTGTGCCTTAGCTTTACGCTGTGCGTCGTATCGTATCCACTGATGAGCGACGAGGGATACCGGGCAAGATAGTAATTAAGTATGATTGCAAACGAACATCTCGCACCCTGTCGTTAAAGAAAATTTTTCGAAGAAACGGATAGCCCGTCCTGCGATCGTATAATCGAAAATTTCGAGATACTCGCTTTTAAAATAGAAGCGAACAGCCGTTCGTGTTGATAACGGTAGGCACAATAACTAAGAAGATACTAAGTAGTGATTACCGGAGATAAACCTGTGTACCTTTGATTTCCTCGTATCTACGATAGAAAAAAAAAAGTAAAATAAAATAAAAATAAAAATAAGAAAAATAACTCATCGTTCAACTGTACTCATGAATAATGCAGAAAAAGTATTGGTTAAATTTCATGAAATTTATGGAAAAGATAAACAATATAGATAGTTTGATTCTGTTCAAGTGGAACGAGTCGATAGCAAGGTGCGAAGAATGGAGGATGTATAAGAAACGATAACGACAAGGTGGCGCGGGGTGTAATCAAATGCAGGTTTATTTAGAACGGCTTTGATAAAGTGGTTAGTGCTGCGAAAGCGTGGATCGGGCCAATCATACCTGATTGCCTGGACGTGAGTTGTGCGAACTAAAAGAGAGAGAGAGAGAGAAAGGAAGTGAGGAGAAACGAGAGAAGAAGAGAGAGAAAGAAAGAGAGAAAAAGAGAAAGAGAGAGAGAGAGAGAGGCTAGTCTACCATCGTGGCTCGTTGCGCACGTCGAGAATGAAGACGTCTCGTGCCGGTGGATGTTACGTGCCACGTGATTCATAGTGTGTAGCGTTTCCTGTCCTGTTCATTTTGGGTAATCAGTCGATCGCGCCTGTTTTCATTAAGCCTCTGATAATCGAAATATGATTTCGTCAGCGGAGTGGCCGCGATTACAGAAAAAGGTGAGTACCAATCGATCGCCTCTTCGTATCTTAATTCGATTTCTATTCGAGGTAACGCACGGCGGCGGCGAAACAAAAGAATCGAATTTAAATAACGCGAAGTATTAAATCTCGACGCTAGCAACAATAGCGATAAACATATTTCGATAAATTGATTTCAGAGGAAATGCTAGCGTTAGTAAGACGCGTTTCCTGGAAAAGTTTTCCCAGTCCCCCACAATATTCCTGGATGAAAAGGTTTTAGTGTCTTCGACCCTTCTGGTCTCCCAGGTATGCGCATCGACCGCGGCACCTATTCAGCATTTTTTTTTTTTTTCCTGATTCTTTTCTAAGTTTCACTGACGTTTGAACCTCGCCAGATCTCAGGGAACATCTAATTCCTAATTTCTATTCCCGAACGGTCACTTTACGAATCTTTAGAACTGAAAACCATATTTCGCCGCTTCTTCTTTTTTTTTTTTTTTTTTACTCCCAGTTCTCGTTTCGAAGCGAGAAATAGCTTTATTATTGTCATGGAGATGACTGCGCGCCGTTGGCCGTAAAAAAGAAGATACCGAAGAAAGTATGGCGTCGATGTCGAATTCAGCTCTTCATTATTAACGATGCGTCGCGTCGTACTTACGAACGAATACCGCTTCGAATATTTTAATAAAATTCATGTACCGCGGTAACTTATGTTTCAAAATTGTGTCCGGTATATATTTTCTGTTACTCAACCAACGAGAAGGTCTATAAATTCCAAGCTGCTGAAGATGTACAAGAAATATGGAAACGCGTTAAAACCTAATTACAAAGATATATAAGCGTAATTTATAACTTATAATCTAAAAATATTCTTTAACGAGCCCATCGTTATTTCCATATTTTTTTTATGTAAATCTTGCTCAATTATCTGTCAATTTTTTTCGTCGAATTAAAAATATTGTACCGTTCTCGGCGTTTTAAATAATAAAAAAGTCTATCCGAGTTGTGAGCCAAGTCGAAGTGGCCGTGAAGTTTCACGGAGCCGCGTGCATCGCGAACGTTTCGTCCCGTAATGGAGGAACCACTGGTGGCAAGAGGCTATCAGACGGACGGACACAACGCGGAGAACCAGTTCTCTCATTTCATTGCGTTCGTTGTCCGATAATGACGCATAGCGTGGCGAGCTGCGTGCGGCATAACGCGCGTGTGAAAGCACCGCGACGCAGCGCAACGCGCAAGAACAAACACTACACGAAAGTGTTCCTCCGCACGTCCTCCCACGTGAACCCTGAATATAAGATCGAGAGAGAATTATCCCGGCCCGCAGATACCGCGGCCGCTAATTTACGGCAATCACGGGATTTTCGCAGACGAGAGGGCAAGAAGAACGCGAGCCTAACGAGTGCCGCACGGCGTGTTCGAGAGGCGAGAGGCTCGTTACGCGATTACCGACATTTTTCGCGAGATCGAATTTATATTTGTGGTCTGGCCAAAGCGTCGTTTGTATATCTCTTCGTTTTCTTATTCATTTACGGTATAATAATTGTGACAATTTAAATGTAAATCACACGCCAGTGATTCTATATCGTGAAAAATGGAAAAATGATGACGAGCGAATTTAAAAAAAAAAAAAAAATTGGCGAAGAGCGATTGTTCAAATAAAGAGATATTTCGAGTTGTCAATTTCAAGCGAATACTGATTTAATTAACAAAAGAAAACGCTTTAACTTTATTCAAGAAAACGAATTGCATCCTTAGGCCGTTAATTTTCCGAGACACCCCGTATAGGCACGCGCGCATGTAAAGATGTAAGGATACTCTTAACTCGCGCGAGATATACGACGATCGGTGTGCCGTGTGTTGCTCGAGTAATTAGCAAACGCTTCGTTCGGGTAGATGTTAATAGATGCGTCTAATACGGCTATAAATCAGCGAGATAATGTTAACGGCCGAGAATTACTGAAGTTGCACTAAAAATAAAGAAACGTTGCGGCGAAGATAATCAGTTATTAAGATTATTTAACGTATCAATGAGAAACTCACTAGTTTGCTTTATTTAAAAACGTACGAGTTGGATATATATTTTTTATTTCCTCGCGAACTTATTTCGGTCTTCGAAAAACGTGAAACAATGGATAGACTGCGCAACGAATCGCGTGAATAAATTCAACACCGTATCGAGATGTGACAGTGCGCGAAACAGCGCGGGGAGAATGTGTATAAAATGAGACAGATCCGATAAGTGGAAGGCGATTGAAATCGCCGATAGGGATAGGAATTGTTGCATTAGATACACGACACCGCGCGAAACCGGCAAGTGTGAAAATGCCAAGCGTTCTCTCCGTCGACCAGCTGGCGATCGTGAATTTGAAGATTTAAGCGCATTTATGCACGTGATTCATGTTACGGCGAAGTACCCCGCGATGACTTCATTTGTGCCAATCGTAACGTAATTCACAGTTGCAATTGCACGGCGAGCAAAGCGAACGCCTTCGACCGCCGTTGTCGGCGGCCGGAGCCTCTACATTACAGCCACGAGAGAACGTCGATCGGTAGGAAATAAAAGAAGAAAAAAAAAGAAAAAGATAAAATAAAAGGGAAAAAGGGTTCAGCTACGTGATCGGATCCGATTCTTCTTGTTGCCCGTAACTCGCAAGCCAATCGATTTAATATAATTGCGCTTGAACGCTGGCTATTTTCAGAAATAGTGATACCACCGTGTAATGATAACGCGAGAAAATAATCCGTGACAGGTTGTCTGCGAAATCATAATCGTTATAGCTCTCGTATTACGAAGAACTGGCTTACATACGTCGGGACAGGCATGTAAGACGAGCCCGGTCTTGGAGTTTAATCCAATTCGAGAACCTGCTACCACGCGGAACGGGACTGCTATGTAACGATTAATAATGAGATGAGACACGCGAAACACGGAGGATAAAAGCCGGGCCGTCGGCAGCTTTCCAATTACTTCAGGTGTACATACGCGCGATCATAAATTTTTCGGTTTGCGAAGAACGGCGCGGCGCGAAGAAGGATTTCCAGAAACATATTATCCAAATGAGGGTGATTCATCTCCCGATTGTGCTATCGCCAATGTTCTCGGAAGTAATGCCGGGCACCGTCGAATATCTTTCGGGGTAAAAATAGCCAGCTAAACCAGTTTTCCGCGAAGCGATTAAATTATACACTTATTGGAGAAATTTGTGGGAATTGATCTCCGGTTGATGCCTCCCGAAGAGGCGCGCGCGCGATGCGTTTTCAGGGCGACAAAGGGCGCCGAGACGATCCTGAAGAAGCGCGACGGGTTGTTTGCTCTCGCTTGGATTTTACGGCTCCGACAGGCCAGGCCGGACAATTACTGGTTGTTAAACTCTGCGCCGGCGAGGCGATCGCAAAAGTCAGCGGCCATGCCGGGGACCACCGGCAGCTGTAACTGCGCTGCTTCGCGAATCTTAGTTATCACACTCGCGGCATTACTGGCCGGCGCTATCGTCTCTCATTAATTAAATTATTAATAATAAAAAAAAAATAATAATAACAAAAATTCTAAAGGAGGAAATGTGTTAGAAGTAGCGGACTTCTACGAATGTTCTCGTCGAGTATTAACGAGGGTGGTCAGTCGGAGAGGACGCACGGATTCCCGCTGGCTAAGATTTCTGCGTTTCATGTTGCGGCGCTCGTTCACGAGCCGCGGAAAGAAACGATGAAGAAATTACGCATGGGATGTGCGATGCGGATCTCTTAATTCTGACGAGACAGCCGTGTACGGCACCCTCCCGCCCCCTCCGGGTCGAGTCGTCTTCTATGATCAGACGAGGCATGCTCATGTCCGGCGGACAACCTGCAATTATCTTTACTAAACTAGAGATCTCTACGTGATTACACGGTTACTCCGGTTACAGTTTTGCGGACGCGGATCCCTCATCCTCCTGATCGAATACACATCCCCCGCTTGTTACAGCTCGCGTTAAATAGCAAGCTCGATCGATGGAGCGGAAAGGAACGAGTTCCCTTGTACTTTCCGCGGTATATATTCATTCAGATTTAAAGCTTTAATAATTTTTTTTAAACGATTTGAATGCGTTTTGCTGCGCGACCGATTAATGCCGCGCAACGAGAGCGATCCCGTACCGAACCGGCGTATTTAATATTCGTTGATTTTTCAAACGTAACCCTCTCGCGAATGCAAATAGAATTATAGGAAAGAGTTCAACGGGGCGTTAAAAGATCAAACACACGTATCCCTACCGGGCTTTTCTTTTCCTCCTTCTTTCATTTTCGTTTCCTTAATGATTTCGGCCGGTTCCCGACAAAAAAAGCGAACGGCACGTGCGACTGCGGGCGCAACGTGCTCTCGATTAAGCTGTATGCAAACATTCAAGCATTCGCAATTGCGCCGCCGGCGATTAATTTCGCCGCATTGCAAGTCAACCAGACGGAAATCCATTCGATCCGCGGGCATTGTTGGAAGCTCGCGCGTTTAACCGAACAGCCGCTCGCGACTTTTGACGAGTTGAGAGAATGGATTCGGCGACGCGCGCTCAGAACTACTACCTGCGACACCTCGAACTCCTCGCCATTGTTTCTACGCTCTCACGAATACCGGCGCGAGCTGATCGCAAGCGAAACGGGGCGTGTGCCGTCACAAAGCTACTCCGCCTTGACGAGAGGAAAGGGTTGATTGCAACCCAAAGTGGTCTCGAGTTGTTAACAAGTGTCCCTGAATCTTAAAAATGAAGCGAACGGATCGGTTAATTTGCTCCCCGTTGATTGAATCGATTCAGTTAATACGACGGTCGATCGATCGAGGAGCGCGCACGGTGCTTTTATTTCACTACGTTGTTTTGTTAAAAAAATAAAAGTAATAAAAAGAAATTCGTTTAACGACAATAATAAAATATTCAAATCTGTATTAAATTAATTTTTCATAAAAAAATGTGAGGTAATTTATTCGTAACTTTAATTAATTTTTAGCAGAAGTGAAAAAAGAACCGCCGCGTCGACTTATAAATTTTTATCCTTAACGGAAAGGGTTTATTGAAGCGTAATTGAGTTGATGTGGCGGGGTCGGCGCGCTTTATCGCGCGACAATATAATTATTTCGTACGGCCAGCGCGAGCCACGCGAGGAAACCGAGCGGTACGCGCGAAAGCTCGTTGTAAAGGAAGAAAGAAGGAAGTTGGGAATCGAGCCGGGGGGCTCCACAATGAGCCGCGGGGGCCCTTCGTTTGTTTGCCAAACAATCGGCAGCTCGATTTGGCCGCGGTGAAAACAACGAGCGATAATCGACCGTTCTCCCGCGCGGCCGAGTGGAAAGATGAGGGCGCCTTGACGAGCACCCCTTTCAACCGGTACGTTCCGAGCCAATCGGCGCCGATTGTTTTACGGTATCGCGAATCGCCGATCTACGCGGCAACTAATTGGAAATACTTGTTCCGCGGCGATCCCGGAGAATATTGATATACGAGTGCGAAGAATGCACCTCAAGGCTCGTCGATGAGGTCGTTTATCGCTTAATCATCACCGGCGAACACGACGACTCCTAGACCACGCTGACGCCGCGCGTTTAACTCCCAATAACCCCCACGCACGCGAGCAGCGCGTAATTCTATCTCGTCCCGTCTCTCTTCGTCTTCCTTCCTCTTTCGCTTCTGCCGACAATGCACCCTGGTCGCTATAAATATATACGCGCGCACGCTCGCGCGCAAGCGAACGCGAATACATCGCGACTGTCGCCACGTGTGAAGCAGAGCCGCGACGGGGTCTCTTTCGCTCCGCTCCGCTCTCGCTCTCTCCCGGCGCCCATCGGGCTTCTCTTCGTTTGGCCTTCGCCTTCGTTCCTCTAGCCTTTGCTCCGTGTCTCTTGCGCGCCCTTCTCGCGCGAGAACCCGGGAGGAATATTCCCGGTCGACATTTTTCTCGTAGGAATGCGGAGTCGTTACGTTCGCGAGGCGTTACGATCGAAACGCTCGAAATGTTCTGTACCGGTTCCACACATGTGCGCCCGAGAAGATTCCTTCCGTCAGGAATTCGAGATCGCCTCGCATCATTTCGCGGAGTCGGAGTCTCGAAAGGCTCGCTAATAAGGCTTAACGCGCTGACGATCCTTCGGTTTATTCAAAACGTGGCGCGGATGGTTAGCTCGGGTCTTAATGTCGCGTATCAGACCTAGAAGAAGCCCGCCTCTAATTATAAAACCGAGAGGCCGCGTTAGAATGCGAATTTCGTTCGCGAAGAAAGTGCGTTTCGCGCGAGGAAAAAAAAAAAGTTTGAAAGAATAAACGGGGAAAGAAAAACGGTGTCGAGACAGCAAGGTTACAATTTTTTGCCGACGGTCTCGGTGCTATAATAGACGTACCCTAGTCGAGCCACCGATTCGACGGACCTTCCACGAAGGGCTACGACCGAAAAAGGTTCGGTGGCATGAATTAAAGACGGCTTCTGAGTAAATAGACGCCGGATATACAATAAGTTTCACTACCGGATCTCGTTATCGTCTTGGTTCTCCGTCGTTCATCCGTCTCCCTGACTCTGCGTACTCGCGTATTCGTCTTATTGTCGAGACGACTTAGATAAGGATGAGAACCGAATACTCTTCGTCTTGATAGACAGCTAATATAATCGAGGCTACATGCGAATTGATCGACTGTTAAATAACTTCGCGTGCGATTAGACGCGGAACCTAATTCTTCTTCGAGACCCGCGAACATCACGGGCGCGTCGTCCTGGTCCTTCTTGAAGACCTCTCGGGGACGAATACTCGAGCGCGAGGATAACCGAGGCAACACGAACGCAATCATGAAGACGAAAGCAAACGCATGCGCACACTCGCGTCGGAGGACTCCGTCGTCGGAGCAGACATCTCTTTGTTACGGGGTCCAGTTCTTTCCTCGTGGTAGGAAAGGCTTCGAGTCAGACTCGAACCTAATCCCTGTCGCCAACACGTGGGACATACTTTAAACGTCGTGATCATTCCGTCCGCGATTAAAATAAAATATCAAGACCGAAATGCAAATTTCTAGACAGCCTCCAATTCCCACGTTTCGCTATTCTCTTCTCTTCCAAGACCGGCTCCTTGACTCTTTTTTTTTTTTATTTCTTTATAATAAAAAGGAATTCTCCCGAGCTTTTCATTAGCGAGGGATATGATAATTTCGCTCGTAACTCTAAGCCTCGGCAAAGATAGTGGCGTTGATCGCGTGGAGATCGGATCGTAATCGTTGCTACCGGAACACGAACGCAGGAACGGCCGGTAGGTCGGCCCCGACAGCAACGTGTACGCTAGTTAGTTAGTCGCGCTCGTGTTAGTAGCCGCAGGTAGGCCCATCTCCACGGGTGCAGGGCGCGCGCGGATATACGGAGAATATAGAGCCCGACCGAGGGAGATACATATTTGTTACGGGACGATGTCGCTCCTCGGCGCGGACGTGATTCGCCTGCGCGATTCGAATAAAGACCTCCGCCTGGGTGACTTCGTTTCCAGGGTGAAGCTCGCTTGGAATCGCGAACATGTCTCCAATAGGAAGACGGCGATTGACGGTCGGTTTCGAATGCATCCAGCATTCAATCCTTATACCCTCTTTTTTTTCCCCTCCCCTCCCCTCCCGCCCCCTCTCGATCGCGTGTTTCGACTCGATAACTACTTCGATAACGTTCCGTGGAATAGCGGTACGTTTTCACTAATTGCATAATAAAAATACAACTTTCTCGATATACGGAAATATTATTATTGCAGCGAAAAATATAGCAGGCGTAATTGACGATTTATTAAAATGGAAGAAACCACGTGCGCGCAATTTTTTGAGAGGTTGCAATTATGAAATGCGAAAAGAAAAAAAAATATGCGACTTACCGATCTGCATTCAGCGGAGTTTCAAAGTTCTGCTGGTGACTGTAACATAAAATAAAAAACATTAATTTTGATATGTCAGATATATTAATTAATAAAATTAATAAAAAAAAAATTATGTTTTTTTTTTAATAGATTTTATTTTAAAAAATTTATACTTACTTTAAAGTTGCTCCGCTGGTGCTTGATGCCTTTCCTAGGCTCTCCTCCTCCTCTCAGCACTCCAACGGGGATGTCAGTCCGGTGCTCCTTCGACGAAAGTCCTCCTCTGGATTGTCATCTGAAACAAAAAAATTCTATTTTATTAGTAAAATGACAAAAATTAAACGTGCTGCATTAAAAGTAAATAACACAGTTTCGCACATTTTACGCTTCAAATAAACGGCAACAATAGAATCTATTTACGTTACCGATAACATAATTATTTTCGAATTGATTTTACATTAGCGCAATTCACCTCCGTAATAGAAATAAAGTCGCTCCGAGAAAATTGCATTTTCGGGGTGGGGCTTGTTAAGAATGGAAAGTACGGCCTGAGCAACTACCAATCTTGTCGATTATCCAAGTCTCTTTAGACACTTCTGTCAATCAAGATTTAATTGAAATTCTGGTAAAGGAGATACCACTGTCCGGTGCGCACGGACTCGAATGTCGACGACGTTCGCAGATTCGACGTGTACTAATTAAGCCTCGCATTACCGGCGCATTGTGCGCTGCACGAACGAAC
Organism: Cardiocondyla obscurior; assembly: GCF_019399895.1. Classification (NCBI taxonomy): domain Eukaryota; kingdom Metazoa; phylum Arthropoda; class Insecta; order Hymenoptera; family Formicidae; genus Cardiocondyla; species Cardiocondyla obscurior. The sequence continues at coordinate 1,569,098 of NC_091877.1, forward strand.
TAATTAACGATGAAAAAAAGACATTGCGCGTGCCCGATGCATGTCTCGAATTTATTTACCCGCGTCAAATGATTTAATTACAAGGTGCGGGCAGCGGGAGATAGCGGGATTATACGCGGGGCCGATGAGCATAATTCGTCGGAGATCGCATCGGGGAGCTGTACCTTCTCGGTTAAGTGAAATCTGGGAATCCCTGACGGGGATAACGGCGCCCCGTCTTGAAACTTGC